>NC_085841.1:63043356-63397644 GCF_035594765.1 Anolis carolinensis
AGATGAAGAGGAGAACTTGGGTTTTTCACCGTCTCAGTCAGAATTGGAACCTTCCCAGCCAGATTTGGGAACCTTGCACCTGCAAGAGATTTGTCTTCCAGAAGTCTGTCAAACAAGCCCTGAGCCTAAATCTCCTGTGTTTTCTCGCCACGAGTTTTGTAAACAACAGAGGGGAGTTCAAGCAGCGTCTCGCAGGAGTGCTAGGATAGCTGCTAAGAATTCAGCTGATTAAGCCTGCTTTCCATGGGAAACTTTAAGGAGTCATGCATC
Source organism: Anolis carolinensis (assembly GCF_035594765.1). NCBI lineage: Eukaryota > Metazoa > Chordata > Lepidosauria > Squamata > Anolidae > Anolis > Anolis carolinensis. The sequence goes on from NC_085841.1 coordinate 63,043,627, forward strand.
TGGACTCAGAGTTTAGCTTTCGTTTCTGGTTCCCCAGAGAACTGCTCTTTGGTGGGAAAACTAGACCCTATTTAGGTGTTTTGCCCACAAAGGGACCTTGCGGAGTCAATTCGTCAGCTACTGGAGTAAGTTGTGTGTGGACAGCGCGCTCCGTTTCCAAGCCTCGTTCCTGTTTCAAGCCTTGTTCCTGATTCCAAGCCTTCGCTCCCGTTTCCAAGCCTTCGTTCCCGTTTCCAGCCTTGTTTACCTCCACGGACCTTGCCTTGTTTTCCAGGACTCAGCCTTGCCTTGTTTTCCGGATTTTGCCAAGTAATTCCACGGATCTTGTTCTTGCTCCTCGTTCCTTGTTGCCTTGTATCAAGCCTTGTTCAAGTTACTCCCTAGCCTCGCTCAAGTTTCATGGACTAAAGGACATTGTCATCTCCCCTCACTTTGCCTGGCAAAGTGAGTGTTTCGGTTATTGGATTACAACTTTGGACCTTAATATTTCATATTGGACATTGTTTCTTTGGACTAATTTTGACCTTTCCTGAAAGGTCTACTTCTGGACTATTTCATACACTTGCTTTTATTAACTTTATATATTTCCTTAATAAAGATATTAGATAGATTCTGGCCTCTGTGTATGGTTATTGGTGCTCTGCAGCCTGGGTCGTGACAGGCTTGTAGATGGGCCCTAAGGCCCTTTTCACACAGCTGAATAAAATCCCACATTTTCTGCTTTGAACTGGAATATACAGCAGTGTGGACTCAGATGACGTGTTCAAAGCAGATATAGTGGAATTTTTCTGCCTTGATATCCTGGGTTTTATGGCTGGAAGGACTCTTAAGATGCTTGGAGTGTTGGTTCCTAGAAATCTTGATACTGGCTCCGCTGTCTTAGAGTAGAAGTCAAAACACATGGAGAACCAAATTTTGAGAAACACTGATTTCGTGAATGGCAGGTGAATGGTGGATAAGTGCAAAATGAAGCAAACGATGGAGTGTTTCCTCAGCCTTTGCCCTGGCAAGCAAGCAAGTCATGCTGCCAAGGCGTTCTGAACTTTTGGTTCTAGTGACAGCCTCTGAATTCCCCATGAAATGCAGATTGTATCTTGCCAGTGTTTATTTGAGTCAACAACATATTTAGCTCAATCTATTATTTATCGGCAACTGCAACTAATTAATATTTTCACACTGCACAAAGCCCCAGCTTCCTCATTACACAGGCAAACAATAAACAAGGAGGTGTTTAGCACATTGGACATAATCTGCAAAGAAACCACTTTATTGTATTTAAGGATTAGACACACCCGCTGCCCGTGGCTTAGTTGGCAGCCCAGCAATATCAATAGCTTGCCAAAAACCCTTGAGATGGTCAGGGATCTTATTAGAAAAGGCAGTTTCAGGCAGATAAACTCATCAGAGGGCTGCTGCTGGTGGAGATCACTGTACAATGACATCTGAACAGGGAAGAAAGGGGAACAAAATTACATATTCATCAGACATGTTGAAAAATAAAAATCCACTGATTTGCATAATCAGCACATTCCACCCGCCCCCCAGCACCCCTCAAATCTAATTTGGGGTCAAGTACAAACCCTTATGGCCTTGAGCAATCCTAGCTTGAGGCAGGGCTGACATTGGTTTAACTCAGCATCTGCTTCCACTTTGTAGCTGCTCCATCTACCAGCATAACCTAGTCCGATGGTCCAGAAAACAAAGATAAAGAATTAAAGCAAGGGGAGGTACTGCTGATCAGTGGCAAATGCAAATACTGCCAAATGCCCAAGGGACTTGTCTACACTATTTCTTGTACCAGGCTATTCCAGCATGCTTCGGGAATGGGACCATATACTGTATTGGTCATCTCACATGATTCACCCTATAGCGTAAGTTCAGGTTATCCCGCAAATGACCTGCAAGTTAAGTGTAGCAGTGACAAGACCATGGTCCACACAGGTTTCCAACATGAGATAAATTTAAATTGTAGAAATAGCCTCCAGGTTTCTGTATATAACATCCAGTTCACAGCAACATTTTCCCCACACTGTCCCATTTTTAATTTTTTTTTTTGAAAGGGCAGAACTTTTTCAATGTAGTCAACTAGTAGAACGAGGAAAATCAAGATCTATTTGTACTGAAACAATCAAATCAGAGCTTGGAAAAGTTGCGGGGTTTTTTGGACACACACAAACACCAAGCTTGGTCACAGGGCTGAGGGAGTCTAGAAGTTGTAGTCAAAAGAGTTATTTTCCTAAGCTGTTAGTCATATAATGTACCCTGCCTAATCTACTTCACTTATTCTTTGTAAAATTGGTTACACCCCCCCCCCCCAAACCAGCACTTTCTGTGCAGGACACATTAATTTCTGCAAATAAATGTGCTTTTCTGGACAGAAAATATTGTTTTCTGTAGTTGGAACATATTCTATACAAAATAGGAATGTGGTTGTTTTTTGTGTGCAGAAAACAGAAAATAGCCTTATTAAGCATTTATTGTTGTATTATTTTCTGTGCAAAAAGATGTTTTCAGAAAAAGAAAATGTGTAAATGATGCACACATTAAATATTGAACAGTGAAGATCCTTGATAGTCAAAGCTTCTCCTTGTCAGGGTTTCCTGACATTTGAGAAACGTGTTTTGGTCACTTTCCAAATATTCTTTCCACCCACAACCCTGAAAGAGTCAGTTTTGTAAATTTTGGCCTGTGTGTGTGTGTGTCATTTCCAAGATCAGTGTTGTGTTCTGACATCATTTCGGGCAGAGGTTGCTTGCCTCATTGGATTTCTGTCTCTAAAAACTCATTCATACACTCTTGGCTGGTTAATTCAAACGCTGCCCTTGGTGCCATCATGGTGACAGCTCACTCCTGACTCATAGAGTTGTTTTGTGTGAAAAGGAATTGTTAACCACTACTTCCTTAGTGCCTTGAATTTATTTGAAAAGAAACATGCTGATTTGGGAAACCAATGCTCTTCCTCAAACAGGGGTGATCTTTGTCTAAACAACACCAGGGCTGATTATACACAGATCATGCCAATTGAAACAGACCTGGCTTTGAGCTGGCCCATGTCCCAGCTGTTTTGCTCTGCAGCAGCCAATCTGCCCTGGAAGTAATCAACAGGTCTCGTGTTTTGTTTCAGATTTAGTTTCCTTGGTAGTCTTCCTCTCATTTTCCATTTCCGCTCACATGTAACAGAGTACACAATACATTGGCCCCATGCTGGGAATATAAGGCTATGCATTAGTGTCCAGATTCAAATCCTGAGTCAAAAATGAAATATTGACTATCATGGTTTTAGCCTGATTCACAAAAGCTCAGAAGATTTAATTCCTGACTCCACCAGAGGAAAAATGTTGATTGTCTAACCATTTTTGTAGCATTTCAAAGACTTTTTGGATTTATCAATGCTCAAGGCATAAACAGTTCTTCATTTCTTCCAGGCACATAATATTTCTGGAATTTAGTCAAAGAACAGCACAGAAAGTCCTCCAGGAGACAAAACATTATTGTCCAGGAACAGGTGTATCAGGGCAATAACATAACCTCCATTTCTACATCCCTATAACAACTCAGAGCATTTTTAAAAGTGGCAGGATGCAATGCTATATGTGTTTACCTGAAAGTAAATCCCACTGAAGTCAACTGAATTTGTTTCTACTGTAGCCTTGCTCTTTTGGAATGATTTTGAACTGCTAAGCACTTCAACTTTCCTTCCAAATTTGACATAAAGCTCACAGAAAGGTCAGACACTTACTTGAGAATCAAAACCTATTTGAACTTGACCCATCAGTTAATTCTGTTAGCAGAAGTTTGTTTATCCTGGATGACTGAGAAGATGAGGGTACATCTACACTTTAGAATTACTGCAGTTTGATATCACTTTTAACTGTCATGGTTTGTGGGAGTTGTAGTTTTACAAGGTCTTTAGCCTTGATTGCAAAATAGTGCTGGTGCCTCACCAAACAATAGCTTTAAAGCCCATAGCACTGAGCCATGACAGTTAAAGTGGTGTCAAACTGTATTCTTTGTAGTGGATTCATATAAGAGGGACTCATTCCCATGCATGAAACTTCATGTGTATAGCTTATGAGCTGAAGACCCTATAAATATTAATCTCTCAGTATGTCTTGCTGAGGGCCTAAATACCTAAGGACACCAGATCCCATTTGATTCCAGAAACAAATCAGAGTCAGCTGTGGTTAGTACTTGGATGGGAGACCAACCACAATTTGTTGTTGCTGTGGGCTGTATTTCAGAGTAAGGAACTGGGAAAACTTCTGAGTTTTCCTTACTTAAGAAAACTATATGAAGTTTATGGAGTTGCCATAGTCAATAGCTAACTTGAAGGTACATACATGTATACATGTCCTACTGACTGGCACTTACAAAACCCTGGAGATTTGGATTTCTATGCCCAAAGATGTCACACAACAAAGGTAGAAACCACACATGCACTATGTAATCACTAGTATCAGACATGCCTTGAGTTTCGTTGCGTTTGCCACTGAGTGTGGAAAGCACAAAGCAGGTGACCTCAAGGGACTGTAGAATATCTTAGCAAGTGAATATTACATGACAAGCTTGAAAATAATTCTGTTTCTGCCAAAATACACACATGGGATTTGAGTTTAGCAATGCTGCATAAACAATCCATACTCAAGTGAATGCACTGCTGATTGTTTTTTAAAATGATCAATGGACAGAGGGAAGCATTCCAGAATTACAACCTTCAGTAATAAGTAAAAGATTACTGAAATAAGAAAATTGAGTTTTAAAAGCTTGGGTAGTAAATCTTTCAAACAAATATAAAAGTGGTTACTTGCCACTATTTATTTGCAAAGCTATACGAGTGAAAATTTGTAAACCTAGGAAAGGGATCTTTTCATAAGAGCAGGGATAGCATCCTGTGCCTTTATTTTTGTTGCATAACAGTGGTGGGCAGCTTTGATGGGTCTAAGGACAACTCCTGCCATCTCCCAGATCCATCAAGGAATACCTCTATTCCAGAAAAATGTTTGCAAACCTGGCTGAAAACTGTTTTTTTTTCAGTCTTTAAAAATAAAAACAAGGAATATAAGTATACAAAATCACTACAGTATAACATTCAAATGTTTACTGATAACAAACCAGCATTTGCAAGGCTTGCTAAATAGGCTGATTTTCCTTTTTATGAAATACAGCTGAACCGTCTTCTGCAGAGTCCACAGTAAACACTGCACAACAAATTCATGTAAATTTCTACAGCAGTCAGTAGATGACGTTCAGAAACCTTTTTACTATTGCCAAATTTTTCAAGACCCCAACATTGAGCTAAAGGGACTCCATTTGCAGTTGGGACCCACAGTTTAAGAAGGATTGCTTTGGGATAATGCATCAAATAATTGCTGAAAGATCCCAAAACAGTTTTGGTATATACCGGTATTTTTTCTATTTAGATGTTTTGGCTTGCTTTTACATTTTCTTTTGTCCTTTGCCAATGTTTTCTGAAATAAATGTGCATGCTTCCAACTCTTTCTTCTATCAACACAGTTTACAATTTCAAGTCTCAAATGCCCTAAAGTCCAAAGGAGGCAGAGGGGATGTGGGTGTATTTAGATTAAAGAATGCCTTTATGTCTTCCAAACAAAACTCCTGGACTTCCGATACACTAACGTTTCCTACCACCGCTGCCTAGTGAACGACTGACTTCCCTGCTTTTCCTCTCTGCGAGAGTCATGCTTTCTGCATTATGTCATTGGTTGCAGGCTCAGCTCTACACAAAGCTGTAAATCTCTGGCCATACAGGAGACTGGGGAAAATGGTGTTTCCAAACAGAATGATGTCAGTATTCTCTATACTCTCTACATGTGAATTTCTATTGCAAGCATGGATATGTCTCCAGAAGCCATAGCCAGAAATCCATCCTTTCAGGTTAATAACAGATAAACGGCCAGTCTTTCAATATTGTATTGTCAAAGGCTTTCATGGTCGGAATCACTGGGTTGCTGTGAGTTTTCTGGGCTGTATGACTATGTTCCAAAAGCATTCTCTCCTGATGTTTCACCCACATTTATGGCAGGCATCCTCTGAGGTTGTGAGGTCTGTTGGAAACTAGGCAAGTGGGGTTTACATATCTGTGGAATGTTCAGGGTGGGAGAAGGAACTATTGTCTGTTGGAGGCAGGTGTGAATGTTGCAATTGGCCACCTTGATTACCATTGAATGTCCTTGCAGCTTCAAAGCCTGGCTTCTTCCTGCCTGGGGGAATCCTTTGTTGAGAGGTGTTCTATGGCCCTTATTGTTTCTTGTCTGGAATTCCCCTGTCTTCTAGGTGTTGTTCTTTATTTACTGCCCTGATTTTAGGGTTTTTAATACTTGTAGCTAGATTTTGTTCATTTTCATGATTTCCTCCTTTCTGTTGAAATTGTCCACATGCTTGTGGATTTCAGTGGCCTTTCTGTGTAGTCTGACGTGGTGGTTGTCAGCGTGGTCCAGCATTTCTGTGTTCTCCAATAATATGGTGTGTCCAGTTTGGTTCATCAGGTGCTCTGCTATGGCTGACTTCCCATGCAGATACCATGGTTTATAAAAAATCTTTCCCTCCCACACTCCTTTCCCAAATCATGAAGTCATAAACCTTATCCCTGCCAATCACTATAAATATGAATGGTCTTCCAAATAATTACATCTTGTTTAAATATACATCATTAACTTTCAAAAAAATATTTTCCCAAAATCTCTCTTGATCCAAAGGATGTTTAAGTCCAATGTTGCCTTGAGTTATAGACAAAATAAATTGGTTTCAAAATAACCTCAAATGTATCTTATTGTATATCTCCTCTTGCTACTGTTACTTTGTATATTCATTTTCCTGAAATGGCAATGAACCGTCTCCTATTTACCTTTTGTACTAAAAAATTGTCCAGTGTTTTCCTTCCTTTTTCTGGTCTAGTAGAACTTCACATTAGTGCTATGGTTCTTATTTGGCAAATTTTCATTTTTTGCTTTGAAATATAAAAATTAATAATAGTGCTCTCTCCGAAAGGGATTTTTTGGCCCACTATTTGACTTACCCATCCTAATTTATCCTTTCAGATGTGGTTGGAGAAGCCAATTAAACTTTTTATCCTGTGACTTTAAAATTAGTTATGGATTTCTGCACTGAAATTGAACTAAGACCCCTTCCACACAGCTGAATAAAATCCCACATTTTCTGCTTTGAACTGGAATATACGGCAGTGAGGACTCAGATAACCAAGTTCAAAACTGATATTGTGGGATTTTCTGCCTTGATATTCTGGGTTATACAATTGTGTGGAAGGGCCCTAGGTGATGCTTTGTTTCCTTTCTGATACTATGATTACAAGTGATCAATGAGGCTTATACTAAAGCAAGCTTATCCTGGATCCAGAAAAATAAAGCATCGAAATTTTTTGTCTTGCATTGCATTAGTTTGTTTATGTTAGAATAGACCCAATTGTTGTATGATGGGTCAACATATAAGATAGATCTACTGGATTCAGTCGATCTGCTCTAGTCAGAATTAAAAGAGAATTGAAACCTTTGTCTGTTGAATGTGTTATGGTAACCAAACAAAAATGCCTAAACAGGTTAAATTTGCAGATTTATTTAGTTGCATGAAATGCTTTTTCAGCTCAAGAATTTCCTCACCTTTTAAATTTTTATTTTCAGTATTTAATTTCTGTGTTCAGTGGGCTAGAAAATAATCTTTTCAGAAAGAATCTTAGAAACAGAAAGGTAGGAGACAATGTTCTAATACATTATTTCAGCTTACAATTATATTGTTTCAGCACTCTGTATTAATTTTAATTTTAATGAAATTCATTTAAAGTTTATTATCAGAAATTAGTCAATCTTCATAAGTAGAGAAACCCACCATAATATAATTATTACTAGTAACAAAAGTAGATCTATTCAATCAATGGGAACTTGGTTAGTCAACCCCCATGTAAGTGCCACTGATTCAATGGGCCTACTTTAGTCAGGACTAAATATTGAATGTATGCCACTGTTTCAAAGTTGTTTCTCATGTAATAGAATTCGGAGAATGTTCTTCAGAGAAAATTCATTATAGTGATATCTGTCAGAATTCTATAAAATTTAAATTAGACAGAGCTACTAATTACTGCAAAGGAAATTACACTGTATTTCTCCCATTACAATAATGTATTATTAGGGTTTTTTAAAGAGGAGAGGTTATTGAAAACATACCATCTAACTTTTCTTTTAAAAGAGAATGAAAGATCCTTTTCTAGATATAAACTTGTTCTTGTAAGCCAGAATTAATTTCCACTTCAGTTAACGACTTTGGGTTGAATAAGAAGGCAGATAACTTTGTAATAATTTCAAATGAAAATGGCCTCTGTGTTTCATATGAGCAGGAAATACTCAGTGCTATCGTAGAAATACTCAGAGTTTTCTTACTGTAGACTTAAATGCTGTTTTTTTTAGTCTCTTTTACTTTTTAGACTTTTTAACCAAAGTTTATTTTTTAGGTTCCATCTTTTTTCAAATATATTTCCTTTCTCTTTCTTTTCTTTTATATACTTATTGAAATTGATCCAAACAAATGTTCTTATAAGCTGTTACTTCTGTTCGCAGAGCCAAGTTGCGAAGAGGTATCTATACTCATTGTTCAAAAGGAAACAAACAAGCTATAGCTGGGGATTAACTTGGCTTTCCAGGATGAGCATTTATGAATGAACAGGGGCACAATGATGAACGATTCCCATCCCAACTGCTTTCTATTTAACGTGGCTTTCTACATAGTTAAAGGCCTCTGTAGCTTGGATTTTGTCTCCAGACTTCACACCTTGAAACAATTGACCATTTTCCTGATCTTAGCTCTTCATATAAGTTGAAACATCATTCAGTTTTGAGCAGTGGTGTTACCATTTATTACTAACAGACCAATAACAGAGGGGAAAGCTTTCCAGATAAGGAAGCTTATGGGCAGAAGAGCCTTCGTTTATATGCCAGAGACTTCATATTGCCCTTAGGAAAAAGAAAATTTCCAATTCAAAATCATTGCTAGGCCTCTTTGTAAACCCACTTGGTGCATGAGTTACTGTCTTCATAAGCATCAGTGGCTCTATCTTCAAGCAAAATGAGGCAAATGGATGGCAGATGCTGAAATGATGAGATCAAGGGTCATTTTGTCTTTTGAAGGACAGAGTTGGGTGTGCCACAAGATGTGACCTACAGTCCCCAAACTAATCTGCTGCCCACAGGAAGGTCAGAGCTTGATTTTAGTGCTTGAAGCCAGCTTGAGGTCAAGGTGTCCAGAAAACATTCTCTGTAATGCAAACTCCAAAGTGAATCCAGCCAGAAGCCGTGTGATTAAAAAAAAAACTTATTAGAAATCTCATATCAAGCCATAAAATCTACTGAATTTCCCTGTATATAAAAATGCACAGGAAGAAGTCAAATGTCAGATTAAGGGCATTCGTGTAAACAGAAGTAAGAAAGCAGTCAGAGTAAAAAAGCAGTTGTATAGCCCACCTGGAGAGGAAAGAAATGTCCCCCTCCCGCAATGAAAACAGCATTCTCTTGATTTTACTGTCTTGCATAGCTGTGAGATAAGTATTGCTGGGAAAGTGTCTCTGCGGGAGTGTAAAAAATGATCCTGGGTTTTGCTGAAGGTAATTAATCTGGAGCATAATGTGGATTAAAAATCTAGTGGATCTATGATGGAGTTTCCTGCATCTTCTACCTAGTTCATGTGGTGCCTATGTAGGCACTCTGCAGCAAAACAGATCTCTATAATCCACTTTCTGCTTTGGATTAATTACCTTTGTAGAAGCTGGCTGGGTGTCTCACTGCACCACTTCTATACTTTCTATTCATTGCCCTTCCTTATGTTCACAAACACAACTGGGCGCCTTTGAACAATCTTCAATGTGACAAGCAACATCTGCTGGAACTCTTTCTTCTACATAACTACAGTAGAATCTCGGTGATCTGACTTCTGCTTATCCGACACTCTGTATTATCCAACACGCCAGCTTGTCTTGCCCCTCTGACGGGCACCTGGGGCTTGGAGAGGCCTGCTGCATGTTGCTGCCTAGAAATGCACAGTGGGCCTCTCCAATCACCAGGTGCTTGCTGGGAGGAATGAGACTTTTCCCTCCCGGCAAGCACTCAGCTTGGAGAGGCCTGCTGCGCATTGCTGCCTAGAAAAACAGCTGTTTTTCTAGACAGCGATGCACAGCAGGCCTCTCCAAGCGCCGGGTGCTTGCCGGAAGGGAAACATCTGTGTCAGCCACATCTCGTCCCTCCTGGCAAGCACCCGGCTTGGAAAGGCTCACTACGCATTGCTATCTAGAAAAACAGCTGCTTCTCAGCAAAGCGCAGTGTTTCCTTAATCCCTCCTTATTATCTGACATTTTTGCTTATCCAACATTCTTCTGGCCCATTTATGTTGGATAAGCGAGACTCTACTGTATTAAAGGTCTGGCGGCCCTCTCCAGTTTTCACTCTGGCAATTCCACTCAAGGAGCAACTACTTGCTGATAATGGACAAAATAACGGTACACTTAAGAAGAGAACCTTTAGATAACTTTGTTAATGAATGGCAACCAATGATCTAACATCTCAATGTAAAATTAATTTTAAAATGTACATAGAGGAAACTAATAGATTGAAAGCAAGGAGGAAACGGATATTAATTTGGAGCCTATAATATCTCTATATGTACTATTCAAATAGGAGACTGTGACCTCTTATTGAAAATATATTGTCTGAGAAATGATTATGAAAGACTAATAGATGAAAGTATTGCACTGTGTTCAACATTTCACAGATGAAAATAAGGCCACATGTGGCCAAGCAACATCAGAATGTGATCAAGATGGAAAAAGTTATCAATGAGGAAAAATACATAAGCTAAGAGAGGCAGGAGCAGCTTGCTTTGACCAGAGTCACTCTACAGAGAAGAGCAGAATTGCAGCTCCTCCTCTCTCGCCTCCTGCTTTTGGCTTCTGAACAGGGCCGGCCGGAGATATTTTTTAATGTGAAGCGGGGGTGCTGAAAAGCGCCCCCACCACCGGCCCCGCCTCCCGCGCCCTGGCCCCGCCCAGCGTGCCCTGGCCCCGCCTCCCACGCTGCGTGGGAGGCGGGGCCAGGGCGAATAGTGAGGGAGCGGGGCCAGAGTTGGCCCCGCCCCCCGCCCAGCGTGCCTTGGCCCCGCCTCCCACGCAGCGTGGGAGGTGGGGCCAGGGCACGCTGGGCGGGGGGGCGGGGGCAGAGCTGGCCCCGCCTCCCACGCTACTCCCGCTCGCCCGTCTGGCCTTTTCTAGCAGGCCAGACTGCAGCGGAGGTCCCTCCAGGCCGCAATCGCAGCGTGGGAGGCGGGGCCAGGGCACGCTGGGCGGGGGGGGCGGCGCCAGAGCTGGCTCCGCCTCCCACGCTACTCCTGCTCGCCCGTCTGGCCTTTTCTAGCTGGCCAGACTGCAGCGGAGGTCCCTGCAGGCCGCGATTGCGGCCTGCAGGGACCTCCGCTGCAGTCTGGCCAGCTAGAAAAGGCCAGACGGGCCAGGGCGCACTGGGCGGGAGGCGGGGCACTGTCAGGGCGGTGCCCCGCCTCCCGCCCAGCCTGACGGCGCCCCCCCGGGCCTGCGCCCGAGGCGGCGGCGTCAGGTGCCTCAATAGTGGGGCCGGCCCTGCTTCTGAATTCAGTTTGTAGTAACTGAAGTAAAACAAGTTGGAGGAGAAAGAAACTGAGATTTTTAAAGGTACTGTAGATGAAAAAGTGGTATAATAGAGGATTTACCAAACCAGACTTTTTTTCAGTGGTAATATTCTCAAACCACTGAGAATTGTGTCCCATAATGCTATAGGAAGCCAAAGCAAACTTCAGAACTCCAGCCACAGAGCAACATTGCTAGTGTCTTTTGCATTACCTGAAATTTCTAGGACATCCTCATCTGTCACATGTTTCTTTTATGACTGCAAGATATACATGCCACATATTGCATTTATATTATTTTATGGCTCTTTGGAAAAATTCAGGGGGAAAGGTAAGAGGCAAACATGATGAAATACTGAACACTGGAGCACTTCAAACTATTTCAGAAGTTTTTATTTATTATTCTTTGGGTAATTACAACTGTGATAACGACAGATAGGCTCAGTCCAGAAAATGCATACGGACCAGAGGCAGAGAGGAGGGTGCTGTAGAAATGCACGTAGCTGCCAAAAGAGCAACAGTTCATGGCAGGCTGTTTCATGTTCATTTTTTCTAAACACCTTAAAGGTCTGGCAGAGGCCAAACTGTTTAGTTACCAGGGCCGGCCCCACTATGGAGGCACCTGACGCCGCCGCCTCGGGCGCAGGCCCGGGGGGGCGCCGTCAGGCTGGGCGGGAGGCGGGGCACCGCCCTGACGGTGCCCCGCCTCCCGCCCAGTGCGCCCTGGCCCGTCTGGCCTGTTCTAGCTGGCCAGAATGCAGCGGAGGTCCCTGCAGGCCGCAATCGCGGCCTACAGGGACCTCCGCTGCAGTCTGGCCTGCTAGGAAAGGCCAGACGGGCGAGCGGGAGTAGCGGAGGCGGAGCCAGCTCTGACGCCGCTCCCCCCCCGCCCAGCGTGCCTTGGCCCCGCCTCCCACGCAGCGTGGGAGGCGGGGCCAGGGCACGCTGGGCGGGGGGGCGGCGCCAAAGCAGGCCCCGCTTTCACGCTACTCCCGCTCGCCCGTCTGGCCTTTCCTAGCAGGCCAGAAAGCAGCGGAGGTCCCTCCAGGCCGCAATCGCGGCCTGGAGGGACCTCCGCTGCTTTCTGGCCTGCTAGGAAAGGCCAGACAGGCGAGCGGGAGTAGCGGAGGCGGAGCCAGCTCTGACGCCGCTCCCCCCCCCCGCCCAGCGTGCCTTGGCCCCGCCTCCCACGCAACGTGGGAGGCGGGGCCAAGGCACGCTGGGCGGGGGGGGAGCGGTGTCAGAGCTGGCTCCGCCTCCGCTACTCCCGCTCGCCTGTCTGGCCTTTCCTAGCAGGCCAGACGGGCGAGCGGGAGTAGCGGAGGCGGAGCCAGCTCTGACGCCGCTCCCCCCGCCCAGCGTGCCCTGGCCCCGCCTCCCACGCAACGTGGGAGGCGGGGCCAAGGCACGCTGGGCGGGGGGGGAGCGGCGTCAGAGCTGGCTCCGCCTCCGCTACTCCCGCTCGCCTGTCTGGCCTTTCCTAGCAGGCCAGACAGGCGAGCGGGAGTAGCGGAGGCGGAGCCAGCTCTGACGCCGCTCCCCCCCCGCCCAGCGTGCCTTGGCCCCGCCTCCCACGCAACGTGGGAGGCGGGGCCAAGGCACGCTGGGCGGGGGGGGAGCGGCGTCAGAGCTGGCTCCGCCTCCGCTACTCCCGCTCGCCTGTCTGGCCTTTCCTAGCAGGCCAGACGGGCGAGCGGGAGTAGCGGAGGCGGAGCCAGCTCTGACGCCGCTCCCCCCCGCCCAGCGTGCCCTGGCCCCGCCTCCCACGCTGCGTGGGAGGCGGGGCCAGGGCACGCTGGGCGGGGGGGCGGGGCCAACTGTGGCCCCGCCCCCCTCACTAATCGCCCTGGCCCCGCCTCCCACGCAGCGTGGGAGGCGGGGCCAGGGCGCGGGAGGCGGGGCCGGTGGCGGGGGCGCTTTTCAGCACCCCCGCTTCCCATTAAAAAATCTCTCCGGCCGGCCCTGTTAGTTACCTTCTGTCAACTAGATTATTGCACTCCAGGACTAGAGAAAATGAATGTACTATGTCGCCAGAGAATCCAGTGCTGAGTATGGAAACAACTGTGTAAGCCATGGTCACAAAAGAAGGTCAAAACGAGCCACTTGCATTAATAAGAATGATGGGAGTTCATATTACAAGTATTTATTTCTTCATTTTATATCATGCTTTTCCCTCAAACAGAAGACTTGTAAGAATTTGGCAATGAAGAAAGAACAAGTATGATAGAAACACAAAAGCCACACAGTGAAATGGTTTGAGTGTTGGACTGTGATTCTGGATACCAGGGTTTGTATCCTTGCTCAGGCAAGAAATCCCACAAGGTGACCATAGGTAAGTCATCCCCAGAAAACTCTGTGCTAGCCTTAGGGTGACAAGTCAGAATCAACAATTATGCTGTTAAACATTTTACACTAATCCAGATGCAAGGTTAGAAATTCTAGCAATCCTTCCAGATGGCCTAAAAGAGAACTTGATATTATCAGAAATGGAAATGGAGTCTGGGAAATGGCAGGTTGCCTATAACCACCCATAGTGTATGTACATTCTTGCAAAGCTTGGGAATGTTACTCTTTTGGACTACAACTCTCAGAATTTTCCAGTCAGCATGGCCACTTGCCATATTAACTGGGGGATTCTTTTTTTTAAAAAAAAAATCTTTATTTTCTACAAATTAAAATTCCAATAGGTTCGAAGTAGAACCAGGGAAAAAAAGAAAAGTAGTTAGAAGGGGGTAAGGGAAGGGGTGAGGGGCAGGAAGGGGAAAGGGGTTAGAGTGGAAATAAAAGGGATAAAAAGGAATAAAAGGAAAAGTAAGAAAGATAGAAATCTTCCGAACATCTTCTTTGAGGTTTTCACATTTTCCTTCTTCTTTATTTCTACTCTTTGCTTTCTTAATATTTTTCTTCTTTTCTTCTTTTCCTAATTTTTGCTCTGATGGGTGGTGTTCCTATTTCTCTCATTATTTGTTATTTTGCTTTTATTTTGTTTTAAGTATTCCATTATTCTATTCCAATCTGTCTCCTTCATTGGCTCTCCTTTATTTTTTGCTAATAGGAAGGTAAGTCTGTCCATGTTTCTTATGACTAATGCTTTTGTTAACCACACATCTTCCTCCGGGGTTTCTCTTTTTTTCCATAATCCCACATAGCAAATTCTTGCCACTGTCGTTAATAAGAATAATAGTTTTTTTTGTTTTTTCCCCCATTTTAATTCATGTATTCCTAATAAAAATATTTCTTTTTTCATTGGTATCTTGATTCTTAATACCTTTTCTAATCATTCTTGGATTTTTCCCCAAAATATTTTGGCTTTTCCACAGGACCCCCACATATGGTAATACATTCCTTCCTTCTCCCTGCATTTCCAGCATTTTGTGTTTAGATTTTTATAATACTTCCCTAATTTCTGAGGAGTCATGTGCCATCTATAGGCCATTTTTATCAAATTCTCTTTTAAATCTATCGCATAACTATATTTTAATTTTTTATTCCAGATTGCCTCCCATTCTTCCTGCCTAATTGTTCTTCCTCTTTTCTTTCCATCTGATCATGTAGTGCTTTTCCTCTTCTTTCTCCTTTTCCCATTATAATAATTTTTTATATATTTTTGTTATTACTTTCCTGTCTGTTTGCATTTTTTGTCCCAAAACCTATATTTTTCTGAGAATTTCTTTGTCTTTCTTTAAAGTGTTCTTTTATTTGCCAATATTGATACCATGAGATGTTTTTATCCAATTTATTCATTTCTCATTGGGTTTTCATTTTCCATTCCCCTCCTTGTTTCTCTAGTAAGTCTTTGTATCCTAGCCATCTGTTCCATCCTAGTATTCTCCTGTGTGATGCTTCTAGGGGCGATATCCAAAGTGGTGTTTTATCGTATAATTTCTTTTTATACTTTCCCTAAGTTTTGAGTATAGTAGACCTATCGAAGTGATTTCCATTTTTTTTTCTTTTTTGGTCATTCCATACCAAATATAGGAATGCCATCCTAGTCTTAAATCAACCCCCTCCATATTTAAAATTTTATAATTTTCTAATTTTGTCCAGTCTTTTGCCCACATTAGGGCACAAGCCTCGAAGTATAGTTTCAGGTCTGGTGTGGCAAATCCTCCCTTCCTCCTTTCATTGCTCACATCCTTAAATTTTCTTCTTGCTTTTTTCTTTTGCCATATGAATTTCATTATATCGCTATTCTATTCATTTAATTTTTTTGATTTCTTATTATCAGGAGGTTTTGGAATAGAAAAATCATTTTTCTCAATACATTCATTTTCACATTGATTATTCTTCCTAATAGGGAATTTCTCCAATTTTCTAAATCTTTTTTAATTCTTTTCCATGTTGATATATAGTTATTTTGTAATAATTGTAGATTTCTAGATGTTAGTGTAATTCCTAAGTATTTTAGTTTTGATTCAATTTGTATATTACATTTTACTTTTAATAAATCCTGTTCCTTCTTTGGTATGTCTTTCGTTATTCACTTTTTCCCCCCATATTTCTTTTAAATCCCTCTACTTCACCAAATTTTCTTATTATAGATTCTCCTCTGAGATCTTTTTCTTCTTTTATCTTGTTTAATAATATTAAACAAGATAAGGGATAGGGGGCATCCCTGTCTAGTTCCTTTTTCTATTTTTATTTTTTCTGTCTCTTGTCCATTTACTAAAATTCTAGCTTCTTGAGTTTTGTATATAGCCCCTATAATATTTTGGAAATAATAACCCATATCCATCTCTCTAATTATAAATTTGAAGAAATCAGAATTTACATTATCAAATGCTTTTTCAGCTTCCAGGGCAAGGAATAGGACTTTCTTTTCGTTTCTGGATTCATAATATTCTATCAAATCTACTATAGTTCTAACATTCTCACTTTGGTGTCTATTAGGGAGGAATCCTGTTTGTTCTTCTTTTATCCATTGATTTAGGAATTTTTAAAGTTGTTCTGCTATTATGTTACTGAATATTTTATAATCCACATTTAATAGGGATATTGGCCTATAGTTTTTAACCTTTTCTTTGTCTAAGTTCTCTTTATGTATTACACATATGTTGACTTGTTTCCACGATTCTGGCATTTCTTGACTTTCTCTTATCTCATTCATAATTTTTTTCAGATATGGTATTAATTCCAGTTGGAAGATCTTATAATAAATTGCTGATAGTCCATCTGGACCAGGTGCTTTATTTATTTTTAGATTTTGTATTGCTCTTTGTATTTCCTGTTCTGTTATTGCTCTATTTAATGCCTCTCTTTGATTTTGCATTATGTTTGAAATTCTGTTCTTGCATAGGTATTGTACTATCTTTTCCTTTTTAATTTGATCTTTTCAGTAAAGTATTTCATAAAATTCCTTAAATTTATTTTTTATCTCTTCCTCTTGTGTTAATATTATATCTCCTTCTATTAGTTTTGTGACAAACCCCTTTTCCTTCTTTTTTTCAGTTTGTTTCCCATCCATCTCCCCTGTTTGTTTGCATTTTGAAAGAAGTCTTGTTTTATAAATTTCAGTTGATTTGCTCTCTCCTCCACCTCCATATATTCACGCGGTTTGTGAAGCATCTCTAATTTTCTTTGTGTTCCCCTATTTTTCAGATTTAATTTTAGCAAATTTTCCTCTTTAGTAATTTCATCCATCAACTGAGTTAACTTCAGTAGCTTTGCTCTTTTCTTAATTGCTTTTTGTTGTATAAGGTTCCCTCTTACTACTGCCTTGCTTGCTTCCCATAACGTATATATGTTTATTTCTGGAGTGTCATTTATTTCAGAATAATCTTTCAGTAATTTTCTGGGTTTTTTCTATATCTTTCTCTTTTTTCAATAGGTTCTCATCTAGTCTCCATCTCCATACCTTCTTACTATATGTTACTTTTAGTTCAATTGGGCAGTGGTCTGAGTCAACCCTTGGTAGGATCTTTATTTTTTCTATGTTTATTGCTAATGAATTTGATATCCAGACCATGTCTATCCTCGACCAGCTTCCATGCCTGGCCGAGAAAAATCTATAGCCTTTTTTACTTTCATTTCTTACTCTCCATATATCTTGCATATTAAATTCTTTCATTATGTTTATCATTGACTTAGGTAACTTCCCTATATTAATTAAATGCTTTTTTCTTTACTTACTTCTTTATTTCTATCCTTTTCTCTATCTATCACCCCATTAAAATCCCCTAATATTATTAGGTGGTCAAATTCCTGTTCACTTATATGGATTCTTAATTTTTCTGCAAATCTTGTTTTGAAGTTATTTGGCATGTAAATATTGCATATTATAAGCTTTTTTCCTTGCATTACAATGGTAACCCCTATAAATCTTCCCTCAATGTCCTTAAATGCTAAGGTAGCTGAAATGTTACTGTTTATATATATTACCACCCCTTTTTTCTTTTCTATTGCTGATGCATAGAATGTTTGGCCCAGGCCTTTGTTTTCTAAATGCACAACATATCTTTGGCTTATATGTGTTTCCTGTAGTGCCACCATGTGAAAATTCTCTTTTTAATTTGTTAAATATTTTATTTCTTTTAATTGGTAAATTTATTCAATTAATATTATTTGAGTATATTTTTATTTCATTCATTGTGCATTGTCTTTTTCTTGTTCCCTCTCTCCTTTCACTTCCCCTTCTTCTTCTTCCTCTTCTGGTTGTTTGTCTACATTGTCCAAGTTCATTACTTCCATACTCCCTCTTATGTTCAGCCTGTATCCCTCTATGTCTATATCATCTTTATCCGGTGATTAGTACATTATCTCTTTGTTTCTTTCTTTTTTCCACCTTCCAGCTGTAATATTTTGTGAACAATTTTTTGTGGACAATCACATCTCTTGGTGTTTTATTTTTTCTTGCAAAATTCGTATTTCTCTGTATGCTCTGTCTGTTTGTTCCTGTATCTCTTGTTCCGAGCAATCTAATAAGTTCATTCGTATCTCCATTATCTTTTCTCTTATGATTTCCCCTGGTTCCTCTTGGATATTTCTTATTCTCAACTGATATTCCATCTCCCTTGCTTCCATAGCTTCTTGTTTTGCTTCCAATTTTTTTTTACTTTTTATTCCTAGGTTCTTTACTTTGTTTTGGGTATTCTCTTGGACCTTCTTTCTTCCTTTTCTTTTTTTAGTTCCTTAATTTCCTATTGTATTGTAATTATTTCTCTTTTTATCATGCCAAGTTCTTCCTTCATTTCTTTCTTTAGATCAGACATTTGCTCCTGTGATATCTTTTGGTAGGCATTTGCTTCTCTTGCATCTTATGCATTTTTTTCATCATATCTTTCATCATGTTCTCTTTTCCTTCTTTCCTCTAAATATCCGGAGATCTCTCACCTCATTCCGATGTTCCTTTTAGTTCATGCTTCTTTCTTCTTTCTGGTGTATTTTAAAAGTGCACCCCGTCAGCGATTTCTGCAGTGGGTATCCCCTCTGAGCGCTATAGTCTCGATCTGCCGTACCTTGGGAGCCAATACCAGGACCTTTTTGAGACCCACTCTTGAGGAGTGGATCTCTTTTAAGTCCTTCAGCTGGTTTCTCAGTTCTTCTCACCTTGATCCGTGAAGGGAAGGGAGTGTCTGCTCTACCCAGTTGTTCGGCTTAAGCTATCACCCTTTGAAGAGCTGCCATGCTTGCACATTTGGAAGTCTGTTAACTGGGGGATTCTTTTTTAAAAAAATATTTTTATTGTTATTATTGAGAAAAAGTTACAATTATATAAACATATTCTATACATTCTATACATTTTCCCCTCTTTTATTTACATTCACCCCTGTGCTCCCCTTCCCCAGAGCCATCTCTTCTTCTGTAGTCCCACCAAAAGTTCACCTCCGTAAATTCCCATCTTCTTTTTCCAATAATTTTTCTAGAAATTTTCTCCAAATATTTTCAAAATCATTTTCCCCATAATCCCTTCTTTACTTTTAAATTTGATGTTAGCTTGTCATTCAGTGCCATTCACCAAACTTCTTTATACCATTCATTAATTTGTATTTTCATTTCTCCTTTCCAATATTTTGCAATTAGTAATCTAGCTGCTGTTAATAGCATGTCTATTAAATTTTTTTCCCTCTTATCTTTCTTATCCTCTTTTTTTAATTAAAAGTAATATTTCCACTGGATTCCTTCTAATTTTTATATTCATAATATTTTCTATTTCCCTTATGACCAATTCCCAAAAACCTTTTAACATGTTTACAATCCCACCACATATGCATGTAGGTTCCAATTTCCTGGCACCCTCACCAGCATTTTTCATTATTATTCTTATTCATAATATTTAACCTTCTTGGTGTTAAATACCACTTCCAAATTAGTTTGTGATAATTTTCTTTTATTCTAATTGACATGTTTTTTAATTGTCTTGTTTTCCATATCTCCTCCCATTCTTTTTCCGTTATCTTTGTTCCTAATTCCTCCTCCCATGATTCTCTTAATGTTAGTCTTTTCTTTTCTTTTTCTATGTCTTTAATTAGTATTTTATATATTTTACTTGTTGTTCCTTTTAATGGCTCACTATTTCCTCTTTTTAATGCTTTTATTATTAATTCCTCAAATTGCGTTATTTGTTTTCCAGTTTTATTTCGGGCCCACCAGTTTTCATTCCATTTTTCTAATTGAATCCAATGAATCCAAGAAATATTTATTCCTCTCAATTCTTCTCTCATTTTTACCTTTTCCATTTTTTGTTCTATCCAATTTCCTACCCTTTTTAGTTCCCTTTTTTCTAATTCTTTATCTAGTGTTCCTTTTAGTTCCTTTGGGAAATCTTTTCCCATTATTATTGGCGTTAAAACTGAATTCTTATTAATTAATTGTCCTTTATATTTATTCCATATTTCCATTATATTTCTTAATGATATATTTCCAATTTGTTTTATCTCTTTCTTTGAGATTTCCTTAAAGAATATGTTATCCTTCCTCCACTCAATTGCCTTATTCCCTGATTCCATCCATTCCAAACCTTCTCCATCCATCATCTTCTCTACTACATATCTTAATTGGTTTGACTCATAATATTTTTTTATATTCGGAAGGCCCAATCCTCCTTCTTTTTGGGGGTTGTACCAAATTTGTTTGTTTAATCTGTTCTTTTTACCATTGTTGCAATATTTGTTTATCATTTGTTGCCAGTTATTTATTTCCTTTTCTGAAATCATTAATTTTATTTTGGGTAAGACTTTCATTTTTACTAGGGCTATTCTGCCGAACCATGATAATCGCAGATTATTATAATCCTTTAACTTCCCCTCCATGTGTTTTCTTAATTCTTCTAGATTTTTTCTTTCTATGGATTTTAGATCTTTGGTTATGATTATTCCAAGGTATTTTATATTTTCTTTTACGCTTATTCTCATGTCTTTTATATCCATCTGCTTTTTAAACTCCTCTTCCTCCTGCTTGGTATAATTAAATAACATTGCTTCTGATTTATTCCAATTTATCTTCAATCCAGTTGCCCATTCAAATTCTGTTAAATGTTTCTTAATTATTTCCATTTTCTTCATTATCTCCTTAATTGTTATCAATGTGTCGTCCGCAAATAAGCTAATTTTTCCTAACTTTGTTCCTATGCCTTCTAATTCCTTATCTTTTCTTATTACATTGGCTAGTAATTCCATTACCATTGCAAATAGTATAGGCGACATAGGACATCCTTGCCTTGTACCTCGTGTTACTTTTATCTCTCCTGTGATTCCATCATTTAGTATTATCTTTGTATAATTATCTGAATACAATTGGCTCATTATATTTTTGAACCTTTTTCCTAATCCAAATTTGTTCATTATTGTTTGAATAGTTGGCCATTCCACACTATCAAAGGCTTTAAATATATCCAGTGCTAGAATCCCCGCTTTGTTTTTTTCCCCTTCTATTGTTTGTATTTTATTTATTACTCTTCCTATCAGGTTGGACATTTGTCTCCCTTTAACAAACCCACATTGATCTTGTTTTATATATTTATACATAAAGTTGCTCATTCTGTTGGTAATAATCGCTGTTAAAATTTTTGCATCTTGATTAATTAATGATATTGGTCTGTAAGAACCAGGGTCTGTCAAGTCTTTTTTTGGTTTGGGTAATAGTATTGTTAATGATTGTTTCCATGATCCTGGTATTCGTTCTCCATCCATTATTGCATTGAATAATTCTAATAATTTTGGAGTTATCATTGCCTCAAATGTTTTATAATATTCTGGGCCCAGCCCATCAGGTCCAGGCGCTTTCCCAATTTTTAATTTCCTAATTACTTGTTCTATTTCTTCTTTCTTAATGGGTGCTTCTAATAACTCTCTATCTGTTTCTTCTATTTTTACTGTCCAATTTGTTTCCACATATTTGTGAATTTTATCCTTTGAGCATTTCCCAGCCTGATAGAGTTCTTTATAAAATTCTTCAAATATCTTTAATTTGTCTTTCATTGACCTACAAATGTTTCCAGATTTATCTCTCACTGCGTTTATCTCATTTTTCATTTTTTTTCTTTTGTGCGGCTCTGGCTAACATTTTTGAGTTTTTATTGCTATATTCGAAGAATTCCCTTTTCAAATATATCAAGTTCTTTTGAACCTCATCTATTTCTATCTTATCTAGTTCTTCTTTCTTTGCTCTCAATTCGTTATATATTTGTGTTGTTCTTTTTATTATATATTGTTTTTCTAATTTTTCTATGTCTTTTTCCAATTTGTTTTTCCTTTCTTCTTGTCTCTTTTTGAGATTATAGGTTTCTTTTATGCATAATCCTCTTGCCACTGCCTTCATAGTGTCCCATAATATATTTCTTGATACATTATTGTCATTTATATCCCATATTTCTTGCCAATTTGCTCCTATTCTTCTAATAATTTCCTCATAATTTAATATATTGGAATTTAATCTCCATCTTCTTGTTTGTTCATAATCTTGTTTATTTATAATTTCTAAATTTACTATTGCATGGTCTGATATTCTTATTATTCCTATCTCAGAATTGAATAATTTATCTACCATATTTTTCGAGATAAAAAGGTAATCTATTCTAGTATATGTTTTATGTACTGCTGAATAGTATGTATATTTTCTTTCATCTCCCTTTAATTGTCTCCATGAATCTTTTAGTCCCCATTTATTCATAATTCTATTTAATTCAGTTATATTGTTATTTTTATCCTTTACTGTTGGGTTTGACTTATCCTTCATCCTATCCATAGGCATATTAAAGTCCCATCCCACAATCACAAAATGTTGCTGCCAATTCTTTATTTCTCCTAATATTTTTTCATAAAATTCTCCTTGATTTTCATTTGGGGCATACACATTGACCAATACATACTTATCTCCCCCAATTTCCCCTTCTATAATAATATATCTCCCCTCATCATCCTTTTTTACATTCTTAATTTCAAAATTACATTTGTTTGTTATAATTACTGCTACCCCCCCTTGACTTGGAACTCCCATATGCTTTTTCATAATCCTTAATCCAATTTGCCTTTATTTCATTCAAACCCCCCCCCCCCTTTTCTGGTGAGTTTCTTGTAAATAAATAATATGTGCTTGTTCCTTTTTCAATAAATTTCCAATTCTTTTAGTTTTACATATTGTTCCCAGACCTCTAACATTCAGTGTCACTATTTTCAGTTTACTAGACATTATATTCAATATTAATTTCTGTTATTGGCTCTCTTATGTGCATTCCACCCCCAAAGTCCCCATCCCATTTCCCCCCTTGTCCCCTTACCCTCCCCCTTTCTTCTTTCTTCCTCTCCACTTCTGAGACACTACGTCCCAGCCCTGGCCCCATAGGCCAACTTGTGGAGAGCGGTGGAGTGGTAGTCCCAGGCCCGCTGTTCTCCCTCCCCCCGAGTGCTCATATAACAAAATATCAAATTCTTCTTTAACTTGATCTATGGATTCTTCTATCTGTCTTCTACTTTACTTCTTCTTTCCCATCCTTTGCCTCATCCTCTTCAAATAGTTCTTTCTTTTACTCTCCCTGTACCACATCCAATATTTCTTTTCATCCTTAAGATGTTTCATTGTTCAGTCCGGTCCCTTCTTCTCTATCCTCATGGATCCCTAGTTCCCTTAGTAGTTGAAGGCCTTGTTCAACTGAGTCGATCTTGTATCTTCTTCCAGCCCACTGAAATCTCAGGCAGACTGGGTACCCCCAGGAATACCTAATTCCTTTCTTCAGAAGAAGAATAGTGCATACTTTCATTGTTTGTCTCCATACTTTTGTTTGTATGCATAAGTCATTAAATACTTGCAGTTTGACGCCTCTATATTCCAGTTTGTTTGGATTTTTCCTCAAAAAGTTCATCAGTAGCTCTTTCTTATCATATTGTGTTATCTTTATTATTGTATCCCTGGGTATGATTTTCCCTCCTCCATCTGCTAATCTGTGAACTCTTTCTAGGTCTTCTTTTATCCATTGTTGTGCTGGAGCAATGTCCTGTAGCCATTTCAGTATTTCTTCCTTTAAATTAACTCTTTGTTCTTTTCTTTCTTTCTCTGGAAAATACTTCACTACTATATTATTGCGTCTTTGTGAGTCCTCTAAATATATCATTTTTTTAATCTCTGTAAATTTAGCTTTTTGATTTTTCTGTTCCTCTTTATAAGTCCCATGTTCTAGATGTATAGCTTGCACCTCCTTCTGTATTTCCAAGATCTTCCCATTCACTTCCTCAATTTTTTCGCTATTGGCTTTATATTTTGCCTCTATCTTCTCTTCCATCTTCTCAGTGATTTTTTGAATTTTTCCTTCCATTTTCTGAATTGCCTCCTCCAATTTATCTTCCATAACCTTGTTAAGACTTTGGGAATGTTCTCCCAGTTCGTCCCTCATTATTTGTGTCCATCTCATCAGCATTTCTTCCATATCTAGGTGTGTTGCCCTTCCCTCCCCCACAGGAGGCTTTACATGGCCACTCGATTCTGCTTCTATTGAAGCTGCTTTGTCCTCCATGTTTTTCCCTCCTTTCTTTGGTGGGGTGAGGGGTTCTTTATACTGTACAGAGAGGGCTTTCTTGGGGGGACTTCTCATCATTTTTATCTCCTCCTCCTCCTCTTCTTCTATTTGTTTAGAAAATCTTTGAAGCCGGTATGTTTTATCTGAAGGTTTTTCTTTCCTCCTCACCCAAACTTTTTCATTCATTTAACCAGGGAGCTCAACTTGGAGGCTTGTTTTAAGGATCTCAATAGCTCTCTCCCAGCTCTCCGTCCCTTCGGTTTCAAATCAAAATCAAAACAAGTATTCACTTACAATCCGGCTCCAATTTTTTTTTTCTCTTCTCTATCCTAGTCCCGCTCCAAACTTACTTGATTCATTAGCCGGTGAGAGTTGTCTCACTGATATGTACAGCGTTTAATGGCTGCCCCCTCTCCTTCTCCAGAAGCATTCACGCTGACTTAGCTTGCGGTTTGTGGCTTTACTGGAGCTTTAAATCCTTCACATCTCCGGGAGGAATTTTCCTTATCTTTTCTTGGATTGATTGATATTCTTTAGGGGGAGTGCATGGACCTCCAAACTCATTATTTATCCATAAATCTTGCTAAATGCACTCGGCGGGTCGGAATTGCAGCTTACCCGGCCATGGTAGACCACGCCCCCCAACTGGGGGATTCTTGAACTTTTCTAAATTCTGCTATTCATTTGATCCTCCCCATGGTCCTGTCATGCCATTTACACACAGCTATAATTGGCCCAGGGGCCTCCAGTGGTGCAGCAGGTTAAACTGCTAAGCTGCTGAACTTGCTGACCAAAAGGTCACAGTTCGAATCTGGGTAGTGGAGTGAGCTCCCACTGTTAGCCCCAGCTTCTGCCAACCTAGCAGTTCAAAAACATACAAATGTGAGTAGATCAATAGGTACCTCTCTGGCGGGAAGGTAACGGCACTCCATGCAGTCATTCTGGCCACATGACCTCGGAGGTGTCTATGGAAAACACTGGCTCTTCGGCTTAGAAATGGAGATGAGCACCAACTCCCAGAGTCGGACATGAGTAGACTTATGTCAGGGGAAAATCTTTACCTTTACCTTATAAATTCCCCAACATAGAAGGGAACTATCCTATGTACATTTGTTTGCAATGAATAGGAACCGCATTGTTATCTCCTTATTTCAATTCGGCTTTCTGCTTGAAATTATTTCCCAAGTGAAATGTGCCTCCAGAAATGTTCTTTATTTTTACAGAACAGGAAAACATGTTTTAGTATTTGAGTGTCTTTTTTCCTTGAACAAAATATCTGTCAAAACTCTGCAGCAATGAATCACACATTTTTTTAACTGATAAGAAAATTAAGTGCTCACAATTTATCATGCTAACAGTGAAAGATTTATGGAGCTGTTAAGTAGTTTTCCCTCTACATTCAATCTCTTGGGTTAAAAATAAATAAACGAACCAATGGCAGAGTACTTTTGATGGAACAGTTGCTTAGTGATAGGGAGGTTTTTTTTTTTTTTTTTAAAACAATTTATTGTTTAAGGACAAATTCTGTCAATGTCTCTAGGCATAGAAGTCAAAGGAGCAGGAAGAGCTAGGTGTATAATTTGAGGCCATCTAGACATCCCATCCTCTGAATGCTACCCTATTGCTCTTCATGAACGCATATTGTGTGCCTTCGAATCACCTCTCCATTTATGAAAATGCCAGTATAGCCCTTATTCCACTTCTCCAGCGATGTAGGACGTAGACATCCTGTGATAATGTGGCATGTCTCATTAAGGGCCACATTCACTGTTTTAACATGGTGAGATGTATTTCACACTGGGCATGCGTATTCAGCAGCAGAGTAGCAAAGCGCAAGGGCAGATGTCATCATGGTATCTGGTTGTGATCCCCAGGTTGTGCCAGTCAGCTTTCGTATCATATTATTTCTAGCACTCACTTTTTGCTTGATATTCAAGCAGTGCTTCTTATAAGTCAGAGCACGGTCCAGAGTAATTCCCAGATATTTTGGTATGCTGCAATACTCTAGTGTGATTCCTTCCCAGGTAATCCTCAGGGCTCAAGATGCTTGTCGAGCATGGTCTCCTGAAAATGCTGTAATATCACAGATCATGCTTTCAGTTTATCACTTTGCCTCATAGTTAATCTTTCCTGGCCTGTGCTCTTACTTCCTTAGTCACACCCCCACCCCTGCCCTCTTTTTTTCTTTTTCTGGAAAAATAGTACAATTCCAAGATTTGGATAGATCCCATGAGAGCCTGCCATTTCATGTGTTTATCTCTGTGCAGTTGCATAATTATGATTTCCCAGTTTCCCTTACACATTTCAATGCCCATATCCATGTCCCCACCGTGTACCGCCACTCATTATCACTATTGATTAAAGTGGATGGAAACTGCAAACCCCAGTCTTATGAAATCAGTCCCTACTGGGTGGCAGGGGGCGGTTAACAGTACCAAACACAGTTGGAGGGTTCCAACTGGTGATACTAATGTTTTTTATTTGAACACAGAGCTGACAAGTCAACATTGTAAGCATGTGCATGAATATAGTTGAACATAAGTCCAATTTAATGCCCACTTTTTGGGCATTGCTAAGGGCAGAATTTTGTTCTAACCATACAAATCATCCCAATAAAACTGTCCTATTCTGAGCTGCAGATGGACTGTCAGAGATTTCCCCAGCTTTTCCCCTAACTGGATGCACTGTGAAAGGCATCCACTAGACCTGTAGCAGTCATTGGGAGGTCCCTGATAGCAAAATTATTGCTGTGCGTCCAACTGTAGAAAAATAACTGAATTTATCTTTATTTGCCATGTAATGAAAATAGTCATGTGAAAAGAGACACTGCAGAAACAGGTGGGTTTGGATGGGTTGCATTGGAAGATGTGTCATAGCTACATATTCAACTTTGATGAAGGAAGGAGATAAGTCAGCAGAACCACTCTTTTGGAGTCTGACCACTTTGTCCATCTTATCATTCCTTGCTGCTAAACGGAAAATTACAACAATGGCAAACTCCTTGATATAATGGAGGCCCTGAGTTCATGCAAGCCTTAGCGATCTCCTGACATTGACTCTAATTGCATTAATAGAAGGAAGGCCGTGGACCTGTCATGAGTCACTAATTGAGAGCTTTATTTCTTCTGTTTCCTCAAACCTTCATGGATGTCAAGGTTTTCTTGGGAGCTATCAGTTCATTTTACCCTCTGCTGGTTTCCCCACTTAACTTTAAGGTAACAGGTGGGAGCCCCATAAATCCCTCACTTAGTCTTTGCATGACTGGAAAGACTGGGCCTAGATTTAGTGTGGGGGTTTTTTTTTCAGACAAGAAACATGTGAGAAGAAGCAGGTTGTTCATCTCTTGTTAACAGGAAGTATGTCAGCCATAGGAGGTATACAGTATCCAATGTACGGTTATTGGAGACCTGAATGGGCCAAGCCACTGGCCTTTGGTGCTGGTCCTCTACCAGAGTTTGGGAAAGTTATTTTAAAAAAACAAAAACAAAAACAAAATACTTATAATTCTCGGAATCCTCAAGCCAACATTTTTGGTATTGTAATGACGTAAAATAAGAATTGAACATTCAGCTTTATATTTTAGAACAGGGCTTCTTAATCCTTTTCTACTTCCGACCCCTTTCTGCGGTGACCCCAGATATATAAAATAAGTATAAAAATCTTACATTTACTGATAGCAAATCAGCATTTGCAAAGCTTGATAAATAGGCTGATTTTCCTTTTTGTGGAGTAGCGCTAAAGTATTTTCTGCAGAGTCCACTGTAAACACTGCATGTGGCTGCTAAAAGACTTGTGTAACTGTGTGGTGAGTAGAAACCTTTTACTGTTGCCAATTTTTCCATGATCCCAACATTGAGCCCAGGGGACCCCGTTTGGGATCAGGACCCACAGTTTAAGGGGTTGTGTTTCAAAGCACCTGATCAATTGGATAATAGCTAATGCCTCCCCATGATCTGTAATATTTGTTGAACTCTGTTATTCATGCTATGCTGGAAATGCTACAACTGCAATATTACGTGCTCAGGGCCAACAAACAGAAGTTATGGTTGCATACAGTGCCAGTCCCTGAGAACATCCTCTTAAATCCTCAGTCCCTACCCAACACGAATGCAAAACCATAACTTTCTCAAGCTCTTGCTGCCGCTTTGAAGAACAAAATGTGCCTTGCAGGTGGTCTGGAAACCTCTATCTTTATTTTCCATGATGCCCCCAAGCATTCTTGCCTTAAGAGCTCTGTGAGAAATGTAAATCATAGAACTTCATTAAAGCACTGCCTGCTGCTACTGGCTCTGCAACTAGATAAGACTGCCAAGTGGATGTTGCCCTGCCCATTAGCTTCTTCCCTTCCATAATAATAATAATAATAATAATAATAATAATAATAATAATAATAATAATAATTATAATTATTATTATTATTATTATTATTCTCCCCACAGCTTGAGATGCATCGCAGCACAATCAAAAATACACAAATACTATAAAAATTCTACAAAACTCACATATTAAAATGCAGTTCCATAAAAGATACACATCCCCTTCCCTTCCCATCCCCTCCTCCCCTCTTTCTGTTTGTGGTCCCTGCCAATATCTATATAGCTCGGCATTGCCACATATCTTGCTTGCTGACTATAAGTGCATGCTATAGTAGTTTGACATCCCTTTCATAGAATAGTAGAGTTGGAAGAAACCACATAGGCCATCCAGCCCAACCCCCTGCCATATAGGAAAAGCACAATCAAAGCACCCTCAACAAATGGCCATCCAGCTTCTGTTTAAAAGCCTTCAAACTTTAACTACCATGGTTTATCCAATGGAATCTTGGGATTTTCAGTTTGACAAAAAACTTCAATTTTTCCGCTCGAGAGCTATAATGCTGTAGGGTAAGAGAATGCCTTCCCACCGAACTACAAATCCCAGGATTCTGTCAGATGGAACCCTGGCTGCTATGTAGTTATTGAGAATGAGAACATTTCTGTGATCTTTTATTATCTGGATCATGGCCTGATCCGCTTCAAATCAGACTCAACCCAATCCAGAGTTTACTATCTGTTATTCAGGAGTCCTGATAAAACATTCTTCCCTTTAACCTTTATTAGGAAATCTGAATGGCTGTACTTTCTCTGTTTTCTTATAGTGTTCCCTAGCTACTTCGCAGTTTGCTTATCGCAGACTCGCTGTTTCGCAGGGAAAAAAATTATTTATTTTATTTAGTTACATAAGTGGCCTTTCTCCCTCCTGCAAGCCCTGGGGAGAATGAAGCCTTTCCTACCAGTGCCAGAGGGCTCCTTGCTTCGTGCCTGCCATGTTGCTCTGGCTGCCTCTGCTCCTGCAGCCAGGGAAGAAGACACCGCTCCACCCGGTAAGTGAGCGAGCAAATGAGTGAGGGTGAGTGACAGAGTGAAGGCGGGCAGCAGCAGAGGAGCCTAGATGTCAGGACCCAGGCTGCAAGGCACCAATAACCATACACAGAGGCCAGAATCTATCTAATATCTTTATTGAAGGAATATATAAAGTTAATAAAAACAAGTGTAGAAAATAGTCCAGAATTAGACCTTTCAGGAAAGGTCAAAATTAGTCCAAAAAAGCAATGTCCAATATGAAATATTAAGGTCCAAAGTTGTAATCCAATAACCGAAACACTCACTTTGCCAGGCAAAGTGAGGGGAGATGGCAAGGTCCTTTAGTCCATGAACTTGAGCAAGGCTAGGAAATAACTTGATACTTGAAACAAGGCTTGAATCGTGGAACAAGGTAGCAAGGAACAAGAACAAGGTCCGTGGAATAACTTGGTAAAATCCGTGAAACAAGGCAAGGTTTAGTCCTGGGAAACAAGGCAAGGTCCGTAGGTAAACAAAGGCTGGAAAACAGGAGCGAAGGCTGGAAACAAGGACAAGGCTTGAGCAGGAACGAGGCTTGAAACGGAGCGCGCTGTCCAGACACAACTCGCTCCGGAGGCTGACGAATTGACTCCGCAAAGTTACTTCGCGGGTAAAACACCTATATAGAGTCTAACTTTCCCGCCGAAGCAGTTCTCTGGGAACCAGAAACGAAAGCTAAACTCTGAGGCCAGATGTTTGACTCCTTAAAGATTCTCACGAAAAGCAGGCTTAATTGGCTAAATTCTTAGCTGTTATTCTAGCACTCCTGCGCGAGGCTGCTTCCAAACCTCTCTGTTGTTTACAAAATTCATGGCGAGAGAACACAGGAGATGTAGGCTCAGGGTTTGTTTGACATACTTCTGGGGCACAACTTTCTTGCAGGTGCAAGGTTCCCAGATCTGCCTGGGAAAGATCTTGCTGAGAAGATTCCAGTTCTGACTGGGAAGGTAAAAAACCCAAGTTTTCTTCTTCATCAGGCATCACAATGTCATGAACAGGACTACAAGGCCCATGAGTCATCACACTATCCCCCTCCTCAAGCCCCCTCCCAAACTGGGACTCTCTCCCCAAGGCGCGAGGTCGTGGCTTGGCGGGATAGGTCTGATGAAAGCGACGGGTCAGATCAGGAGCATGGACTGTGGAGGCGTCTTCCCAAGAGCGTTCCTCAGGGCCAAAACCCACCCAGTCAATGAGATATTGCAGGCGGCGGCGGTGAAAGCGAGAATCCAAAATGTCCTCAACCTCGAACTCCTCCTCCCCATTCATCAAAACAGGAGGGGGGGCCGGTTGGTCTGTATCAGGACGCACATCATCCGCCGGAAGGAGCAGGGAGCGGTGAAACACTGGGTGAATGCGCATTGAACGCGGAAGTTGGAGTTTGAAAGTCACGGGGTTTAATTGCGCCACCACAGGATAGGGGCCAATGAAACGGGCATCTAACTTCCGGCAAGGGCGATGGGAGGGCAAAAAGCGAGTGGACAGAAAAACCCGATCTCCTACCTTGATTTCGGGGCCCGGTTGGCGATGTTTGTCCGCGTGACGTTTATAGTCCTCCTTGGCTTGGTCTAGTTGTTGGAGCAAAAGTTGTTGCACCGCTGTGAGTTCCTGCAGCCAATCCTCTGCTGCGGGGACTTCTGAAGTTTCAATGACAGGGGGAAAGAAACGTGGATGGAAGCCGTAGTTTGCAAAGAACGGCGTTTCTTTTGTAGAAGCTTGAACTCCATTGTTGTAGGCAAACTCCGACAGTGGTAACAGGGAAGCCCAATTATCCTGTTGGTAGTTTACATAACAGCGAAGGTACTGTTCCAAAGTGGCATTGGTGCGCTCCGTTTGCCCATCTGTTTGAGGATGATGAGCTGAAGATAAACGAGAGTCTATACCCAATAGTTTTTGTAGTGCCTTCCAGAAACGAGAGGTGAATTGAGATCCACGGTCTGTGACCAGACTCTTGGGCAATCCATGTAATCTGAAAACATGTTGGAGGAATAGATCTGCCGTCTCTTTGGCCGTGGGAAGGCCTTCACAGGGAATGAAATGGGCTAACTTGGTGAAAAGGTCCACCACCACTAGGATCGTGGTGAATCCACAGGAAGGTGGTAGGTCAGTGATAAAATCCGCAGAGATTATTTCCCATGGGCGAGATGGAGTAGGAAGGGGATGCAGAAGCCCTGAGGGCTTCTCCCGTCTTGTCTTGGAGCGCTGGCATACTGGGCAGGTGTTGACATATTTTTCCACATCCTTGCGGATCTTGGGCCACCAGAAATCTCTTAGGATCAAATGCATGGTTTTAAATAGTCCGAAATGCCCTGCTGGCTTGCAGTCATGACACAGACGAAGTGCTTTTTCCCTGCCCTGCCCTGGTGGGATATAAACATGATTTCTATAGCAAAGCAGTCCATCCTTAAGTGAGAAGGGAAATTGCAATCCTTGACGGAGTTGGTCTTGCACCCAGGCATCTGCTTGCTGACTAGCCCTGATTTCTTGAGCACAGAGGGGTCCAAGAGTAGGAGAAGTTGAATCAATGAGAGTGGATTTGGTGTTCCCCACTGTGAGCGTGGCAAAGTTCTCGGGTTGTAATAGTTGGGATTCAAAGGTCTCCTTGCGTCCTGCAGCGTATTCCGGTTTACGTGACAGGGCGTCTGCTTGCTTGGTTTGAGCTGGGGTTACATAATGAATCTGGAAGTTAAAACGTTCAAAGAATAAAGCCCAACGTTGTTGCCTCTGATTTAGTTTGCGGGTGGTTCTTAGATGCTCTAGATTCCGATGATCAGTATGGACTTCAATGGGAAATTTGGCCCCTTCTAGCCAATGTCTCCAAGTTTCAAAGGCTGCCTTTATGGCCAATAGTTCCTTTTCCCAGATGGTGTAATTTCTCTCTGGTGCTGTTAGTTGACGGGAATAAAAGGCACAAGGATGAAGGTGATCTCCCACCGGTTGTAGGAGTACAGCCCCAATTGCCACATCAGAGGCGTCTGCTTGCACAACAAAAAGGGTTTCAGGATCTGGGTGCTGAAGAATTGGCTGGGACGTGAATAATTTCTTTAGTTGCTGGAACCCTTTCTCTGCTTGATCTGTCCAGCGGAAGGGCTGTTTCCCACGGATGCAGCTGGTGATTGGGTCAGACCAGCGGGCAAAATCTGGAATGAACTTGCGGTAATAGTTCGCGAACCCCAAGAAACGCTGCACCTCTTTCTTGTTGGTTGGCGCCCGCCATTCCAATACTGCTGAAACCTTTGCCGGGTCCATGGAGAGCCCTAGAGGCGAGATGCGGTACCCCAGGAAATCTACTTCTTGTAGATCAAAAGCGCATTTTTCCAGCTTGGCATAGAGCCCATGATCCCGCAATCGTTGTAACACCATTTTGACGTGGTTCTCATGCTCTGATTGTGATCTAGAAAACACCAAAAAATCGTCGAGGTAGATTATCAAGAACCGATCTAGATAATCCTGAAAGATGTCATTGACAAAATGCTGGAACGTTGCGGGAGCTCCGCATAATCCATAATTCATAACTCGGGACTCAAATAATCCGAATTTAGTCTGGAAGGCGGTCTTCCACTCGTCCCCTTCTCTGATGCGAACTAGATTATAAGCCCCCCGAAGATCCAGCTTGGTGTAGACCTTGGCTCCTCGGAGTCGGTCTAGAAGGTCCGAGATTAAAGGCAGGGGATAGCTGTTTCGCTTTGTGATATTGTTCAATGCTCTATAGTCCACCACCAAGCGTAAGTCTCCTGACTTCTTTTTCACAAACATCACCGGGGAGGCGGCTGGGGATTGAGAGGGTCTGATGAATCCCTTGCGAAGGTTTGTCTCTATGAACTCCCTGAGAGCTTCTTGCTCCGGTTCAGTCAGGGAGTAGAGATGCCCTCGTGGGATCGGGGCCCCCTCCACCAAGTCAATGGCACAGTCATAAGGTCTATGTGGGGGTAGTCTCTCGGCTTCTTTTTCATTGAATACATCCCAATACTCGGAGTACTTCTTTGGCAAGGTGATAATGGGCTCGGTGTCTGTGGTATGGCAGACCTTGGCTACGAGGCAATGGTTTTGGCAGTACCTTGAAGCGAACTGCAGCTCCCTGTTGGACCAGGAGATGCTTGGGTCGTGAAGTGTCAGCCATGGAATCCCCAAAATCACAGGGAAATGGGGAACCTCAGTAACAAAGAAGGAAATCTCTTCCATATGTTCTCTTATCCACATCCTGGTGGGTTCCGACCACTGGCTTACGGGGCCCGTCTTGAGGGGGCGGCCGTCTATGGCTTGCACCACACGGGCATTCTTGAAGTCATGATATTGTAATCCCAGAGAGTCGGCATACTCTCTATCAATGAAATTGTTGGTGGCTCCGGAGTCTATCATGGCGTGGATCATGACGGGTCCCTTTTTTGCTGACCATAAGGTGACCACTAGAAGGAACAGGACCCCGGTTGGCGGCTCTTGAATGGGTTTTTTGACCGGGTTGGCGAGCCTCTCTACGCCCGGTCGTTGGCTTCCCCCGCCGGCTGTGTGCCAGCCGCCTCAGACGCCTTCGTCTCCGTGGAGGACGCCGCCGCAAGACGGGCGGCGGGCTTCCCTTTGGCTGGGCACTCTCTGGCGAAGTGGCCCCCGTTCCCGCAGTACCAACAGAGGTTTAAGCGTTGACGACGGGCCTTCTCGGCGGCATCTAGTCTGGGACGCACGTTGCCCAACTGCATCGGTACCTCCTCGCTTCCCCTGGGGTATGGGGTTGGTGGTGGGGGTCTCCACACTGGACGTGGCTGAACGCTGGCGGGAGCGGGGGGTTTTGCCCCAGCTCTACCGCTCTGGCCTCGAACCCACTGTTTCCTGTTGGCAATCATGACTTCAGCCCGTAAACATTGATCAATGAGTGCTTCGAGGGTCTGGGGAGGATCCACCTTGGAGATTTCCTCCAGCATTTCGATGTTGAGACCCTCCCGGAATTGTCCTCTAAGGGCTACATCATTCCAGCCGGTGTTGTGGGCCAGCACTCGGAACTCGGCTATGTACTGAGACATGGGTCTGTCTCCTTGGAAGAGGCGGCGGAGTTTGTGACCGGCTGCCTCTAAATTGTCCTCGATTCCCCAAGTCTCCTTAAGGTGGTCCAAGAAGCGTTGCGCTGATCTTAGGTGTGGAGAGGCTTGGTCGAACAGTGCCGTCGCCCAGTTGGCCGCTGGCCCGTCTAGAAGACTGTAGACCCACGCCACTTTGATGTCTTCTTGGGGAAACTCGGCAGCACGGGCCTCTAGATAAGCTTGACATTGGCGACGGAAAACATGAACCTTAGAAGCTTCTCCAGTAAACTTGGTTGGCAACGCCATGGTCGGAAGACGGATTCCGCATTCCTTCAAACCCTTTATTTCCCCATCCTGTGCATTGAGCTTATCACGGATTCGGTCCACCTCATCCTTGTCGATGGTGTAGGTAATCGGCTGGCCGCCCGGTCCAGGTCCGGCTCCGGTAGACATACTGGCCGAGGTTAATTGGTGCTTAAGGTGGCGGAGTCAAACTGTCAGGACCCAGGCTGCAAGGCACCAATAACCATACACAGAGGCCAGAATCTATCTAATATCTTTATTGAAGGAATATATAAAGTTAATAAAAACAAGTGTAGAAAATAGTCCAGAATTAGACCTTTCAGGAAAGGTCAAAATTAGTCCAAAAAAGCAATGTCCAATATGAAATATTAAGGTCCAAAGTTGTAATCCAATAACCGAAACACTCACTTTGCCAGGCAAAGTGAGGGGAGATGGCAAGGTCCTTTAGTCCATGAACTTGAGCAAGGCTAGGAAATAACTTGATACTTGAAACAAGGCTTGAATCGTGGAACAAGGTAGCAAGGAACAAGAACAAGGTCCGTGGAATAACTTGGTAAAATCCGTGAAACAAGGCAAGGTTTAGTCCTGGGAAACAAGGCAAGGTCCGTAGGTAAACAAAGGCTGGAAAACAGGAGCGAAGGCTGGAAACAAGGACAAGGCTTGAGCAGGAACGAGGCTTGAAACGGAGCGCGCTGTCCAGACACAACTCGCTCCGGAGGCTGACGAATTGACTCCGCAAAGTTACTTCGCGGGTAAAACACCTATATAGAGTCTAACTTTCCCGCCGAAGCAGTTCTCTGGGAACCAGAAACGAAAGCTAAACTCTGAGGCCAGATGTTTGACTCCTTAAAGATTCTCACGAAAAGCAGGCTTAATTGGCTAAATTCTTAGCTGTTATTCTAGCACTCCTGCGCGAGGCTGCTTCCAAACCTCTCTGTTGTTTACAAAATTCATGGCGAGAGAACACAGGAGATGTAGGCTCAGGGTTTGTTTGACATACTTCTGGGGCACAACTTTCTTGCAGGTGCAAGGTTCCCAGATCTGCCTGGGAAAGATCTTGCTGAGAAGATTCCAGTTCTGACTGGGAAGGTAAAAAACCCAAGTTTTCTTCTTCATCAGGCATCACAATGTCATGAACAGGACTACAAGGCCCATGAGTCATCACACTAGAAGAGGTGGCCTGGCTCCTTTTTCTTCCGCCGCTCCAGCTATCCACACCGGGAAACGTGGACGACTCGGAAGAGGGGGCATGACTTCTGAATCCATTTTGGTCACCCTTCTTTGGAAAAGTTCCAGCTTGTCAACATCCTTCTTGAATTGGGATGCCTAGGGCTGGACACAATAATGCAATTTAACTTTATATATTGTGTTTTTATCAAAGAAGACAAAGCACACACCCTTTCTTGCTCAACCAGACCCTGTCAGATAAGTGGTTGCCACCTTCATTTTCATGGTTAATATTCTGCTTGTGAAGTACATCGCTTATTGCTGCTCACCACTACAGTTCACCACTGCAATTTTTTTTACCACAGTGGTGTAACTGTTACTATTAAACCATCATGGGCTAAGGATTCCTTCCTCTGAACACCTTCCTCATCACACTTTTTAAAACGGATATCTCTGGTTTCTCCCTTTCTCCTCCCCAAACCAGCCCCACGCAATCCAATAATCCAGATGTGATCATAAATTGACTTCTCAAGACTACAAGTCTCTAGGCTGTGATACAAGTCATGAGACTGCTAAAATGGAGAGGTTAGCCCTTGTTATGTTGCAATCGCAATGGAATTTAATTGTTTTGGCTACTGAAAAATGGAATTAATGACAAGTAACTCTTGTTGCAACTAGTTGCTTCCATGCTATCTACAAGGTACATCAATTGAACTCTTCGAAATATCCATAGCAAGAAAACATGAGAAGGAAAAGTGAAGTGTCCAGGATAGATTATAGGGTGCAATCAGTGTAACCTAGAATACAACGTTTGTCCTTCGCATGACAGCCATTTTTGCAGCTG
Source organism: Anolis carolinensis (assembly GCF_035594765.1). Classification (NCBI taxonomy): domain Eukaryota; kingdom Metazoa; phylum Chordata; class Lepidosauria; order Squamata; family Anolidae; genus Anolis; species Anolis carolinensis. The sequence continues at coordinate 63,080,947 of NC_085841.1, forward strand.
AGCAAACAGCACAGATATTGCTGCTGCAGTGCAAAGAAATTAGTCATAGCATTGACACTGCAGTATGTTTATGTACCTCAGTTCCAGATAAGCAATTGCCTAACTCAGCACTTGCCCAAAACTATACAAGGAGCTATTTTGATTGTTTCTTTCTCAAGTTAGTGGGAATCTCTATGAGCAGAGGATCTGGCTTACATGTTCCATACTCATCATGACAACATACTGGAATTATTTTAATGAGAATGACCTGAGAGGTACTCTGGATTTCTATATAGACATTGGAGATTGATCTAGCATGGTGGTCTGCTGGATAGTGCATTAAGCTTAAGATAGTTCCTCACCAATGAGTCTGCAATGAGCATTCATATTTCCAAGTCTGTGATACAGATCTAAAACGTACGGTGGACAAACTATACATTTTGTTTGAAAATGTACATTTGTTTCCATATTACATCCAACATTAATAGTATCCATGTTTATATACCAGCAGCCTTTAAATCTAGATTATGTAGCATGTAAAACAACACAGTCTTAGTGGAGATTTCTGGGATTCCTTTACACTACTATGCTTTTACTTGGACTGGTATGGCAACACTCTATATGGAATACTAGCATTTGGAGTTTAGGAAGGGGTGCTACATTATCTGGAATAAAACTATCTCGCTAGATTACAAACCCAATGCTCATTATATGTTTTGTTGTTTTTAGTTTTAGCCACTTTTGGTCTCTTTTTGGAGAGATAAAGTGGAGTAAAAATAATAATTCCATAAGGTGCATAAATGACAGTTAAAGTATAATCATAGTGCTATACCTGTGTAATGTGAAAGCCCCCCCCCCCCCCGTTAACCACAGATTTCTCCATTCCATACCTTTAAAATGTGAATAATGATGCGTCACCAAACAGGCCTGAAGTGAAGAGCCAACAAGATTCAGATAGTCAGATTGTAAGTCTAGTTTACAAATGTATAAATACTGAATAGAATGCCAGCCACTATGGTACAAAAATGCAAAAAAAAATATTTATTTAAAAATGTTAAATTAAAAATTTAAATAACATTTAAGTTGATTTTTTTTCTTCTTATTGTTAAATATTTAAAACAGTTTTTAAAATGCATAAGACATAAGCTATAGCATACAGCACACTCCATTAAAAGTGTGTCACAGGAAAGAGATCACAAAAGAGGCCAATGTAGTGTCTGATGGTACTAAGTTCCACAGTCTTGACCTTATCCTAGTGGGTTGCTGGTTCCAATCGAACCTGGGGAGAGTGCAGATGAGCTCCCTCTGTCAGCTCCAGCTCTGTGCGGGGACATGAGAGAAACCTCCCACAAGGATGGTAAAAAATATCAAAAACACCCGGGCATCCCCTGGGCAACGTCCTTGCAGATGGCCAATTTTCTCACATCAGAAGTGACTTGCAGTAACTCAAGTTGCTCCTGACATGGAAAAAAAAATCCTAGTGTTCAATTGTGACTTGGTTTAGTATTATTAGTACTACTGTTGTTAAAGCTTGTTGCTAGCAAAGTTATTGAGGTTTATTTCTTGAGCTGCAGCCTTGCAAAGTCATCTGTTGATGCAGAGCTTAATTGGACCAATTCACACTGAGCTTTTTTCGGCACACATGTGAGCAATTTCAAGCTGTGGTCCCATTAGAAAAGTGAAGTTTGTTGTGGTGAAGTTGTTGGCTTGAAAATCACTTTGTTCTCCCTAACCTCAGGAACACCAAGACTTCTTTGTCACCCTGGAGCAGACAAGTTTGATTTACAACAATTTAATTGGTTCACTCAACACATGTGAGTTCTACATGGGTCACCCAGGTTTATGAGCACACTGTTGGTTTATAGGTACCCATTGCTAATGCTAGGCTGGTAGATGAGTTCTCCTGGCTAAATAATGCCTTGTTTCCTACCTAATGACATCTGTTTGTTATTTCTAAGCGGTAACTTGGCTTCCTTTGATTATTCCCAAACGGCTTCCTCCTTTCTGCCTGCTAAAATAAATGGTGCTGCTATTTATTAGTACTTTCCCCCACTTCCCCTCTGGAACATTTTAACGCCATTTACCCCAATCTTTGATTTAGCCATCTTGTGCTTTAGGATTTATAATACACTAGCACAAATGCCTTCTATTCAAAGTGCATTTACACATGCATCACTCTCGAGACAAGGAAAATGGTGTTGGGGGAGAAAGAGATAATGAACTGTTTCCCTCAGCATGGTTTTTTCTCCTCTTTATGTCCACTCCTAAAATTAAAAAAAATGTTAGAGGAGATAGTTAAAGGGGAAAAGAGGTCTCTTAGCATCCATCTCTATCCAGGGCAAGAAATCATACAGGAACTCATGACTCATGACTATCCATCCATCCAATTTGATTTTACCTCTTAACTTGCCAGTTTTGCCCATGGAAAGGCTGGTAGATGTTGAAAATCTGATCATAAATTGCTAATTACATGATATGTATCTCACATACCATGGACCTCAGATACACCTCAATCTGAATAACAACTATTAGTCTGTAAGACTTGACTTTTAAAAGTTATATTCTATTATTTTAATAACTGTAAGTGTATACAGTATACACATTTCCCTGGTATCTGTAAAACTGAATGTCATTTTTAGAAGAATGAAGAAAAGAAGAAAGAGTAATTGAGCTGTGTTGTCGAAGGCTTTCATGGCCAGAATCACTGAGTTGCTGTGAGTTTTATGGGCTGTACAGCCATGTTCCAGAAGCATTCTCTCTTGACCTTTCGCCCACATCTATGGAAGGCATCCTCAGAGGTTCTGAGACCTGTTGAAAACTAGGAAAGTGGGGTTTGAAGCTGAAAGGCCATTCAATGCTAATCAAGGTGGCCAATTGCAACATTCACACTTACCTCAAACAGACAAGAGTTTTTTTCTCCCGCCCTGGACTTTCCACAGATATATAAACCCTACTTACCTAGTTTCCAGCACACCTCACAACCTCTGAAAATGCCTGCCATAGATGTGGGTGAAATGTCAGGAGATAATGCTTCTAGAACATGGCTATACAGCCTGGAAAATTCACAGTAACCTGGTAATTAAGCTGATGAAAAAACATAAAGTTTTGGCAGTTTTTACAAAACACATATTTCAAGTATACAGATTCTTGTATGCACTCCTTAGTAAACCTAAACTAGTACAAAGTATTCTTTTCTCCTTTTTATCAGTGGTTGTGTCTCTTCAGGACTTACTAACTCTTACCTACTATACAGCAGCTATTTGTTTATGGATCTGACTTAGTTCATTAACTAAACAGCCCAATGGCTTGAGTACCAACATAAAATCCCATCTTGGTGGCACATCAATGCAAAACCTGCTGCTTCATCTAATTTGTGCTCTCATGAATTGGTACATTTCCGAAATAGGAGATCTTGTTTCTACTCAACAAAGATTTTGATTGATACAATGTTTCATAATTACCTGATAGTTCTAGTTCCACCACTCCCATTTTTCTTACTATATGTTCTCAGTTTTCAAGATGCACAACTTTAAATTCCAATTCCACATTTTGTGTGCAATGGTACACTAAAGACAAACATACCTGTTTTGTGGCAACTGGAATAGTTGCATGGTACTCTGGTGAGAGTCTTCTGGGAAATGTTATTCTTTATGTCAACCAGGAAAGAGTTGACATCAAGATTTTGGAAACTTAGGGAAGTGGATTTCACTAACATACTGAGAAGCATCTAACAGCAGTTCAATGGGCAATCAGTTTTGCTCTCCCATTGCTTTATGACTGAAGTAATGTCAAACATTGTTGCATTTGCTGCTGTGGGCTTGTCAGTTGGCTGAAGCATTCCCATTTAATGGCTGTGTATCAGAGGGAATTGCAGCAGGTATTGCTTGTCTTGGAACCAGGTAAAAAAAACCCATACTTCTATGAACAGCCTGTATACCTGAGTAAATATAACCTGTGGTATTCAAAATCAATAGCGTTCCCAGGATCGTGAAATAATCCATGTTAATAAGAGAGAAGCACACCTGCATTGCAGAGATGCTCATAAGAAAGTCTGTTGAATTATCTCTGAAGACAATTAGCTGTATACTATCTATACGTGGAAAGTGAGACCTAAATAGCTTCAAAGCTTGTGATTCCCATATGATCTTGGAAATAATAAGCAGGATCAGGCCTTGCTATTGCTGTTCAAAAGGAGAATGTGCCAAGTGCTATAGGCCATGTTCTGAGCAAGGAATTGACAAAATCATCTCTGAGTATTGTTTTGTTTTGTTTTTTGCCTAAGAAAATCCTATGGAATGTATGGACCATAAGTCGACGGCACATCTTTTACTTACTTTATTTATACCTGGAAAGCTGAATGAGACCAAAATGACATAACCACAGTCCGCCTCATCCCCATGTAGGGTATTCTCATCTTGGATAAAGCCATGGGGGTGTAGGTGGGGAGTCATAACACCTTAATTCTTGCAAAACTGGCCCTGTCATCTTCTCTGCAAGACACACCATCTAGCAGGATCATCTGGATTTTTACTAATGCAACCAGCAGATTTCCACTTGAAAGCTCCCAGCCATAGGACAATAGTGATGGAGCCCCCCTCCTGCAGTGATCCCAAAGTGTCACTTGAAATGACATATGCAGGTTCCCAGTCAGGAGCCTAATTGAGGGGTTTCTCGCCTAGAGGCAAATACACTGCCCACTGAGCTATAGTAGGCACCAAAAAGCCTATTTGAATTGGGCAGACTTTATGCTTCTCGCTTTCTTACAAGCTGGCCCCACAGGGGGCTTCTTATGCGGCAGATAACTTGCTGAGCAACAGCCATTGTAGTAGCATACAATCCTAGATTCAAATTGGATCCTTTTGCATCAAACATTCAGCCTGAGAATGCCATTTCTTTAATTGATCTTTTCAGAGCATCTTTTTTTTTTCTTCTAGAGTAAAGCCAGCTCATCAATAACTAACATAATCACATAATTGGCTGCAACATCCCAGTGAAGATGTTGCAAACTTCTTTCCCTTGCTAAATTTTCTTCCATGGTACCCTTAGACCTTTCAGCTCCAAGCAACTGTTAAGAGCAGGAGCATGACTAACAATGAAATCATAGTAGATGACAGAAGCATCCAAAAACTTGGTGATAAGATATGAGCAAAATCTGTTCCACAAAGTCACAACATCCAGCAGTTCTTGGGTGTGGGCCAAAATAAACCAAACCTGCACAGAGAGTCATGTCTTATGTAATGCTACAGTCAAGGCAGTCAATCTTGATAAGAGAGTTTTCTGGATTCATCAGCTCTGTCAAAACTAGCAATGCCTCTTAAGCATCTCCACAACTTTTAACCCCAAATTTTATTCCAAACTCAGGATTGCAAACTGCCATTGGTGGTAAATTGGAAGGGCAGGAGAATTTTTAAAAAGCACTAAAGCCTTATTTTGTAAAAAAAAAATGGTGGTATAAAAAGTGACATGGGGTGCATCTACACTGTACACTTAATTCAGACACTATGTTAATGCAGCTTGACACGATGGCCCAATGCTAGGGAATCCTGGAAGGAAAGACTTTTACAAAGTCTTCTCTGCCAAAGAGTGCTGGTGCATCACCAAACTGCCAATCCCAGGATCCCATGGCATGAGGCATAGTAGCTAAAGTGGTGTCAAACTGCATTAATTCTGCAGATATGTCCAGAATTAGCTACAAACTAGCAAGGAAATTATAGACAAAGAAGACTGTGACAATCTCATGCCAAAATGGTTGCTTTCCCACCCTTCACTTCCAAAAATGTAGCACAGCCCTATTAAAAGGGTGAGTGTTAAACTCCTCGGCAACAGTGCAGCTGTGTGATTTCTAACTCATTTGTGGCCCTGTGTAACCACTGCCTTTTAATGTCCATCACTATTTTCAAGCTGTCTGACATGGAGGATAAAAACAGTGAATATTAAATTCACTTTCATCATTCCCCCCACTTCTCCCTATACATCTGCCCAGCCCCAGGGAAAAGGGTCAGCAGCTCAGAAACTTGGTGTGTAACCCATTAGCCCAGTGGCTCACATTATGGCTGTTTAAACGACTTAATAATCTGATTGCCATGCCTCCTTGTTATGTTTTTGAAGCAGGAATACAAATTAATTCCCCCTAAGGAGATCAAAACCAGGAAACATTTAAATGAGACTTCCTGCCCAGTGTGAAATAGAAATCCTTTTCATCCATGGCAAAGTGAGTGAGCCAGACAATGGTGTATTGAAGCAGCTTATGCAATAAAGTTGTATTTGATCAAAGCAGATTTTCGGTTTTAATTAAGATAACAAGGTACCTGGATTAAGGCAACTGGCATCCCACTGACAAACTGCTCAAAGAAACACCAACATTTCTCCATTAATTGAACACCCAGAGACCATATGTCAATATTGCTACTAAGTCAGGAAACAGAAATGTGCATAAAGCAGCTGAAGCTAATAAATGTTCTCTTCCTTTCAAGTGACTGCGGGCCTCATAAAAAATGACCACCAATGGTACATCAGCTGGGATATGACTTCTTTTGAAGTGTGTCCAATGCCAGGTATGTGGCAGTTCCCAGCCACATCCAGTTCACATGCAAAGTCACATATAGGATGCCATAACTGCATTCTGTGGAACCCTGGGATTTATAGTTTGTTGAGACACTGGAGTTCTCTGGCTGAGCACTCTAAATGCTGGTTGTCCAGAAATCTCAGGATGCCATAGTTAAATCCATCATCATCTTGACCACACTCTGATGTTGTTTGGCCACTCTTGTCCTGGCTTTCTCTCTAAAGTTTTGAGCAGTATGAAAAAGTACCTGCCTACACTACAGAGTTATAGCAATTTGAAAGCACTTGAACTACCATGACTCCAAACTATGGATTCCTGGGATTTGGTATTTATAAAGTACTTAGAATTATATTCTAGAAATATTGGTTGGGAAGTAGAACGGCAATATGATAAACTGGTCAAGGAGATCCACATGAAGTTGGGGCATTAACTAGTTATGTATCAACAAATCACTGTCTTCATTCAATCCACTGCTGATGGACTGGAATTTTTGGACGCTTTCCAAAAAAGACAGAACAATTTGTAGCATTACTATGAGGTAGAAGTAGATCCCAGGATTGCTATCTGCTTTCACTGTAGGCCAGGTTTTCTCAAACTGTGATCCTCCAGATATTTTGGATTTCTGCTCCTACAATTCCTAACAGCTGGTGGTTTCTGGGGATTGAAGTCCAAACCAACTGGAGGAGCAAAGTTTGATAAATACTGCTGTAGGCAGCAAATGATTCATGTGTAGTCTGCTTCAATACCTTAATTGGCAGCACCAAAAGTTTTTGTTTAGGGCAGACAAGAAGAATAATTTGAGCATCCAGAAACAGAGTATGGCATAGGAGGAAGACACGAAAAGGGTGATAGAAGCAGTAACTTTCAACACCCCCCTCCTCTGAGGTTTTGATAGGCAACTCTGGGAGAGATGTAGGATACACGACCATAAGGGTGAAGTTTTCCATACTACAGATCCACACAGACCTTAAGAAGAAGTAGGGGATCTCATCAGTTGGACTACTAGTACTAAGAAAAGCACATGTTCATCACCCTGTTACTTACTTAAGTAGATTTGATATGAAGCTGATAGTGTCTCGCAGAATTATTGACAAAAAGTGGGAGAATAGAAAGCAAATTATATTGTCCTGCAGAAATATATTATCTTAGGGCTGTCCTATAGACTACACAAAATAAAGCAAAAGACCAAGATGAGGAACTTTCAAGAGTGTCAGAGAACACACTGTCCAACTTAAACCTACTGTGGTGTGGGCCACACCTGCCACCCCAACTGTGTTTTAAATATATCGATGCCCTGCTGAGCTTCAAAGGCAGCAGGCAAGCAAAACAAATTAAAAGAAGCCCCCAAAACTCACTTTAATATTAACAATGAATTCTAAAATCTACATCATTTTTTAAAGCCAAACCATGCCTCCAGAAGAGTGATTGAGGGCCCTTCTACACTTCCATATAATCCAGATTATCAAGTCAGATCATCCACATTATCTGCTTTGAACTGGATTATATAAGTCTACACTGCCATATAATCCAATTCAAAGCAGATAATCTGGATTTTATATGGCAGTGTAGAAGTTTCGAAGGATTTTATATGTCAGTGTAGGCTTTAGACTACCAACCAAGGATGTTCTCCCTAGAAGTACTGTCAAAAAGGGCGTTGGGTGCTTGTGGTCCTTGGGCCTTGTGTTGCAGCGTGTAAATTTGGGAATCAGAATAAATAGACCACAAGTGTATGCATGGTTACGGAGAATCATCTTTATTATATGCTGCCCTGTATTTAACACTTTCTGAATGCAATAACCTACCAGACCAGTAGGCTTGGCAAAAGCAAACTATTGCATCTGATTCTAGCTTGTTTGTTCTTCCTTATGAATGACTTTTGCCTTCTTGACCACACAGGCAACAGTTTTCATCTGTGAAATGTTGAAAGATATGCAGCACTCACTTCTGTTTCTTAAGTTGTCTGGCATGAAAATACTATGGTTGAAATTTTATAGAAGTAAGCAAAAGTACATGCAGAATTTAATCACTGTTTTATAAGACGAGCCATACTAAGGATTTGGAACAAGTACAAAATTAAAATATGTCCAGAAACCCCATTATCAATTTCAACAGAAGAAGCTTTTTACAAGTTAGATAAGAAGAAAGGAGAACATTGGATTACAACAGAGACGTAACAATGCATAAAGATTATAAATACAGATTTAAAACTCAAGAAGAACTGAAGGATGCATCACTTCACCTACAGTGATACAGATATAGGCAACTGAAGGAAAGATTTGCACTAGACAATAAAAATATGGGATTTGAAAGAGACCAATCAGAATTTGAAAAGGAGCTGTGTACTAATGAACAACATCTTATTGGAAAAAAATGTATAAAGCATTACTGAAGACGGAAATAGAAACAAAAATGATGAAGAATTGTATGACTAAATGGGCACAATATAATAATAATAATAATAATAATAATAATAATAATAATAATAATAATAAAACTTTATTTATATCCCGCCACCATCTTCCCAATGGGGACTCGGGGCGGCTTACATGGGGCCATGCCCAGAACAGTACAATATAGCAAAATATAAAACAACATATCACAATACAATTAAACAATACAATAAATAATCATATACACTGCAACACAAAATCTATATATATATATATATATATATATATATATATATATATAACAGGGCGGGCCGCATGAGACACTTAATTAAAACTTGGGGTGAGAAAAGGATAAGAATACAATCACGGAGACCAGGGACATAAGATAAAAACAATCTAGAGGGTAGATGATGGGGGAGTAACAAAAGAAGTGTGTAATAGTTACTCTCCGAAAGCACATCAGAAAAGCCAGGTTTTTAAATCTTTCCTGAAGGCTAAAAGAGTGGGGGCTTGCCTAATTTCGATGGGCAGTGAGTTCCATAAACGGGGGGCCACAGCAGAAAAGGCCCTCTCCCTTGTTCCCACCAGGCGGGTCTGGGATACAGGCAGTGGCGACAGGAGGGCCTCCCCTGATGATCGAAGAGATCGGGCAGGTTTATGGTAGGAGATACGGTCATGAAGGTAGGTGGGTCCCAAACCGTTTAGGGCTTTATCAATGATGGTCTGCACCTTGAATTGGGATCGGAAAGTGAACGGCAGCCAGTGGAGCTCCTTAAACAGGGGAGTAGATCTCTCCCTGTAACTCGCCCCCTAGAACTAGATAAAGGGGGAAAATGTGGACTATTGGCTTATTTTTTATTTATTGCATTTACAGTAGAGTCTCACTTATCCAACACTCACTTATCCAACATTCTGGATTATCCAACGCAATGTTTTCAAAACATCGTGATATTTTGGTGCTAAATTCGTAAATACAGTAATTACTACATAGAATTACTGCGTATTGAACTACTTTTCTGTCAAATTTGTTGTATAACATGATGTTTTGGTGCTTAATTTGTAAAATCATAACCTAATTTGATGTTTAATAGGCTTTTCCTTAATACCTCCTTATTATCCAACATATTCGCTTATCCAACGTTCTGCCGGCCCGTTTATGTTGGATAAGTGAGACTCTACTGTATATACTGCTTTTCTCAACCCTGGGGGGGGGGGAAGAGACTCAAAGCAGTTCACAGCATAATCAATGGCAAAAATTCAATACCTCACATATGTAAACATCAAATATCAAACAACAACATATAACAATAGTATAAAAACCATTTAAACTATAAAACTGATAGCAATCACAGACACAACATAAAACAATTAAGCCATTGCATCAATTCCAGGTGTCTTTCCATATTTCTGACAATCGCCGAATGCCTGTTTGAATAACCAGATCTTGACATGCTTCCTAAATGCTAGAAGGGAGGAGCCAATCTGATCCCATTTTGCTTATAGAAAATTCGGTGCTATGACCTTAGATAAAATTTTTATAAAATGATGAACAGGTGGTACCTGACTCCAGAAAAACTAGCTAAAATGTATAAGGGAAGACACAACAAATGTTAGAAATGTAAAGAACAGGAAGGAACTTTCTTCCACATGTGCTGGACCTGTAAAAAAGCAAAAGAATTCTGGGGCAAAATACAAAAAACACTGCAAGAAATTTTTCATTCAACGATACAATCGGAGCCCAAATTGTTTTTATTGGGAATGTCAAATAATCAAACAAAATCATTAAACTACAATAATCATAGTAGCAAGAACAGTATAAGCACAGTTCTGGTAGAAGGCAGACCTCCCAACAATAGAAGAGTGGATGGTTAAAGTCTTTAAAATAGCGGAAATTGACAAATTAGAAATGATGAACAAAGTAAAAATACAAAAAAAAAACCTTTATCAAGGACTGGAAACCATTTCTAAACTGTAAAACAAACAAGGATGAAGGAAAAGACTTCATAATTTAACCTATTAGAATAGGTGTAGGGAATTTATAAATAATAAAAATCAGGCTAGAAGGAAGAATAGAAAAACAATGTAATAGGAAGGAAGAATGGAATTATATATGAATGTCTCCAACCCAAGGGACGGGAAGTCACTAAATTGGGATGGGTGGGAGGATGGGAGACAATAACCTAACACAAATATTGTATCGATGTTAGGAAATACTGTATTGGTTCATGCATATATACATGTATATAGATTTATTCACTTTTTTATGAACATGTTAATTGAAAATAAAAAATATCTACGAAAATTTATAGAAGTAAGGAATAAAGGGTCAAAATATCATCAAGAATATGAGAGAATGAGATATACGGGGAGGGCATGCAAACATTTTTATGACTTGGGTAATGTGGTTTGCATGTTTTGGAGGAGATTTTGTGCATGATTGTGGTAAGCCTGGAACAAATAAGGCAATGATCAGTAGAGGCCCTAGTGTGTACTGTAACTCATTACCATTCTGGGAGGAAAAAGGGCAGAGATGATATCAAACATCAGCCCTCTTTTCCACGAGAGAAAGCCTACCAATAGGAGAGACTTTGCCAACTATGAGTCATTCATTGCTAGATCCAGGTTTCTCAACAAAACGATTCTGTGTGTTTGCAGAGATATAGCCTGGCTATAAACAGTACCTTCTTTCAGTCACAGGTTTCTTGGAATAAGTGTCATACGATTGAGTGTGCGACACCAACACTAAGAATCGACAAGAGAAATACACAGCTCATCAGTACCTTTATTTTTATTCTGTCCTGTTTTTGTAAAATGTGTGAATTAATTCTCCTTACTATTCGGCCCTGTGATCTTATGATATAGGGCAGGAAATACACTAATAATAAATAAATCAGAAGATTTTCTGCCTAGTGATTAATATAAATATAAGCCCAAAAGAAAACAGAGAGGCCATGCCACCCTCCCAAATTCAAATAGAGGGGTTCCTCTGCTCAATCAGCATATTTTCCTATAAATCTTACCTGCTATCCCTGCCTTTTGTTTTTGATTAGTAATTGTCTCCAAAACTAGAAATATTGGAAATGCTCCCATTCCCCTCCCTCAGTACTAAATGACGAGCATGACAAAATATTATTTTCTGGTTGGAAGGAGACATGGCACTCTGTGTCAATCTCTGAACAAAGATGAATTTGGGATCAGATGATGTCAAAAAGGTATCTAAGTGCAGCCCAGGCACTTGGCATCACATGGATCATTGGATTGATCCCAGTGCACAATCTGGCAGCCGGGCAAAACAAAATATTGCCCAGTTTCCATCACAGGGACCAGGATTAACAGATTTGGAGACAACATCTGGTAGATCTTGGTCAGTCAGGAGCACAACCTACCAGTCTGAGGTTGGGGGTTTGGAGAAAGAATTAGCATAAGTGAACTTTTTATTTATTTCATATGCTAGGTAAGAATCTATTTGCAAATTACAATATAACCCCCGTATCCTTGGAGAATATGTTCCCAAACTTCATCTGGACACATGAAGCCACAGATAATAGTGAGACCTATTGAAATGAAGGGCCAAGAACACCATAGAGCTATGCAGAAGAACTTAGAAAATGTCTAGAGAGGATACTGTTGGAAGAGATAAACAAAACCATTGCATTCTCACAGATATAGGGATCATATTATACTTCAGAAATGAGGCTGAAATAACTTGAGATTTAAATATATGAAAATGAGAGAACGAAAAGAAACAAATGAATCTGAGAGCTTAGCTCATATCATGCTGGGTATGAATATGCATGTGGTTCAGATTTATATGTGGTGCTGACTGCTCATTGTGAGGATCAATTAGCCATTTGCCACATTTGCAAGTTCTTCATTTCTACCAGTTGGAAGTCATAGGTATATAGCTACACCTACTGAATCTGGCCAATGCAGCTGACTTGTAATTTCATATTATTATTGCATCGTGTGGAGTCACTCAAATTCTGGAAATTCCATACTAAAACAAATTTTGGTGTGGAAGTACATTGAATATTCCTAACAATATATGACACCCATTGAATCAATTGCTGAATTTTAAGTTATATCGCATTGATTCAGTGAGTCTCATTCATTCAGTTGCATTTCAAAACAGAACAGAATCATTTCTATGTTTAGGCTACCAATAGAAGACGCAGTCTCAATTTCAAAATCAGCAAATGTTGAAGTTGTGTAACATGTCAGAGTTGACAGGAATCACAGCCCCCTACCCCTTCTTGATACTAGAGTAGGTACCTAATACTTGAGAAGACTCTTGGGACATTGCGACATGCAATAACATTGGTAAAGTTTTGTGCAATTGGAAAAACATTTCCATTTGGGCACTTCCAGAGTAGGAAAAATTCTAGATTCTGTATCTGTCTTTGTTGGTTTTATTGTGGAGATCCATACATACTTTGCTTATCCCAGTATATTTTCTGGGAGGTCACAATGCTATCAGGACCTTTTTTATACCCAGATGCCTAGATTAGTTTATAAAATGAAAGAATAAGAAAAAGTCTGGGAGCTTTACATTGGTCTGGATGAGTCCTTAGAAACCCATTTCTTTCCCTGAACTTCTAGAGAATCACATAAGAAAAACAGGAAGAATTATGATACTAAACTTGAAGCCTAATAAATGTATATATGTGCCTGGGAGTAGAGATAATTGCACACTAAATGTCTGTTCTAAATCAGACTATGAGTGATCAAAGAAGTTTTGCTCTGTGTCTAATAAGTAAGCTGCAATTTTGACATTTCATTTTCTGGCTCAAGTGCAGTAATTGATATAATTTTTCTTACATCTTCTCTGCTCTTAGAAATGCTCTAAAACTTGTGATTATTGGCTCATCTCCTGAATAAGGAAGGAAGAGAAGGTGTAAAATGGGGAACAAAGCAATTTTGTCCACTATGTGATGTTTAGTTAACACTGGTCAAGATGAGAGGTAAATTTGGTACAAAACTCTATGCCAACCTTACTCAACACAACAATCTATATAAGTGCTGGGTTTCAAACCCCAAATCCCCCATCATCACAGGCAACCAATATTTTCTTGGGACTGTGGGATTAACTGTCTAATATATCTGTGAGGATCTGGTCTTTATGTTAGGAGTTTGCCAATTATTACCCTAGTTGAAATTGACAGACAAAATGCCTCATTTTAAAAGTATTTTTAAATCTAATATATTTTTCCTAGACAGTTCAATTGCAGATCCACAGAAACTAGTCCTAGGTTTCCAGACATTAGCTCCACTTGTTCTGGTGTTAAAATTGTTCTTCTTCCAGCACATAATGTACTTCAGTTTAAGATATGGTGTGAAATCTGCACATCTCTGAGTGTTTTTTTCAACTGCATATACTCCAAACATGGTGGGGAAAGTTATGCGGTGAAAATCTGTGTATCACATGTGTTATGCTTTTTTCCACACTGTTTCCAATAGAATCTGAAAAACACTTTGATAGTAAACATCTGCTTTCCTGGCTATATAGAGCTGATCTCTTTGGCCCACACTGCAGAGCATTCCTATGCAAACTCCTACTAAACGCCAACTTTCTGTTCCTTACTCACATCAGCATGACTCATGAGCTCACTTGTAAAGAGCAATCATTCATCATGGTGGTGACTAGGAACAACATCCAAGTACATCTTGTTGTCTTGTTGGTTGAAATAAAATCTGTTTCAGAGGCATTTTAGCTAATTTCACATGGGCAGCTGGTTCTAACAGCATCTTCCATTCCCACATATTTATCAGTATCCATTCATATGAATAGCCAATGAATTTGAAGCGTATCTTCATCACGCCTAGGTCCAGCAGCAGATGAAAGGCCAACCCTCTATCCCAATGGCTATTGCCTAGGTTATGATGGAGGAGAGGTAAAGCAAGGCTGCACTCCATCAGGTTTGCCCATAAGCAAATGAATGGCTTTCCCTCCATCCCAAATGCCACTGCCCTTGTCTTGGAGTGACAGAAGAAGAGACAATGTCTGTTAGACCTAAACCTCTCACACCCTTTTTCCTTCTGTATCATCCTTAATTAGATTGCAAGCCTGAGGGCAGAAAACTGTTTTATTGTTCTTTTACTTGTAAAGCCTCCTGTAGAGCGATGGTGCTATATAAATAAAGGAGGAAGAGAAAACAGCAGCAACAGAGGCACATATAGCAGTAGGAGAACAATATATCTGGTACTGGGAGAGAGGAGGTGCCAGTGATTTGAATTTATTGACGGCAACTCTTGGGCAGAGAGATACCAACAATTATTTTTTTAATGAACAGATTATTTTTCCTCTAACCACTTGAGTAGGGCCCAAATGATGTTTCTTTCGTGGTTTTATACCATTCCGTCGATTTGAATTGCATGGAATGGCACAACCCCGCGGGAATTAAAGAAACAGTGAAACGAAAGGCAGAGGGGAATGGTAGCCATTTGGTTGGCTGACTTTTGGCACTTGGCTGTAAGCCCTGGCTCGCAGGACCTACAGCCAAGCATTGGGCGCTCGATGCTCGTAGGCTCTGCCTGCCGGTCCTACAACCGAGCGCTCGACTGTAGGCCCTGCGAGCCAGACTTATGAGCCATCGAGTGCTCGATTGTAGGCCCGGCAGGCAGGGCCTACAAGCATCAAGCACTCAATTGTAACCTGGCTAGCAGGGCCTACAATCAAGCATTGAGCGCACGATACTCACAAGTCCAGCTCGCAGGGCCTGGCGCTTTGCTGCCCAAGGCTTGAAAAATCTTTGGGTTTTTTTCAAACCTTGGGCAGAAAAAGCCCATTTGTATAGGCAACTGTTTCCATAAGTGATGGATGGAAATGGAAATGGGACCATACGAATGGTACAAATAGAAATGGTAAGTAATTCCACACAAATGCACAAGACTACTAACCAGAGCCTTAGATACTTGGCCTTCCAGAGGGAGATCTAACCATAACTTTATCCTTAGCATTTAAGCAGAGAATGTGTACTGCTTCACATACTTTAAAATGTAAACACTAACTCTTTCTGTGATTAAAATCCTTCCTGTTCACAGAATTTTTCAGCCTTGAAATGACATATTCCTTCTGGTACAGCCATGAGGCATTTAGAACCAGTGTGCAGTATGTCCAGCTACAGAAAAATAGCTGGACATTATCTACCTTGATTAACCATTGCTTACTGTGATGTCTTAATCCAGATAAACTATGGTTCACATTAACTGTGACTTGAAAGCTTCAAAACTGCACATGAAGTTGGAAAAATGTTGTAGTAGACAAGCAAGTTTAAATTTTCTGATCAATTTTGATGTGGACCTTTGGAAGAAGTAAGATAAAACTAGTTTTATCATATTGTTGAGTGATTCCATCTCTGCTAAAACCATAGGTTTGGGTGGCCTGGGCTGTCTAGCTTCCCAGAAGGCCAAATCAGACACAGATGGGTAGAAGACAAAAGCAGGGGTTTATTCTCAATGCCCAGATAGGATGTCAGCAGAAAACTCAAAAGTACTAATATTGCAAATATAGAGCATTTTTATTTCATTTAACAGCTTTTTGAGAAACTCGTGCCAGCTCCTGATTGGTCCAGAAACTGTCTGGATAGGATCTACATTCTGAGTGTCTCAGGACTCTGTAGGATGTCATTGCTGGTTGGCTCTTTGTGTGGTGGAAAATTTAATAAACTGTTATTGGATTTTTCTGAAGTTAGTATGCTTATTGATCTGCCTCTGAGAGGGGTGTGATCAGGAAGGAATGTGGTGTGGCATTGAGAATTGAGTCCATGATGGGCTTAATGGTTTGGGTCTGGTTAATAAAATACAGTTAATCTTAATACATGATAATGTGCTCTCAGGCATTGGTTACTCAGTAGACCTAGGGAGCTGATACAGAGATTTGGGAAAAGGGAACATTCCCAGACTAGCCCAAATTATATCAAGCTAGAGAGATAAAGGAAATCCAAAAGGTTCTGACTCAAATGTACTGTATGTCCCTCTCCCATTCTTCCTAATTCATTGTGTGGAGATTATGGTGATTTTCTCTGGGTGAAGCAGGGGAGAAGTAAATTCACATTCTGGGAAATTTCCAAGGAATTTCATATAAAGGTTACGTTTTAGGGTGATTAAAAATGACCATGTGTCTGGCTATGTTTTCCAATGGAGCCACAGATAATTCATAATTTGGGTCTGATTTCTTGATATCCATATCATGACCAGGACAGTGACTGTTTTGCCTTCAAGGCATTAATCTGAGACAAGATATCGCTTTGATCCCTTTAGCTCTGTTAGAGATGATAGATAGATAGATAGATAGATAGATAGATAGATAGATAGATAGATAGATAGATAGATAGATAGACGAACAGCCAGCCAGAGAGATGTTATAATTGTATTTCCAGTTTGTACATTTCATTGCCAGCTTCAGTTATTCCCATTACATACAACAGTTACAAGCATTAAACATCTGGTGGGAAAACTGAATTCAATGTATCTTATCCCATTTCCAGGAAAGACACTGTGCAGAAGATTTCTTAATCCATCAGGCTCTAGATAAAGAGTTGTGGAAACTGTTGAAAGGGAAGGGCCTTCTATTACATCTTGTAAAGCCAGATCTTTGGGAAGTAAAATTCTGACCTTTTTTTCTTCTTGCATATGTGGTGTCTGCTTGCAATGAAAGTCTGTAAAATAAGATTTTTGATTTCAAGTTTTCATCCATCCATATGTGAAGGTTTGCTTATCAATGAAAAGCAAGCCTGCTTGGTCCTACCATTGTCCCTTGTTCTCACATTCAAAATATAGAAATTTTCCGTTCATGGATATAATAGCCATGTTGTCTGAAGGAGGCTGGGAGTAGTAGTCTAGAAAAGGACCTTTTTCAAGCTCTAGCCAAAAGAAGCAAAGCTTCTTTTTGGATATGCAGCTCTCTAAATCTGTCAGTCAGCATATATGCAAAAGAGTCACTGTGTAACACTAAACTGATATTGGGTAGGAATAAATATAAAACAATAAATAAAACCTTATTTATATGCTGCCTTATCTCCCCAAGAGAACTCAGAGCAGTTTCCAACATAAGCAAAACATTCAATTGCCAATAGGAGACCATACAACAAAAGTAAACATCATAAAACAAAAATATACAATCCTGCTAAAACAGCCACAAAAACTTAAAATCCAGTTTCAGCCTTCTCCATCAGATCAGTTCAAAATACCAATGGCCAGAATTTCAGAATGGACATGGCCAACTATGAAGGGTTTGTTGTTGTTGTTGTTTATTAGTTCAGTCACTTCTGACTCTTTGTGACCTCATGGACCAGACCCACGCCGGAGCTCCCTGTCGGTCGTGGCCACCCCCAGCTCCCTCAAGGACAAGCCAGTCACTTCAAGGATACCATCCATCCATCCATCTTGCCCTTGGTCAGCCCTTCTTCCTTTTTCCTGCCATTTTCTCCAGCATCATTCTCTTTTCCAAGCTTTCCTGTCTTCTCATGATGTGGCCAAAGTACTTCAACTTTGCCTCTAATATCCTTCCCTCCAGTGAGCAGTCGGGCATTATTTCCTGGAGTATGGACTGGCTGGATCTTCTTGCGGTCCAAGGCACTCTCAGGATTTTCCTCCAACATCACAGTTCAAAAGTGTCTATCTTCCTTCGCTCAGCCTTCCTTATAGTTCAGCTCTCACATCCATGCGTTACTATAGGGAATACCATTACTTTAACCATGAAGGCCTTCATTGCCAGTGTGATGTCTTTGCTCTTCACTATTTTATCAAGATTGGTCACGGCTCTCCTCCCAAGAAGTAAATGTCTTCTGATTTCCTGACTGCAGTCTGTGTCTGCAGTAATCTTTGCACCTAGAAATATAGTCTGTCACTGCCCCCACATTTTCTTCCTCTAATTGCCAGTTATCAGTCAGTCTGGATGCCATAATCTTGTATTTCTTGATGTTTAACTGCAATCCAGCTTTTGCACTTTTTTCTTTCACCTTGGTTATAAGACTCCTCAGCTCCTCTGCGCTTTCAACCGTCAAAGTGGTATCATCTGTGTATCTAAGATTAATGTTAATGTTTCTTCCAGCAATTTAACTAAATGCTGCATAAAGTCTACCATATCACCCGGGACTTTGACTTTACAAAAACTGTCCAGACCCTCTTAGAAAACCGCAGCTTCTATGTGGAGTTTCAGGGCCAGAAAAGCAGATGGAGGAGGCAAAAGAATGGTTTACCCCAAGGCAGCGTTCTTGCACCAACCTTATTTAATATCTTCACAAACGATCAGCCACAACCACCACTCACAAAGAGCTTTATATATGCTGATGACCTTGGCCTTACAACACAAGTGAAAGATTTTGAAACAGTTGAAAAGCAACTCACCAAAGCCTTGAAAGATCTCTCCAGCTACTACAAAGAGAACCACCTGAAGCCTAACCCTGCCAAGACACAAGTGTGTGCTTTCCACCTACGTAACCGCGAAGCCAACAGGAAACTGAAAGTTACTTGGGAAGGCCAAGAGCTCAAACACTGTTTCCATCCTAAATACCTTGGTGTCGCCTTAGACCGAACACTAACATATAGGAAACACTGCATGAACACCAAGCACAAAGTAGCTGCACGCAATAATATCCTGCAGAAACTGACTGGCAGCGCATGGGGTGCAGACTCACAAGTAGTAAGAACATCAGCCCTGGCCTTGTCTTTCTCAACTGCAGAGTATGCCTGTCCTTTTTGGCACAAGTCTGCCCATGCAAAGCAGGTGGACATAGCACTGAACGAAACATGCAGAATCATCACGGGATGCCTTAAAACTACACCTGTTGATAAACTCTATAAGCTAGCTGGCATTGCCCCTCCTGACGTGCGACGGGAAGTTGCTGCTAACTGCGAGAGAAAAAAGGTCGAACATTGTGAAAGCCACCCACTGCATGGCTATCACCCTCTCCCACCAGACTCAAATCAAGGAAGGGCTTCATGAGAACCACCACTCCTCTTGATGTTCCTCCAGCAGCAGCAAGGGTGTCTCTCTGGGCAGCTAAACCTGGCAATTCTAACTGGATGGCCCCCCAAGAGGGTCTTCCTCCAGGGGCAAACCAAGAATGGGCAACTTGGAAGTCCCTGAACAGACTCAGAAGTGGAGTGGGCAGATCAAAAGACAACTTGGCAAGGTGGCACTACCTGGAGGAATCCTCCACCTTGTGTGACTGTGGAGCTGAACAAACAACTCAGCATATGTATGCTCGCCCACAATGCCCTGCCTCATGTACGGAGGAGGAGTTGTTTAAAGCTACAGACAATGCGGTTGCTGTTGCCCGCTTTTGGTCCAAAACTATTTAGTTGCTTGTGATTTCTTTTTTTTTTCCCATCATTTTGAAATGTATTTGTTGTACAATGCTTTTGACACGAAATAAATAAGCAATTTAACTCCAGCTTTGGATTCATCAAGCCCCGCAAGTTGCCTGATGTGTTCTGCATACAAGTTGAATAGGTAGAGTGAGAGTAAACAGCCCTGCCATACTCCTTTCCTAATATTGAACCAGTCTGTTGTTCTGTGGTCTGTTCTTACTGTTGCTACTTGGTCATTATACAGATTCCTCAGGAGACAGACAAGGTGACTTGGTATCCCCAAGAACTTGCCACAGTTTGTTATGATCCGCACAATCAAAGGCTTTAGAATAGTAAATAAAACAGAAATAGCTGGTGTTTTGTTTTTTTCTAAACTCCCTACCTTTCTCCATTATCTATTGAATATTGGCAAGTTGGTCTCTCGTTCCTCTGCCTTTTCTAAACTCAGCTAGTACATTAGGCAAGCCTCACTCCATGTATTGCTGGAGTTTACCTTGCAGGATCTTGAGCATTACCTTACTGGCATATGAAATAAGTGCCACTGTACAAAAGTTTGAGCATTCTTTAGCTTTTCCCTTTTTTGGTATGGGGATATAAATTGATTTTTTTCCACTCTGATGGCTATTCTTGTGTTTTCCATATTTGCTGGCATATGGCATGCATTACCTTGACAGCATCATCTTTCAAGATTTTAAGCAGTTCAGCTGGAATCCCGTTATCTCCTTCTGCCTTGTTATTAGCAATGCTTCTTAAGGCCCATTCAACCTCACTCTTCAGGAAGTCTGGTTCCCATGCAGTCACTACACCATAAAGGTTTTCCTCAATATTATTATCCTTCCTATACAGATCTTCTGAATAGTCTCACCACCTTCTCTTGACCTCTTCAGCTTCTGTTAGGTCCTTGCTGTCTTTGTTTTTGATCATGCCCATTTTTGCCTGAAATTTATCTCTGATGTTTCTAATTTTCTGGAAAATGTATCTTGTCATTCCTATTCTATTGCCTTCTTCCACTTCCATGCATTGCTTGTTTAAAAATAGTTCCTCATTTCTTCTGGCTAACCTCCGGAATTGTACATTTAATTGGGCATATCTCCCCCATCACTGTTTTCTTTTGCTTTCCTTCTTTCTTAGGCTACTTCCTGTGTCTCAGCAGACAATTATCCTGACTTCTTGGTTTTCTTTCTTTGGGGGATGTACTTTGTTGCTGCCTCCTGAGCAATGTTGCAAACTTCAATCCATACCGTGTTTCCCCAAAAATAAGACATCCCCATACTTTCACAGCTCCTAACAGCTGGTAGTCTGTTAGGAATTGTGGGAGTTGAAGTCCAAAACACCTGAAGGGCCGAAGTTGGCCCAGGCCTGATTGAGACTCATATCATCCACTTCAAAGTAGATAATCTAGATCCAGAAACCTGGATTCTATGACAGTTTAGACTCATAACATCCACTTCAAAGCAGATATCATATCATCTGTTTCAAAACAGATAATCTGGATTCAGAAACCTGTTTTCTATAACAGTTTAGACTCATATCATCCGCTTCAAAGCATATAATCTGGATTAAGAAACCTAGATTTTGTGACAGTTTAGACCAGGGGTCCCCAAACTGAGGCCCGGGGGCCGGATGCGGCCCTCCAAGGTCATATACCTGGCCCCCGCCCTCAGTTTTGTAATATAATAATTTTATATCAGTTTTAATAATATAAAATATTGTATATATTGTATATATTTATTTATTTATTTATTTGTGACATTTAAATCCCGCCCTTCTCACCCCGAAGGGGACTCAGGGCAGTTTACAAGTATATATACACACAATATATTATATTATGTGACTAATATTGCAATATTATTAGTAATATTGCATGTAATATAAATATACAATTATAATAGTGAATTATAATTATTACTACATTGTATTACATCTGGGCTACTTGTATATAAATATAATATTGATAAAAATAGTATAATGTTATACAATATAATACTAATAATAACACCATATAATAATATTAATTATATGTTATATATTACATGTAATATTACAGTATAGTGGTATAGTTCAATATCTATATATATAAAAGAGTGATGGCATCACGGCAATTCACAAAACAACAAAAGTACAGGCCCCCCAAGCTCAAAATTTGACAACACAACCCATCATCCACGCCTCAAGGTTGATACAACAAAAAGAAAAGAAAAATAAAGTCCTAATTAGAGGGAGAGCAATAATTTTTTTTATCCAATTGCTGCCAGTTTAGAGGGCTAATCTCTGCCCACTTGGTTGCCTAGCAACCAAGGGACAGCCAGGTTTCAGTTAGGGGACAGGCAGGTTTAGGCCTTTATTAGGCTTCTTCCACAGATTATCTAATTTGCACTGGATTATATGGCAGTGTAGACTCAAGGCCCTTCAACACAGCTATATAACCCATTTATAATCTTATATTATCTGCTTTGCACTGGATTAGCTTGACTCCACACTACCATATAATCCACTTCAGTGTGCATTTTATACAGCTGTGAAGAAGGGGCCTCATATAATCCAGTTCTAAGCAGATAATTTAAGATTATCAATATACAGCAGAGTCTCACTTATCCAACGTAAACAGGCCGGCAGGATAAATGAATATGTTGGATAATAAGAAGGGATTCAGAAAAAGCCAATTAAACATCAAATTAGGTAATCGTTATACAAATTAAGCACCAAAACATCATATTATACAACAAATTTGACAGAAAAAGTAGTTCCATGCGCAGTAATGCTATGTAGTATTTACAGTAGAGTCTCACTTATCCAACACTCGCTTATCCAACTTTCTGGATTATCCAACACATTTTTGTAGTCAATGCTTTCAATATATCGTGATATTTTGGTGCTAAATTCATAAATACAGTAATTACTATATAGCATTACTGTGTACTGAACTACTTTTTCTGACAAATTTGTTGTCTAACATGATGTTTTGGTGCTTAATTTGTAAAATCATAACTTAATTAGATGTTTAATAGGGTTATCCTTAATCCCTCCTTATTATCCAACATATTCGCTTATCCAACGTTCTGCCGGCCCGTTTATGTTGGATAAGTGAGACTCTACTGTACTGTATTTACAAATTTACCACTAAAATATCACAATGAATTTAAAACACTGACTACAAAAACATTGATTATGAAAAGGCAGACTGCGTTGGATAATCCAGAACATTGTATAAGCGAATGTTGGATAAGTGAGATTCTTCTTTAATATGAAATAATTACTGGGATAGAATAATGCAGAACAATATAATCTCTAAAACCAGGACAGTAAATAAACAGGGGAATTCCACACAGGAAACAATCGGGGCCAGCTAACACCTCCCAACAAAGTATTCCCATCATCAAAGTCTGGCAAATCCTGTTTTCTCAGGGCCACAGACAGTAAAAGCACATAAAATGTCGCAAACAACACCACTCTGAAAACAAGGGAATTCCAGACAGGAAACAATCAGGGCCAGCTAACACCTCCCAACAAAAAATTCACTCAGGGAGGAAACAGCCAGGCTTTAAAGCTGCAAGGCCATTACATCCTAATCATTTTTCCTAATTGCAGCATTCATACTTGCCTCCAACAAACAAAAAAAACCAATCAGAAATATTGTATATTCACAACCTTTAGGAAATAATATCCCCTGATGGCGCAGCGTGTTAAAGCGCTGAGCTGCTGAACTTCTGGACCGAAAGGCCACAGGTTTGAATTGGGGGAGCGGAGAGAGCCCCCACTGTTATCCCCAGCTTCTGCCAACCCAGAAGTTTGAAAACATGCAAATGTGAGTGCATCAATAGGTACTGCTCTGGCGGGAAGGTAACACCGCTCCATGTAGTCATCCCACATGACCTTGGAGGAGTCTACGGACAACGCCGGCTCTTCGGCTTAGAAATGGAGATGAGCACCAACCTCCAGAGTCAGACATGACTGGACTTAATGTCTGGGGAAAACCTTTACCCTTGACCTTAACTACCACCAATTCCTCAATACTTTATTTCCCATACCACCATACTTAGCCACAGCAACGCGTGGCCGGGCACAGCTAGTAGTAATATATAATGCTAATATTGTGCTATGCTAATAATATAATATATTGTATGTACATACAGCTGCTCTGAGTCCCCTTCGGGGTGAGAAGGGTGGGATATAAATGTAGTAAATAAAGGTCATAAATAAATAAATAAATAATTTTAGACTTAGGCTAGGCCAAAGCCTGAAATGATTTGAAGGCACACAACAACAACAGTCCTAATTAACCTGACTATCTCATTGGCCAGAAGCAGGCCCACACTTTCCATTGAAATCCTGATAGTTATATGTTGGTTAAAATTGTTTTCATTTTTAAATATTGTATTGTATAAACCTTTGTTTTAACTTCTGTTTTATTATCTTTGTGTGTTTTAAACTGTGTATATTGCTGGTGTATTTGTGCTGTTACTTTTGTAACATTGTGAGCTGCCCCGAGTCCCCACGGGGAGATGGTGGCGGGGTATAAATAAAGTATTATTATTATTATTATTATTATTATTATTATTATTGTTCTTTAATTGTTATTGTTGTATTGCACTACAAATAAGACATATGCAGTGTGCATAGGAATTTGTTCGTATTTTTTTCAAATGATAATTCGGCCCTTCAACAGTCTGAAGGATTGTGGACCGGCCCTGTGCTTTAAAAGTTTGAGGACCCCTGGTTTAGACTCATATCATCCACTTCAAAGCAAATATCATCCTCCGCTTCAAAACAGATAATCTGGATTCAGAAACCTATTTTCTATTACAGTTTAGACTCAAAACAGATAATCTAGATTCAGAAACCTGGGTTCTATGACAGTTTAGACTCATGAATATCATCCACTTCAAAGCAGATATATGATTATGGTGTTTTGTGATGACAACTCTGTACAGTATATAATAAATGCTCTTTTTTTTTTGGTCAACAATAAATGTGAATTCTTCATGAACAAATAAGACATCCCCTGAAAATAAGACCTAGTACATCTTTGGGAGCAAAAATTAATATAAGACACTGTCTTATTTTCGAGGAAACAGGGTAGTTCTTCTGGGACTCTATTTATTACATCTAGTCCCTGAAATATATTCTTCACTTCCACTGCATATTCACTAGGAACATTTGTGATATCATATCTAACTGGTCTGTGTGTTTTCCCTAATCTCTTTAGTCTGATTTTAAATTCGTGATCTAAACTACAGTCAGCTCCAGGTCTTGTTTTGAAGGGCTAGGCAAAGGCTAATGTGACAGAGTATCATAGGGCCGGGAAAGTGGATAAAGAGCATGGTCCTGGATGGCAACCAGGGCGGAGGGGCCTAGGGATTAATCATGCTCGAAAACCTGCTGGAACCACCAGATTTTCAGGTCCCTACAGAAGGACAGTGCAGGGGCTTGCCTAATCTCTCTGGGGAGGGTGTTCCAATGTCGGGAGGGGGGATCCATGATGCCATTAAATATGCAGTGGTAGCCTTCCCGAGGAAGATGCAACAGACTTTTTGCAAAATCAAGCTGAAGTTATTTTGGACTGTAGGAATTATTCTGCAGCAATCACAAAACACATTTTCTTTTGTAATTCCTCAAGGTACCAAGCTGCTGGTGTAAGAAAATACAGCAATAATTTTAATTACATGATCTTTTTTCCATGACCAGTTTCTCTTACTGCCATTTTTGTCTCTGCGAGGTTGCTGTTCCTTTTTCTCTTTTTAAAAGGTCATCCACCCTTATAAAAGGGAATATATCTTAGTTTTCACAAAAGAGGTTTTCCCCAATAAATTGCAGGCCATTGTGTGAATGTAATATACAATGCACCATACTCCCAATTTACACAGAATCTTTGAAAATGCAAGGCAAAGTCTTCCTGGTACAAAATGCAACTGAGATTTGTGCCAGTTTATGTAATGTGAAAAAGCAAGCTTTTCCTGAAACACTTTTGCTGCAGTGAGGAATTGTGTATTTGCTATGAGAAAACCCTTTGTGTAAAAGACGGAGAGGGAGAAGGAGAGGGAGAGAAAATATTTTTGAAGTCACAAGCAAAATATTTCTGAAGTCACATGCCTCTTACACCTAGACTTTTAAAATATGAGTCCAGGATTTATTTTTATTATTATTAAAAATGTTTTTTTTAATGTAGAAGCTTTCTTGCTGTCAGACACTGACCAATCACAGAATGTTGGCAGAATAACACATGAATGTATGATGATAGAAACGACTACTCAATTCTTAGAAAAATGGCCTTGCCAGAATATCATTTTATTATCTATTTTGAATGAATCTTTTTTAATGGTTTTATTTAATTTAAAATTTTCCATACAATAATCACTTTTATTACATAGCAGATATATAATATATCATATAATACTTGCATTGTTCTTTTATATCTACTGTTGATTTATATCTACTATTATGTTAACATAATCTTTTTTAATGGACTTCACATGCTAATGAAGTGATATCAACACTTCCACAAAGTACACTCCAAATGAACACTGGTCAAAGAGCCATCCGTGACCTAAGGTAAAGGTAAAGGTTTTCCCCTGGCGTTAAGTCTAGTCATGTCTGACTCTGGGGGTTGGTGCTCATCTCCATTTCTAAGCCAAAGAGCCAGCATTGTCCGTAGACACCACAAGTTCATGTGGCTGCCATGACTGCATGGAGCGCCGTTACCTTCCTGGTGGAGTAGTACTTATTGATCTGCTCACATTTTTCATGTTTTTGAACTGCTAGGTTAGCAGAAGCTGGGGCTAACAGTGAGAGCTCATCCCACTCCCTGGATTCGAAACGGCGACCTTTCGGTCAGCAAGTTCAGCAGCTCAGTGGTTTAACCCGATACCTAGTGGATCATAAATCCTGGGATATCATACGTTCTGTTAAGTGCCAAATGAACTAATCCAAGTAATATGAACAGAAGGTGTGATAACTGAGAGTTGCTAATGAATTGTAGAAAATGAAAAATTACAGAGCTTTCACTTAATTAGCAATTATTTGTTTGGTTGTTTATTTTATTTTTGGGTCGTTGTATGTTTTCCGGGCTGTATGGCCATGTTCCAGACTCTGAAGGAGTCTACCGTATACCATGCAGCTATGGACAAGTCTACATAGGGACCACTAAAAGCAGCATGGCCCAAACACGCATCAAGGAACATGAAAGGCACTGCAGATTAACTGAACTAGAGAAATCAGCCATAGCAGAGCATTTGATGAACCAGCCTGGACACAGGATATTATTTGAGAACACAAAAATGCTGGACCATTCCAACAACTATCATGTCAGACTACACAGAGAAGCCATTGAAATCCACAAGCATGTGGACAACGTCAACAGAAAGGAGGAAACCATGAAAATGAACAAAATCTGGCTACCAGTATTAAAAAACTCAAAAATAAGAAGCAACACTCTAAAAACAGAGGAGTTCCAGACATGAATCAATCAGGGGCAGCTAACAGCTCTGAACAAAGGATGCCCCCAGCTAGGAAGAAGCCAGGAGATGAAGCTATTCAATGCTAATTAAGGTGATTAATTACAACATTCACACTGGCCTCCAACTGACAAGAGTTCTTCTCTCACCCTGGACTTTCCACAGATATATAGACCTTCCTTGCTTAGTTTTCTCTATACCTCACAACATCTGAGGATGCCTGCCATAGATGTGGGCAAAACGTCAGGAGAGAATACTTCTGGAACATAGCCATACAGCCTGGAAAACATAAAACAACCCTGTGATCCTGGCCATGAAAGCCTTCGACAACGTATTTTATTTTTGTTTGTTATTTTGTTTTTCCCCATGTGGGACCCAAAGCAGCTTAAACTGATCATTAGACGAATACAACCAAAACAATATGCAAGTATTCATTCAAAATCATTAATAGTTTAAAAATACATTAAAACCTTTTTATGTGTTAAGAACCAGCAAGCCCACTTCAAACTTGAAGGCCAGTTTAAAGAAGAGGTTTACCTCCCCCCCCCCCCCCCCACACACACACACACACAAACAAATATAGATTCTGGAGGACAAATTGTATGTGTATGAGAGAAGGTGAAAGAGAGAGGGATTCAGAATAAGGTAAAGAAGGTAAAGAATTTGGCCATATGCTTTCTTAGAACATTGTAATTCCAAAGCCAACAGTGTCGACGTGCAGTAAGCAGCAGTCCTCTCTTATATTTTCCTACACAGAACAGCTGTTTATTTCATTATGCACCTAACTCTGGCAAGGAAAGAAAGAAGAAACTGATGACTTTTCACTGTGCCCTTCATAGGAAAATTGTTGGAGCACAATTGATTACTGCTAACTTAAAACCCACCTCACCCAAAATCACTAAGTGTAGGTGGATGGATTTTCTAAGAATGCTGCACTAAAATGTTATGAAACAGTAGCCTAAATAGTATGAAATTAAATATTGTGGGGAGGGGTTCTCCACGAAAGGAAGTAACTAGCATAGCTTCTCATTCATATCTTTGGCTAATATGCATTACTTTTATGGTCTAGAAAAGCTGGATCATATAAAGGTCATAGGGAAGACAATTCACTGCTCAGAGGAGAGAAACAAAGAATTCTGCAGGACACTCTGCTTTGCAAAGCTTCCCACCCCCCCCCACCCCCCCCAGATTCCCTTTCTGTCAGTAACCAATTGAACTTAAGAATGTGAACAATTTTCTTTTTGTTATTGTTCTTGCTGTTGTACTTGTTATGTGTCTTCAAATCATTTCCTATTTATGGAGACCCTAAGGCAACCCTATCATGGGAGGTTAAGAGTGAGTGACTTGCTCAAGGTCACCCAGTGGGTTTCCATGGCCAAGCAGAGAATCGAACCCCAGTCTCCAGACTCATTATCCATCGCTATCCATCCAACAAATCACTACACACAGTGGCTCTCAAAAATTATGCAGATACTAATCTATATCAATATCAATATGTCAAAGTACATTTGTTTGTTGGTTGGTTGGTTGGTTTATACCACAAAAGCTTCAACATGACGTGATGGAACTGAACCAAACTTTGCACACATACCCTTCATTGCCCAACTTAAAATATCTGCCTTGTGTACAAAACTAAACTTATTTGGCAATGGTTGGAGGAACATAAAGCGCTACCAATGTAATTATGTGGAGATCTCAAGCAGCAACAGCTAGTAATAGTATAACAAATTTCTCCTGGTATTCCTCTAGGCCAGTGTTTCTCAAACTGTGTTCCTCCAGATGTTTTGGACTTCAGCTCCCACAATTCCTAACAGCCGGTAAACTGGCTTGGATTTCTGGGAGCTAAAGTCCAAAACACCTGGAGGAGCAGTTTGAGAAACACTGCTGTAGTCAATCAGTTTCCACTGGGGTGAGGGATTGGCACATTATCTAATACCATCCTATAGCCATTGCAGAATCTAGGGAAATATATCCCACAAAGATGTACTCAATACCTCTTTATGCAGTGCCAAAAATATACTTATACTTGCTGATCCAATTATGTGAGGCTGCATCACCAATAGGATTTGGATAGTGCATATTGGCCACCTTGATTTGTCTAATGCTGAGTTCTATTTGCTGATATGACTTAGATATTTTGGAGGAATGGATGAGAATTTTGTTGTTACGTGATTACTGTGGGGGTGTGATTAAACCTTCTACAATTTGTACAAGAGTAACAAACTATCTCAAAATGGTGTTTGAGAAGGATGAAATTGAGTTGGTCATCAGCCATGATTGTATGGGCAATATCCTGCTTAGCAGTTCACTGAAGCAGAGAAAGGCAATTCTCAATAATGCAATTAATGTGCTTGTTTAGCAAGGAAATGTAACTGAAGACAATACAGCCCCCCTACATCCATGGATAATATGCTACAAGATCCCCCATGGATACCATGGATAATAGCAAATCCTATATGTTGACAATACTTGGACCAGATTCATACCATAGAATGGAACTGGAGGAACATTTCCAGGTGGGAAGTTTCTCCCACCCCTGCTCCCCAACAGTGAGAAACACATTTGCTGAGACAACCTATGCAACAACTTGGTTTTGTCGCTGTACAATAATCTCTAGGAGTCTCAAGAGTATCCCTGTGAACATATTTTATAGAACAGCTCTGAAATTTTGAAAGCTTTCTTGTCGTATACAGGAGAAGAATGTGTCTTGCGTTATAATTAATCAAGCCAGCTTTGTAATTATAATTACTCCCTGTCCTAAAGTGTTGTCATCATTTATTGATTCCCTCAAGCTATTAAGGTCCCTGGATGACTGCAATTAACAATTTAGACTTGCATTTGCTGTACTTATTTATTTGTTTGTCTTTTTAAAGCATACTATGCCAGTTCTTTTTAAGATACGCTGCTAGACAAACACACACGTTGCGTAAGAGAAGCAAATCCTTGACGTGAAATATTACTCTACATTTCATCAGACTGTAGACATAATTAACTAATTCATTCTCACTCTCCAATTGCATAGCCATTAGCACTTGGTTATTTAATATTCTACTATTTACAAATGTGTTTAGCCAACCATGCTGTTAAGTGCAACACAATGGATGACCTTTAAATAAAACAATAGCAATAGAGGGGCTAATGTTACACATATAACTCTAGCAACTGCCAAGGAAATTCCAGGATCTCAGAAAGAATTTCAGAAGCTACACTGTTATCTCCAGAAAAAGAATGAAAATGGGAATTAATGTTCCAGTTCTGTTGCATCTCCTTTAAGGATTGTCCACAGTAGTATTACACTATGGCATTTATCAGTACAAAGAAGGAACATATGTTTAGAAATGCATTTCTATTCTGACTTTTCTGATCTCTGTCTGGCTACTTATCTGGACAGCTGCGCCTATAGTATCACCAACAATGACAGGGAACATGAGAGAGAATGACAGTTAAATGCATGCCCTACTGGTAGTCTTCCAATAGGCCACTGTCTGGTCCCAGTGAATAATATGTTGGACTAGATTGGCCTTTGGTCTGATTCAGAGGGGTACTTTATTTTCTTATATATCCTAGAAACAGAATTTGAAGAAACCCCAAACGCCATCCAGTCCAATCCCCTGCAGTACAGAAGCACACGATAAAAGGACTCCTGGACAATGTATTTATTTGCTAGCTGTGCCCTGCCACGCATTGCTGTGGCCAAGCCTGGTGATATGGGAAATAAAGTATAGAGGAATTGGTGGTAGTTGGCATATGTTATTTCCTAAAGCTTTGAATATGCAGTATTTCTAATTGTTCCTTTTTTTTGTCAGTAGGAGGGAAGTATGAATGCTGCAATTAGCCAGAATGATTGGCATGTAATAGCCTTTCAGCTTCAAAGCCTGGCTGATTCCTGCCTTTGTTGGGATGTGTTAGCTGGCCCTGATTGTTTCTTGTCTGCAATTAACCTGTTTTCAGAGTGTTGTTCTTTACGCGATGCTGTGGAGAAGTCTGGCGGTGTGGAAAATAAAGTAATGAGGAAGTGGTGGTATTTGGTATATGTGTTATGCTTGTATATATGTACAAAATGAATAAGATTGTGTGTGAACTACAACTCACATCATGCCTGGTTAACCCCCAGAAAGTCCATCAGTACTTAAATCTGAAGGAAGTAGGCTTTGATGCTGCAAGGCTATTCAATGGTATTAAAGGTGGCCAACAAAGGTTTACCTTAGGTAGGATGCAACCAGGCTTGGAAGCTATAAGGCTATTCAATTGTATTCAAGCTGGTTAACAAAGAATTCCCCTTGGTAGGAAGCAGTCATATGTTGTACATTGAGCATCCCTTATCCATATATACACATGTGTGTATATGTATATAGATTATCTGTCTCACATACAAAGAATCCAAAATTGCCTATATATATGCCATATATGTATGTATCCCACAGTTATATATGGTGTATGATGTACCAGTACCAGTATATATATGTGTGTGTGTGTGCATGTCCATACAGTCTGGAAAACTCACACCAACCTATACTCTCACAAACATACACAATCCGAAATTGTCCATATATATCCCATGTATGTATGTGTATGTATATGTGTATGTACACACATGCACACACATGCCCCTACATACATACAGGTATGTATGGATAAGGGATGCTCAATGTACACTATATATATATACACACACATTCTTTCTCACACACACACACTCACACACACAATGTTCAAATGAAGTGTGTGTGGGGGGGGGGGGGAGAATGAGGCAGACAGACAGAGAAAGAGACAGAGACCAAAGTGTTTGGCGCTTTGTGGGCTAGCTGGGTATTTTTAGACCGATTTCCTGGGCGAGCCTGGAAGACAGTAAGGCCGAAGGGAGGGAGGGAGGGGGCAGGTGGGTGAAAGGGAGAAGAAAACCATTTCGAGGCAGAATGTATATATATATTTTATTTATTCTCTCTCTCTCTCTCTCTCTCTCGGAGACTGAAAGCTGCTAACAATTAAAATTGCACAATGGCTATCCAGCCTCTCTTTAAAATCCTCCAGGAAAGGAGACTCAACCACACTCCAAGGCAATGTATTTCACTGTCAACCAGCTCTTACCAACAGAAAGTTCTTAATGTTTAGATCAGCAGTTCCCAAGCTTTTTTTAACCAGGGACCACTTGAACAGGAACCACTTTGACCAGGGACCGCTCTCCAGCATTAGTACCAAAAGGGTTACAAGTCAGTTTTTGGTCAACTGTAGATTTGGTTTGGTTATTTGGGGTGCTGATTCAGAAAATTGCATTGACTAGACCACATCATCTTTAGTTTCTGAAACAGAACATATGTCATCCAGTAATCGCCATCTACTCATCCACAGAAAACCATATTTAATCATCTAGAGCTGATGTGGCCTATTTAATGCAATGCTCAGCTCTGTGGAAAGAAGCCAAAATAAAATAAAATAAATAAAATAAAATAAAATAAATAAAGAGGAAGGAGGTTCGCAGACTGGATTTTTGTTCTCGCAGCCCACTGCTGGGCCACGGCTCACAGGTTGAGAAACATTAGTTTAGAAGTTTAGAAATGTCTTTTTCTGCAGTTTGAATCCATTGCTATTTGTCCCAGTTTATTCTGTTGCTTCTTCAATATGACTTTCTAGTTCCTTCAAATATTTAAACATGGCTATCATATTCAATCTCAGCTTTATCTTCTTTAGGCTAAATATAATCAGCTCCCTGAGCTGGTTTGGTTTCCAAATCTTGTATCATTTTACTCTTTTCTGGACATAATCTAGCTTACCAACTTCCTTCTTGAATTGTAATGCTCAGAACTGGATACAGTTTTCCAGGTGAGATCTGAACAAAGCAAAATAGAGTGGAACTTTTTTTCAAACGGAACAGAAGAAACTTGGTCTATAAAGCATTTCCACAAGTCATGGAAGAATCTGAGGAACAAAACACAAGCGTCAAGACAGTTGTACAATCAGATCACTTAGCATCATTTTTAAGACTTTAAAAATGAAGATCTGAGGTTGGCTGGGTTTTTTACTGCTATGGAAAGCTAATTATTATTTCATTTATTCTCTTTCATACACAGTGTAATTACTGGTTTACTTATGAACTCACTTTTACCCCTTTTCATGCTGGTTGGCACGTATACAAATCTGAAAAAGTTCCCATTCAGCTGATAAGAAGTAGTGTGCTGCAGATTCTCCTGGCTTGTGGCAAGTATAAAAAGCAAAATATAAAAAAAGGATAAATTTATTTATTTATTTATTTTCATCATTTCTATCTAATAAAAAGTTTGCTGAAACTTGGTGAACTTCTGTTCTTTTCTCTGCTGTAGGAACCTTTCTTTCCATTTTATTTTTACTTCTGGAACCAAAGTTTCTGACAAAGAAGTAAAATCAAAGAGTATGTCTTCTTCACTAATTGAAGCATATCTATCTTTATAATGGTGGGCAATGGGAAATGGCAGGTCCAATTTGAAATGTAAAGCTCAATCTCGTCTTTCTTTGCATGTAGTCTGAAGCTTCTTATCTGCCCTGACTCTGCATGTCTGTACAAGTTCAGTCTTAAGCTTCCGAATCACTTGGTGTAAACTTAACAGCAGGAACTGGAAAAGATTCAGGAAATATCATGCTGAGATGTAAGGCCTCCTGGATTCCAATGAACCTCTCACCCAGGAGAAAGGCCCATGGTTAAAGGCCAGCTCCTAATTATAACAACAGATTTGGAGTCATTCTTGATCATGTTAAGTTTCCTAGCAAAGATTGAAAGGCATGAAAGGGCTTGTACCATCTTGTCCTTCACTATAACATTGCTGCCAAGTAATGCTCCAATTTATATTACATAAAGGCATAGTTCAAGTCAAACATCTGGCTCTCAGACATCATAAACTGACTCTGCTAATATCACATATGTCTTCATTTAACTTCAAAAGTTAAGTAAATACAAAACTTCCTGCCACTACTTTGATTAAATACCCTAAGTGCATTTGGAATCTAAGCAGGGTTAGACCTGGTAAGCTCTTGGATGGGAGAACACCAGCTACCACCAGGCTATATTTATATAGGCTATATTTTGGCGGAAGAAACTGGGAAAACCACCTGCAAACATTCCTTGTTTAAGAAAACCCAAT
Organism: Anolis carolinensis; assembly: GCF_035594765.1. Taxonomy (NCBI): domain Eukaryota; kingdom Metazoa; phylum Chordata; class Lepidosauria; order Squamata; family Anolidae; genus Anolis; species Anolis carolinensis. The sequence goes on from NC_085841.1 coordinate 63,115,757, forward strand.
GAAATTAATGGGATCTCCATAAGTCAACAGGCAACTTGAAGGTACACACATACATACACATACATTATATATTAACATCTAAGTTAATGTACAATCAGAAATGTATCAAGATTTCTTGGAAAGGAAAAATTAAATCATATGTGGTGCTTTGGGTCTCAAGACAGGAAAGTGATATATAAAAAAGAAGTAGTAGTAGTGAAATGTAATGCTTTATCCTGAAATATTCAGTTGTAACCTTTATTCCACCTCTGAGTATTTCTTTCCTGAGAAAATCCTATGGAATTAATAGGGGACCTGAAGATATGTATACATGCATGTGTACGTAAGCACACACACTTTCCCTTTGCTTTGATGTGATAGTGGATAGACCAGGCATGGGCAAACATCAGCCCTCCAGGTGTTTTGAAATCCAAAACACCTGTAGGGCTGAAGTTTGCCCATGTCTGGGATAGACAGACTTTCTGAAGATATAATGAGAGCCACCCTATGACCAAATTCTTTTAAAACATTTGCAAATGCAAGACAAATGATGTGATATCTCGACAAATTAGTTAATACTCTTGTTGTCTTCAAGTCAATGACTCTCTTCATCAGAAATTTTACCTGGATTAATAAAATAGTTTTCACTCAGAATACTAGAGTGAAACCAATCATTATGTTTGATAGGCAGGATCAAGAGATAATAATAGTGTAGTAATACACCATGCGTGATAGTATATTCTTAAGGACATTAAATCTTTTCAATATGAAAGAATACTTAACATCTAGAGGACAGCTGCTTTTCATAATTAGCAACAGGCAACCACATTCAAATGAAATCATAACATGCCAGATTTATTGATGAATTTTGATTAACTGGTTTCTTTTTTTCTGCCTCTGAAATATTTTCATATTCAATAATAACATACATAATACTTTAAAATAATTTATAACACTTAAAAAGAATTTATTAATCAATCATAGGTATATTTTGCTTGAGGAAAAGATTAGAAGTGATAAGACAGCCAAGCTTCAAATATATGAATGAATACTATGTAGAAAATGGAGTGGGCTTTCCCCCCTGCTGTTCCAGAGACTAGAACACAAATCAATAAATTCAAATTTCAAGATTCTACCTAAACATTAAGAAATGCTTCTATACTATCAGAAGTATTGGACAGATTGCCTTATAGTAGTAGCTCTCAACCTTCCTAATGCCGCAACCCCTTAATGCAGTTCCTAGTGTTGTGGTGACCCCCAACCATAAAATTATTTTCGTTGCTACTTCATGACTGTAATTTTGCTATTGTTATGAACCGTAATGCAAATATCTGATATGCAGGTTGTATTTTCATTCACTGGACCAAATTTGGCACAAATACCCGATATGCCCAAATTGGGGGTGGGGGTTGGGGGGATTGATTTTGTCATTTGGGAGTTGATTTATAGTTCACCTACAATCAAAGAGCATTCTGAACTCCACCAACCATGTAAATGAACCAAACTTGGCACACGAGACTGCAACAAAAAATACTGGAAGGGCTTGATGGGCATTGACCTTGAGTTTGGGTTTGTAGTTCACCTACATCCAGAGAGCACTGTGGACTCAAAACAATGGATGAATCTGGACCAAACTTGGCAAGAATACTCAATATGCCCAAATTGGAACACTGGTGGAATTTGGGGAAAATATACCTTGACATTTGGGAGTTCTAGTTGCTAGGATTTATAGTTCACCTACAATCAAAGAGCCCTTGAACCCCACCAACAATAGAATTGAACCAAATTTCCCACACAGAACCCCCATTACCAACAGAAAATACTGGAGGGATTTGGGAGCAATTGACAGTGATTTAGTGGAGATGTAGTTCACCTACCTCCTGAGAACACTGTGAATTAATATGTGTTATCTGATGATCTTTGGAGACCCCCCTGACACCCCTTGCGACCCTCACAGGGGTCCCAACCCCCAGGCTGAGAAACACTGCCTTAAAGGATAGTGGGCGTCTTTCAACAGAGGTTAGATGACCAGATCTCTAAGCAAACTACATGGCAGGCTCCCGTGGGTCATTCTAACTGTAAATTCTATGACTATTTTTATTATTATTATTTACAGTACAGTAGAGTCTCACTTATCCAAGCCTCGCTTATCCAAGCCTCTGGATAATCCAAGCCATTTTTGCAGTCAATGTTTTCAATATATCGTGATATTTTGGTGTTAAATTCATAAATACAGTAATTACAACATAACATTACTGCGTATTGAACTACTTTTTCTGTCAAATTTGCTGTATAACATGAAGTTTTGGTGCTTAATTTGTAAAATCATAACCTAATTTGATGTTTAATAGGCTTTTCCTTAATCCCTCCTTATTATCCAAGTTATTCACTTATCCAAGCTTCTGCCAGCCCGTTTAGCTTGGATAAGTGAGACTCTACTGTATTTATATTCCACCCTTCTCACCCTGAAGGGGACTCAGGGTGAATCACAATGCACATATACATGGCAAACATTCAGTGCCATTAGACATAAAACATATAGACAGACACAGAGGCAATTTAATATTTTCCAGCTTCTGGCTTCATGAGGGTATGCTCGATTCCAGCCATAGGGGGAACTGCCACTTCCCCGTCCACTTGTGCCACGGAGTCCTTGATGGAGTACTTCCTCATTCTTCCGCACACTGCTGGAAGTTTTTTATGGTGTCATAAATTAGTTAAATTAGCCTCCCCGCATAAAGCAATACCTACATCTTCTACTCAAAATTTGAGTTGCAAAGGCCAAAAGCGAGCTAAGCTATTTAATGGTTGGGAGCTCAATCCAACCCAGACTGGCTTCGAACTCATGACCAGTCAGTAGTGATTTATTGCAGCTGGCTACTAACCAGCTGAGCCAAATTAATGATTGATTGATTGATTGATGAATGATTCCTTTATCTCAGAGAAAGATGCAAATGTATTTGTTGTGAGCCACTCACAGAACTTCTAGGTAGCATATAGAAGTACAGAAAAAGGATGCATTTGTAGAATTAGTGCAGCCTGACACCACTTTAACTGTCAAAGTGCTATGGAATCATGGGAGCTATAGGTTCACAAGTCTGTAGCCTTCCCTACCAAAGAGTGCTGGTGCCTCACCAAACTACAAATCCCAATACTCTAAAGCATTAAGTCAAGGAAGTTAATGCAGTGCCAAATTGCATAAAATCTGCAGTGTAGATGCACCCAGGAAAAGAGAAGTAGCTCCACCACACTGTCTTTCCAAGCATTTGGTGAGATAAATCAATTACCTAAATATTTTGGAGGAAATTCTGTGAAGGAACTTCTTGAAACTTCTTGCACTTTGAACTCAATTTGTAGTCATCAAACTACGCTGAAGACAAAAGGGGAAAATGGGAAAAAGAGAAGCTGGACATTATAAAAGCATGCAATGACAGAGGATTATTTGGGACTATCCCTGCAAAGATGAAATAATTGAAGGTTATGTTGTAGTACCATTCCCAACAGTAAATTCGGTGTGGCAATGGCTTTACAAGACATCTAGTGAAAGATTCTTCACAAGGAGCCATCAAAAGAAGGAGCCATTTAAAGAAGTACAATTTTTCCTGTTGAAATAGCTGAAGTTGATGCAAGATTGAAAGGTCAGGTTCTGTGACCTCTGACATGCAACAGCTTAGGCTAGGTAATTATAAATTCCTCATTCTAGCATCAAAACGTTTAGAATCTAAGATTAACAAGGAAAGGATCTCAATGTTATTCACACGACCTTTGTGAGACCTCTATGTGCACTTTCATTCTGAAGGTAGATGCTGTCAGCTACATGTTCATTTATTTTATCAGACAGAAGGAACCCCCTATGATTAGTTCTCTTTGAGTATGATGTTTCATCAGTGCACCTCATTGGCAAGAACAAACCATTTTATTATTATATTTCTCCTCACTGTGAGGGTGTTGATGAGAACGGCATGGTTTTCAAATTTGTTTTCAATTCAGGTTTCACTCTGGATAAGAAATGCACTTTATGCACAAAAAACAAATTTCCTACACAAAAGTTTCATACACAGATATTTTCTTTGCAAAAAAAGCATTTTGAAGCAGAAAAATCAATTTCCTGCACAGAAATTAGCAGTTTTCGAACAGAAAACATTACTGCACAAGAAAACTGCACAGAAATTCTAGGTTTTGTGCAAGTTCCCACCTGCCTTTTTTTGCACAGAATAAGTCCCAAATTACCCAAGTGAGGTTCACCTTGCCAGTTTTTCCTAAAGCTTGAGATTCATGTTTTAATCACATGTGTATATTATTTTGATCCCTGTTGATATGACTATATCAATACTAGAAAATTGCATCCATATTTTAATAATAATAATAATAATAATAATAATAATAATAATAATAATAATAATAATAAATGACTCTGGCAGAAACCAGTACAGGTGGTCCTGTGCCAAAAGATCTCAGCCGGCATTTGGAAACAATAGACATTGACAAAATTACAGTCTGCCAACTGCAAAAGGCCACCCTACTGGGATCTGTGCACATCATCCGAAAATACATCACACAGTCCTAAACACTCGGGAAGTGTTCGACTTGTGATTTTGTGATACGAAATCCAGCATATCTACCTTGTTTGCTGTGTCATAATAAAATAATAATAATAATAATAAAAACAACAACAACAACAACAACAACAACAATAATAAATACACTTTATTTATATTCCGCTTTATCTCCCCGGAGGGATTCAAAATGAATAAACATTTTGAGGGACATTTTACCTAATGTGCCCTGTTGGAAATCTGTATGTGTAATGAACCAGAGTATAGTATGTTCCTATACAGATCAGGAACTGTACCGTTTCTCTACTACAGGAGGATAATCAAAAGGGAGCGGTAATGACAGTGCGATACAGTGGTTTAAATGGTAGACTATCACTCTGTGAGACCAAGGTTTAAATCCCCACTCAGCCATGGAGACCTTCTAGGTGGCCTTAAGAAATTCATATTCAGCCTCTGAGGAAGATACAGCAAACTTACTCTGAACAAATCTTGCCACAAGGTTATCTTAAGGTCAAGATGTTTCCGTAAGTTGGAAATGACGTGAAGACACATGACAACAATGACCTTTAGTACAATAGAAACATCAGAATTTAAGATTATGAAAGTAACTCTTAGACACACCTAAGGAAGGATATTTACTTTCATGTTTCTGTTATCCTGAAAGCTTTCCTTTCCATTTTTTAAAAAAAATTCTCCTGGAGGCAAAGACTGAAACCACTGGCAAGTAGCTTGGACATTTAATAACAGAATAAAACAAATGGAAATGATATTAGAAAGGAAGTCTGTATGCCACCATATGGAGCTTCGAAGAAGGGTTATGTCATAACTTCAAAGGAATGGACAGAAATTGAATTTTGAATTACATCTAAGCTCTTTTGCCATTTTAAATCCAATATTGATTGCTAGATGAAGGGATTAACTGTTCCTGTTCAATATTTTTTTCATCTTCTTCTTTCCTTCATGGTATTTCACAAACAGTACTGAGAACCTCTCAGGGCATACCTCAGAAAACATCTTACCCCACATGAACCCGCTTAATCAGTTTGTTCAGTAAAGGAATCAACTGAGCTTTAAACAGAGGAATCGGGAGGGCTGAAGTGAAGGACATACTTCGAGGAGAGTCTTTTGGTTTTGTCTTCTTACTATAATTATGAATATAAAAAAACTCAAGGTGCAATTCCTTTCTGATAATATCAGCAGTCATTGTTTACATTAGCTTGAGCCTTATACTTCCTTCAATATCTCAGAAATACACAACAGGAATGAACAATGGGTAGATCAGCCTTGAGATGTCATGGGGTTGACATTTTCTGTGGAATTTATGCCATTGTTTTTTCACGGGCATTACACGGGAAAACAGGTCCCCCGTTTAATAAAATGGAAGCAATTGCTATGGAAACAGCAAAAAGACCTGCCTCTGTTCTCAGTTAATAAATCCACCAGAATTCCACATGGGCCAGAAGAATGATATTTTGACTGTCAAAAAAAGGAAGAGAGGAAACGAATCCTGCAATATGGGAATGAAAACAATCATTTTCAGTAGCTGCCATGTGTACGCCCCAGATTACAGGCAGCTAAGCATGAAGGAGATACACTGTGGGACTTGGGTTGTTTGGTGCCCTGGGACATGTCCCCTTCCCCAGGAGTGCCAGTTTAGAAAGGGCTGGTACTGGGGATGCAGGGAAACTGGCAGGAAATCTGAAAACCTAGGAAACGATTAAACACCAATGTCAGAATCATCCATGCAGTAATATTTCCAGTTTCTGTATATGATGGTAAGAGGTAGACATTGAAGAAAGCTAACATGAGGAAAATCAACTCATTTGAAATGTTTGGGATTTTTTTCCGTGTCAGGAATGAGAAACTGCATGTCGCATCTGGTGTGAGAGAATTGGCCATCTGCAAGGATGTTACCCAGGGGACACCCGGATGTTTAATGTTTTATCATCCTTGTAGGAGGCTTCTCTCATGTCCCTGCATGGGGAGTGGGAGCTGACAGAGGGAGCTCATCTGCTCTCCCTGGATTTGAACCACCAACCTGTCAGTCATCAGTCCTGCCGGCACAATGTTTTAACCCATTGCTCATTTGAAATGTGATGCAAAAGGGTAAATGATAAATGTGTCCTACAGCAAATCAGGTCTGATTGCCTACTAGAAGCTTAAATGAAGTGAAACTGTTGTAGTTTGGACATATCATGAGAAGAAATGTGCTCATTGGAAAAAATTGTATTGCTCAGCAAAGTGGAGGGCAGTAGAAAAAGAGGATTATTATATTAAAACACGAATCAAGGAACATGAAAGGCACTGCAGACTAACTCAACCAGAGAAGTCAGCCATAGCAGAGTACTTGATGAACCAACCTGGACACAGCGTATTATTTGAGAACACAGAAATGCTGGACCACTTTAACAACCACCATGTCAGACTACACAGAGAAGCCACTGAAATCTACAAGCATGTGGACAACTTCAACAGAAAGGAGGAAACCACGAAAATAAACAAAATCTGGCTACCAGTATTAAAATACTCTAAAATCAGAACAGCCAATAAAGAACAACACCCTGAAACAGAGAAAGTCCAGACATGAAACAATCAGGGGCAACTAACACCTCCGAACAAAGGATTCTCCCAGACAGGAAGAAGCTAGGCCTTGAGGCCACAGGGCTATCAAATGCTAATCAAGGTAATTAATTACAACATTCACACCTGCCTCCAACTGACAAGAGTTCTTTCTCCCACCTTACTTACTTACTTAGGTGATCCCTCGTAGTTTGAAGAGGATTGTCTTCTATCTCTGGTGTCTTGGGGTGGGTTCTTAGGTGGCTGAAGAGACCTATTCTTGATTTGCATGTTCTCCCGCAGTGAGGACATTGGTTTCCAGGTAGAAGGCGGTCCCGGTCAGGGTTGGCTTTCCTCTTGGCACGTTGGACCTTACACAGATATAGAAACCTTCCTTGCCTAGTTTCCAATGTACCTCACAACTTCTGTGGATGCTTGTCACAGATGTGGGTGAAACGTCAGGAGAGAAAGCTTCTGAAACATGGTCATACAGCCCAAAAGACTCACAGCAACCCAACATCCCTGAGTTTGCAAGAACTGATCAGGCTTGTTGATTATCAGAGTTTCTGGAGGTCTATCATTGTAAATTGATGCAGACTTGACAACAAATAACAGCAACAACAATGGAGGGGATTAAATAGTCTAACATTCCTGTGGCATGCCTAGCAAGACACATCTATACTTGCCCCAAGCATATTTATAAGTAAACAGAAGGATAGACTTTTCATGAGACAAAGTGAAGTAGGTTCCTGAGGCAGCCAGATTCTGGGGATGACAGCAAGAAATTGAAGAGCAGAGCTGATTGTTCCAAGGGGTTTCCTGTGTACCCCCCAAGCTAGCCTGCTACATTCAGATGCAGTGGAGGATGATGGCCTATCATCAATTCTGAAGTAAGATTCGACTGCTGGTTTGCTTCTGTGGTTGGAGTAAAGTAAGAGTTGGCTCTTTGCTTCAGGCAGCAAAATGTATTTGCATTGGTTCTGGGCAGGTAAAACAGAGAAGGAGCAGAAAGCTGGGCAGGGAATGCAGATCTGTTAGGACTTGGGAAGATCAACACTGGCACATCAGTGTGCTTGTAACTGCTGCATAACATGTAAAAATCTGGAAGGAAAACTTTTCCCATGCAATCTCTGCCTCTTGAATAGTTATTTGCCAAGGTGTGTTTAAAAGCAGAAACTTGATTTTATATTTTGGAACCCAAGTAATAGTCCAAACTGCACATATATGTCTCTGGCCCTGTTGTCCAATGCTAAGATCTGTGCATTGAAGTAAGAACCCATTCACACTATGCATTTATAGCACTATGATTCCACTTTTACTGCCATGTTTCTATCCTATAGAATCCTTAGATTAGCAGTTTAGGACATTTTGAATTCTCTGCTAGAGAGTTCCTTTGGTTCTTTACTAATCTACAAATCTCAGAATGCTCCAAATCTCAGGATGCAGGTAGGAGCTAACTGCACCTTAAAATGGCTTCTGATTATATAAACTGTGATAGAACAGGAAGATATAATCACAATGGTTGATATTTGTTGATTTAATTAGAAAACAGAGCCAAACAAACCCAATGTAAATTGGAAAACAATCTTTTAAAACAATGTACAGAATGAAAATATGGCACATTGGTTCTGTGGTGCCAGAATCTGGCCTTTTTATTTTATACTACGATGAAACTACAATGCTATTAACTGTAGAGAAATGGCCCTTCCTCCCTGCTCATCCCTCTCAGTGCAAAGAAACCATAGTAACAGGCAGGAGAAATGGATGGATGGCAGCAACAGAATATGCTTTCAGTCACCTGACAGCTTAATATCAACAAAGCTATTTTTTACTACAATATGCAAACCCCTTTGTAATCTCTCACTTACAGTTTGTGTTCACCACATCAAAATAGCATGCTCCAAAATCACAGACCATCTTTTAACCCATGCTACAGAAGATTTCAGAATGTAGGCATCCAAACCAGCATCGTAATTTTTTTTCCTTGATCAATGTGAAGAAGAGAGCAGACACTAATCTAAATGACTTTTCATGGGGTTCTCATACTTTTAATAGATGTCTATGCAAAAATTCATCCAATGTGGCTTTTGCCAATGCATACATGCAGTGACCAAAAAGCTATATCTGCTATTTTTATACAGATAAACATACCTCTTGGGGAAAAAATAACATTTTCCTCCAAAGAACTTTAATTTTGACTCCATTATATTTGTGGGGGAAAGCATGTGGCATTTTATCTGCAATAGTAAAGGGCCAGGAGAGCCAGTATAGTGCAATGGTTTTAAGTGTTGGACTATGATTCTGTAGAGTTCAATCCCTGCTCAGCCATGGAAATCATGGAAGGCAAAGGCAAACCCTTGAGCAAGTCACACTCTCTCAGCCTCAGAAGGCAGCAAAGGCAAACCTGTTATTTATTTATTTATTTATTTATTTATTTATTTACAATATTTATATTCCGCCCTTCTCACCCCGAAGGGGACTCGGGGCGGATCACATTACACATATAAGGCAAACATTCAATGCCTTAACATAGAACAAAGACAAGACAAACACGGGGCTCTGAGCTGGCCTCGAACTCATGACCTCTTGGTCAGAGTGATTTGTTGCAGCTGGCTGCAGCTGGTTTCTCAACAGCCTGCGCCACAGCCCGGCCCTTGGACTGTTCTGAATAAGGATGCCATAAGTTGGAATGACTTGAAGTCGCACAATACCTCAGGAGCTCAGAAAGAATTTATCACTGTGTCAGACAAAATAGAAATTGTTCTTGTCATGTCACAGTTTGGGATGGGTATGAAAAAGGAAAGTCCTCATCTATTTGGAGAAGTCACGGAGAGAAAGCAATAGACTAGAGAGGCAATTTTTGAAGCAGTTACATGATTACAAATATCAAGAGGAAAATGGTTACAAAAGACTTAATTTTTTAACATGGTTTTATTGGTTACATTCCGTTCATCGCAACAAATTTCTTCTTCTTTCTAAAATCTCTCTTGCTGCAGACATGATCCTGTAGGAACAGAAAATATGCTACAGTGACTGAACACACTCATACTGATGCAAAAGAGAACAGAAAGGAGTGGCCTTGTCCTTTGAGGGACAATAAAAAGAAATCTTTCCTTTGCATAGCTGTGACATGACAAATGATTTACCTGATCCCTGTCCCTTATAAGCTGGCTGCTGCCTTATGAACCTGCACCAAGGTTAAATGACATTAGCAGAGGGACTTTGTGAGCCCTCACTTTCAATTTTAGAATAGAAGATTTGTATTTGGCACGATTACATGGCATCCCTCCCTAATTCTTCTATGAAAACCAGCAGGACTGGCAGTTGTGTCTTGCTTCAGAACAAGTGATGGACGAGTGTCATGTAGTAACCCCAGAGGCAGCAAATCGCCCTGCCTTTCAACAGAAGAATGTGTCTATTGCCTTGCTGTGCCTGATAGCTAAGTGATTTCTTTAGTTAATTATTATGAGGCTTAGACATCCATTAGGTTTCAACCCAACTTCTATCTTTGGCCAGTCTATCTATCTATCTATCTATCTATCTATCTCCCAGTCACCAGGGAGGGAATTATCCTATCTCTTTGTGCAAAATCTATACCACTATAAGGCATGTCTTCTTGCTCTTCATGATACAGAGCATCATTTCCCAAATTGTGAAATTCACAGAATCCTTATTGGCCAAAGCAGCTGAGGCTTCTGGGAAGTGGTCCAAAACAGCTGGAGGACTGGGGTCTGAGAATTACTACTGTAAAGGATACCTGGATTTTAAACTGAGAATAGAGTCACAGCCATTTGAAGAAAACAATCCAGCAGTTATGATCACAGCATTGCAGGGCTATTCATTTCATCAGGACAGGCCTGTTAGCATCCCAAGTTGAGACTGAGGTTTGCATGAGATGCAGCAAGTGCAAGGCAGCCCATCAGTCATGTGCTGTAACCTGCTAGATGCCTTATAATTCCTTTTACAGACCTGGACGGGTGGCAAAAAAGGAGTTTAATCGGGGAAAACCATGAGCTTCTAAATGTTGGTGGGCACAGAAGGGTATCTAAGTGCAGATGCCCCTTTGCAGGGATTGCTGGAAGTTCCACAGGGATCAGGGTGCCAGCATCAGATCATCTCATGCATCCCCATATAATTGTTCTCTTAGAGATTCAAACCTGAGTGTTGATCAAATACATTTAAAATGCAGGCAGGGTCAATATTAAAGGCAAAGGAGACGTGCAAGTAGTTGCAAGCTGAACATTCCTGTGGCTTATCTTTTCATATCCCCAAAAACGTTAATGTTTTTTCTCCCAGGAAGGTCCTGTTCTAGCCCTGGAGCCTAGCTGGAAAAAAGGGAACGTGGGTAATAGACTGTGGGAGAGATGAGCTTTGCACATCAACCCCAGCCACACACCGGGTTTTCTCTTAAAACTCAAGCTTTAATCATAGGGTTTCCAGTTCTTAGAGTCTGGTTCCTCCTTGGGATGAAAGGCAGGAATCTCGGGGCTAGAGCACATTCCTGGAAATGGGTGTATAGTACACATTTTTTTAAAAAATGCTTCATATTTTTATTTGAATGACATATACTATGAATACTATGTGTCTGCTGTATTGTGTTGAATGATATCGGCAGGGACTGCCACCTGTGTCATCACAACAGGCCATCACTAGGTCTCATATTGGGGCTTTGAAATATCAGGGTCTGGAATCATCTTGACCTGGCAACTCTATTAGTTGATCACTGTGTGATTAGAATACTGGGCTCTGGTTTAATATAGTGTGACTTATTTATCTTTGGCTATAGTCCACTTATCCATGCTTGTAGGAGTCCAAGTTTATAGAAAGGGGCCTGGTACTGTTATGCATAATTTGAGCTTCAGCTTTAAAGCATCCAACATGCCAGTGTTTTGCTTTCCCAAAGCAGCACTGTAACAGGCTACCAGGGAAGATTAGGCAGAGAGGAGACAAGGGAGTGAAAAAGACATAGCTCTGGTTACGTCACCATCTTTTCTCCTTCTTCCTGTAACAGTATACAACTGACAACATGAGGCCTAGCCCATCAAAGTATTTACCCATGGTACTCCATGGGTACCCTATATAGCCTACAGTGGTATCTCTAGTCATACAGGACTAGCAAGAGACCATGGGGCCAGCTCTTCACATTTCTGCTTGTGAAAAAAAGATTACAGTGATGCTCATCCTTTGCCTACCAAAAACAACAAATGGTAAGCGAGAAAGAGATGCTGGAGAGTAGGAAATTGTCGTGTTTTTTTGGAATGTGCTCTTTACAGCAAGTCCTTTGTGATACTTCACAGTAAAGCAGGCACCAGATTAATAGTCCAGGCCAAAATACACACTTTTGTGACTTTTGGCATTGCAAAGGCTAAAATTATGTGTTAGATCTCTTTAAAATTAGTTATTTTGCATAATGGATAATCCAGTGCAGAGTTTCAGGTCACATAATCCCACATCCTTTCGCAAGGGATTTATAAATCAGCTGTTTTCACTATTATCACATGGGCACACACCAGCCATATATCAAGTGTTGAAGCCTCACTGACCACAGTGGTCAGCAAAGGATGTGATGGCTCTCTTGACAACCATCTGTTTGTTTTTCACAGGTAATTTGCAGTTAAGTGTTTCGGGTAAGGTGTCACTTTTAATTCACAACGCTATTCAGAGCTGTGCTCAGAAAGAGAGTTTACCCTGAGGTCATAGCAGAGGCCCATGGCAGAACAGTGGAAAAATCATACTGACACTGCAGCTGCTAGAACCAGAAGAGAGCACATGGGTAAACAAAAGGATACATTCAGAACCTCATTCTTACATGCTATGCACATTATAACACTGGAGTAGCATCATAAGTACAGCAGCTATGAACTGAGCATGTAAGAATGAGGTTCTGAATGTATCCTTTTATTTTTTGCCAATTACATTACTACACAGTCTGGTAATTTAAATCAGGGTTTGGTGGCACATGAGCCTGATACAGAAAGATTGAGCAATCACTGCAGATTTGGGGGACCCTGGAGAGCTACACCGTCCTCAGTAATTTCCCATGCTTTCCCAAATTGCATGGGGGATAAGTTGTTTGCCCCAAATAACATCCCTAGCTTCTATTGGCGTGCTACTGGCAATATCACCATATTTTCAGTTGGTTTCAACCACTGTTTCACCTTTTCAAAGGTGAACACAGAACTCAAATTAGAAAGTGAGCAGAATTTATCCTGTAATCAGACCTCCTGTTCTGGAAAAACTGACAGAAATGCTTCTACAAATCTCTCTCCTTAAACCCAAAATAGAATTTGAGTAAGAAAAGGGCCCGCAATTCTATTTTAAAACATAGGACTCTAGCATCATCATGTTTCATTAGACCACACTATACAATTATAGAGCCGTGGTTCCAATTTAATTGCAAAGGCAACATCCTATGAAATTCAGGGATTTCGAGTTAAGGGGAGGGGTTATAGGCTATGTTTTAAAGAAAGGTGCTGGCAAAACATCCTCTGAGTATTCCTTGCCTAAAAGAAGCATTTAATATTCATGTATGTTCCATAAGTTGACAGGTGAATTGAAGGCCCCCACACACATTTAGAATTCTCAGTTTGAGACCTGTAGTGCCTTCTTAAACTACAAAACCCAGGATTCCATGAAATGTTGTTACTTCTTGGTGTGTTAGAAGAAGAAGAAGAAGAAGAAGAAGAAGAAGAAGAAGAAGAAGAAGAAGAAGAAGAAGAAGAAGAAGAAGAAGAAGAAGAAATAATCCAGCATATCTATCTTGCTTGCTGTGACATACAATAAATTAATAACAACAACTTTATTCATATACCCCACCTCCATCTCCTCGAAGGGACTCAGGGCAGCTTACATGAGAAAACAATGTACCACAACAAAGATTAACATACAATTAAAAACATAATATAACAACCTAATTATAAAATGACATGATAAAATTTAAACTCAATGATTCTACTTTTGTTCAGACAACCCATTTGCAACTAAATGCAAATATATTGCAGAACGTCAAGCAATATACTACCAGTGACAGCCTTCCAAAAGAAATCCGATTTGGTTAATGCTTATAAGCCTCACTGTTCAGGTAAGTGGGGTGGGTATAGCAATACATTAACACTTTTATTCATAGAAGTTGCTTCTGCAAATTTAGAGTTCTCGAAATTGTAAAACTTATATCAGATTTTTTTCCCCTATGTGCCAGGACTGGCACCATATTTGTGCTACAACTACTTCTTTTCCCCCTGGAAGCTCACTGCAGATGAATAGCTAACAACTACTTTCAGGAACACTAGAATATCCACTATGACACATAACATTATCTTTAAAACATGGCCTTTGTAAATTGTCATTCCCAAAAAAGATACTAGATGTTAACAGCTGCCCTTTCTGCATTTGTCAACAGATAGTGATAAAAATACTCTGTTCAATTAGTATGAGAAGAAACCCTAAGTAGAGTTTGGCAGTAGTGTTTCTTAATGCAAGTATTTGGAGCCTTCAAGTTTATTGGCAATATAACAATGAGCCTTTTCATCTCAGAGCAGGGCAAGCTTCAAATGCTTCACTTAAATTGCCTTCATCCTCACAGTTCACATATCAACAGACGGATGTTTAAGGAATTGAACCTTTGCAAATTTTAGTACGGACTGACCTGATCCACATAGCCAGCTACAGAGTGGCTGCTACCTGCAATGTCAGTGGAGCGATTAATCTACTTCAGCTTTTCATCAGATGTTCTAAGGAGTTGGGCCCTATCCCTCAAATGTGACTTTTCCAAATTCTTCCATTTTAACTGGCTTTAACTTTCCAGCCCATGGATTTTGAGAACAATAAGATATTATATTATTATGAAAAGGTAACATGTGGGGAATGGATATTGTTCTTGAAAAGATAATGTGTGGCACATGGATCTTATCAATACTTTTAAGATTAAATAGCTTTAGCACAAGCTTCTACATATTTCAAATTTATTGTCATCATGCAGTTTTGTTGTGAAATGTCATGGGACTGCATAAAAGCTGCCCTGAATCATAGAATCATAGAATCATATAATAGTAGAGTTGGAAGAGACCTCATGGGCCATCCAGTCCAACCCCCTGCCAAGAAGCAGGAAATCGCATTCAAAGCACCCCCGACAGATGGCCATCCAGCCTCTGCTTAAAAGCCTCCAAAGAATGAGCCTCCACCACAGTCCGGGGAAGAGAGTTCCACTGCCAAACAGCTCTCACAGTGAGGAAATTCTTCCTGATGTTCAGATGGAATCTCCTTTCCTGTAGTTTGAAGCCATTGTTCTGCGTCCTAGTCTGCAGGGCAGCAGAAAACAAGCTTGCTGCCTCCTCCCTATGACTTCCCTTCCCTTGTCTCCTCTCAGCCTTCTCTTCTGCAGGCTAAACATGCCCAGTTCCTTATGCTGCTCCTCATAAGGCTTGTTCTCCAGACCCTTGATCATTTTAGTTGCCCTCCTCTGGACACATTCCAGCTTGTCAACATCTCCCTTCAACTGCGGTGCCCAGAATTGGACACAGTATTCCAGGTGTGGTCTGACCAAGGCAGAATAGAGAGGTAGCATGACTTCCCTGGATCTAAATGCTATACCCCTATTGATGCAGGCCAAATTCCCATTGGCTTTTTTAGCAGCCGCATCACATTGCTGGCTCATGTTTAACTTGTTGTCCACAAGAACTCCAAGATCTTTTTCACATGTACTGCTGTCTAGCCAGGTGTCCCCCATTCTGTATCTTTGCATTCCATTTTTTCTGCCGAAGTGAAGTATCTTGCATGTATCCCTGTTGAACTTCATTTTGTTAGTTTTGGCCCATCTCTCTAGTCTGTTAAGATCATTTTGATTTCTGCTCCTGTCTTCTGGAGTGTTAGCTATCCCTCCCAGTTTGGTGTCGTCTGCAAACTTGATGATCGTGCCTTCTAACCCTTCGTCTAAGTCGTTAATAAAGATATTGAACAGAACCGGGCCCAGGATGGAACCCTGCGGCACTCCACTTGTGACTTCTTTCCAAGATGAAGACGACGCATTGGTGAGCACCCTTTGGGTTCATTTGCTTAGCCAATTACAAATCCACCTAACCGTAGTTTTGTCTAGCCCACATTTTACTAGTTTGTTTGCGAGAAGGTCGTGAGGGACTTTGTTGAAGGCCTTACTGAAATCCAGGTACGCTACATCCACGGCATTCCCTGTATCGACCCAACTCGTAACTCTATCGAAAAAAGAGATCAGATTAGTCTGGCATGACTTGTTTTTGGTAAATCCGTGTTGACTATTAGCAATGACTGCATTTGTTTCTAAGTGTTTGCAGACCACTTCCTTAATGTTCTTTTCCAGAATCTTGCCTGGTATCAACGTGAGGCTGACCGGACGGTAATTGTTTGGGTCGTTCTTTTTTCCCTTCTTGAAGATAGGGACCACATTTGCCCTCCTCCAATCTTCTGGGACTTCTCCCATTCTCCAAGAACTCTCAAAGATAATTGCCAGTGGTTCTGAAATAACCTCAACTAGTTCAATACTCTTGGATGTAGCTCTCGGTCCCGGAAGCCAGTTCACCTGCCCTTGGGGTGTTTCCCTGTGTAGTGAAACATTGAACTGCAGATAGTCGCAGGGTCTCAGTTAGATGTCCTAAAACTTTGAACATACAGTCTTCTCCCAGTCCAACACATGATCTAGCTGGACAGTAAGAATAAGTAGACTTCCTATTCCAGTTGAGTCTTTTTGAGAAGCAAGCTAGTGCTGCAATGTTTCTGTATCCTTGATTGTTCTTCAGTTCTAACATATGGCTCGACCCTGAGTCATGGTACCTAGTGCTTTACCATTAGTTTTGAGTTGTTATTATGTGCAGAGTACTGACTTTCAGTTCCCCTGAGACAGCTGTCTAACTATGGTGTTTTGCTGTGTTTTGATATTTGATTGTTTTATCGGGCAAGGCCCCATGTAAGCCGCCCCGAGTCCCTTCGGGGAGATGGGGCGGGGTATAAAAATAAAGTTGTTATTATTATTATTATTATTATTATTATGGTCCAATCCTGTTATAGGTGGGCATTAGCCTCATTGTAGCCCAGTGGTTTCCAACCTTTGGGCCTCCAGGTGTTGTGGACTTCAACTCCCAGAAATCCCAGCCAGCTTACCAGCTATTAGGAACTATGGGAGCTGAAGTCCAAAACACCTGGAAGCCCAAAGTTTGGGAACCACTGCTGTAGACTGAAAAATCATGTGGCAGGAGACACGGCAACGGCACAACCATATCAGCTTTGGTCCTAGTTCTCCCTCAGTACATAAATTATGAATTTCTTGATGCTGAATGGTGTAGGCCATATATGGCTTAGTGAATAATTTTATCTGAATCTCATGGGGCTCTACCACATTTTACTCAAAGTGTGGTTAATCATTTTGTTCAGTTAATAAATAAGAAGAAACTGTTTTCGAAAAAGGAAATATATTTAGCTTGTGTTAAATTTTGAAGGCAATCTGGTTGCATGTATGTCACTCAAAAACGCAGGTGTCTATAATCTACAGAGAAATGTAAAAAAAGGAAAGTATGGTATATAGTATGTAAGTACTGTAGGTGATGTAATATTATCTTCTATATAAACAACTTTTAGTGGCACTTGTTATACAAGCTGCAAACGAAAGTAATTATGGTGTCGTATTTAACATCAATATAAATTGGGTTTGGCTAGAAACAGTGGTAGATCATAGCACCGTCCCTATGGAATCTCTTACCTATACTAGTAGTGTATATTGCAATGAATACTTTACTAAAGGTATCCATTATTTGTATTCTCATTCACTACATTAGTGTAGTTCTTAACACAAAGGAATACACTTAGCAACACTTGCAAAGGTATTACGGAAAAACTATTCCTATTTATGGTTTAAGTGCCAATATTGTCAAATAGAAATAAAAACCAAACAAAGTCTTATAGTTGACTTGATCAACTATCAACAATCAAAATTGCTGTCTCAGCATTGAATCGACTCAAATAAACAGTTCTTAACATGCAGATATACAATAAGGCAAACCTTCACATAAGCCTTAACATAAAGCTGTTGTAGTCTCTAGTTTGATTTCAATCTTGTCAACTTGAGTAAATGAAAAATAAGCAGAATCTACTGCCCTCTTGATCTTGACCAGCATCCCCCTGGTTTTTGGAGAAATTATATAAAAAACAATAAGGACCTGTCCAACTGCTAACAACTGCATAAGATGATTAACCAGCAAGAACTGGAATAAGCTGAGGCTTGGCACTAGAACCATGTCCTTTAAAAAGTTTAAATATTTAAAAAATATCCTTGCAGTTCATTCATTCTCTTTGTTGCTCATATTTTGGTTCCAGCAATGTTGGTTACTATTTTTAAATGTCTCTAATGAGGAGGAAAGGATTAAAAACACACCATTTTGGTTCAGGAACACAAATACACAAGTTCAAAGGAATGGAAACAAAGGCATAAGATAATTTGCTCTAGAGGTAAGCTAAGGAATTTGGAGAAGATATTTCTGGGAAAATTGCAATGGGCTTCCAGGAAAATATTCTATTTAAGAAATGAGAAAAGAAAAGCAGGTAATTTGGTCATTTAAACGTACCAAATATCTGAAATGGTGCCAGGACTGACTTTGAAGGGGAAATTAAATGAGGAAAATTAATCCTCCTGCCAGCTTTTGTAACCACCAGTATTTAGTAACCCAGAAAGAAAAGGAAAGGTTACTAAAAGCACATAGAACTGAACATCATAACCATAGACAGGGTCAAGGTGTGTCATCTTCATGATGCCTCTGCTCTTCTTGTTTGGTTTTCTTGATATTTCTTGTTTTGGAAAAAGAATCCGTTTGGCTCCATTTTCACTATTTACCTAGTGGTTTTTTGCAGCCTAAATCTGCATTTGTTTCTTCAGAAAGAAACTCTACCAAATGCAATTGAACTTTCTCCCAACTAAAGAAAGCAACACTTTCTATGTGGCAAGTCATGTCAAGGCTTAGGAAGGGGTCAGGATTAATGCCTCAGTCAATTTGCATCATTGTTGTATATTACACTATGTATTTGAAATTAGAATCATAGAGTTGAAAAACACCATAAGGGTGATCTAGTCCAACCCCCTTTCATGCAGAAACACACAATCATTTCAATTTCCTTTGGGGAATAAGACCCTGTCCTCTCCAGTTATTTTCAATACTTCTCAAGCAGGGAAGGAGGAACTGGTTGCCATTTTGAGCACTCTGAATGAAATATTAATGTCCTCCTTGTCTCAAATGCATGCCAACTCCTAGGGGCCAGCTGCCTCTTTTCACCAATCCCATCTGTCCAAGTGGCATTTTGATTCCCAAACAGAGGTTCAAACTCTCCCCCATAGTTCAAGATCAGCTGTTCTTCCCTTCACCTTACAGTAAGCATTTGCCTCCAAGGACTGACAAGAACACAAGTGTTGCTTACATATACACACAGTCTAACAATAAAGGCTAATCTCCAAGAAACCTCTAACTAACTCTTTGATAATAATAATAAGACCCAGAAATGACTCCCTTAGAAGGAGGAAGCATTCTGTATTTGTAACATTTGTTTTGACCGACAAACATAGAAAACAAATGAACCCCATAGCAATCAGCACTGCACCAAATCCCTAAAAAAAAAGCATCTACACCTGCAGGATGTATCGTTTTTTTGCTGAACAACTTCTCTCTATTTTATTGTCTCCAAAATGTTCCCCTCACTCCACCTCATAGCCAAGAAGGCACCTTTCCCTGTTAGTTCCTATGAATTCTCAAGACTGGAGAAATATGTTGATATCTGTACATAAGATATACAGTAGAGTCTCACTTATCCAACGTTCCGGATTATCCAACGCATTTTTGTAGTCAATGTTTTCAATATATCATGATATTTTGGTGCTAAATTTGTAAATACAGTAATTGCAACATAACATTACTGCGTATTGAACTGCTTTTTCTGTAAAATTTGTTGTATAACATGATGTTTTGGTGCTTAATTTGTAAAATCATAACCTAATTTGATGTTTAATAGGCTTTTCCTTAATCCCTCCTTATTATCCAACATATTCGCTTATCCAACGTTCTGCCGGCTCATTTATGTTGGATAAGTGAGAGTCTACTGTATTTTAAAACACACACATCTTGGTAGACATATTTTTGTAACTAGATTTACCCAACAAGGAGCCCCTGGTGATGCAGCGGGTTAAACCACTGAGCTGCTGAACTTGCTGACTGGAAAGTCAGTGCTTCAAATATAGGGAGCAGAATGACCTCCCACTGTTAGCCCCAGCTTCTGCCAACCAACAGTTTGAAAACATGCAAATGTGAGTAGATCAATAGGTACCGCTCTGGCAGGAAAGTAATGGTGCTCCATGCAGTCATGCCAACCACATGACTTTGGAGGTGTCTATGGATAACAGCAGCTCTTTGGCTTAGAAATGGAGACAGGCACCAACCTCCAGAGTTCAACATGACTAGACTTAATGTCAGGGGAAAACCTTTACCATTACCTTACCCAACAAGCAACACTCTAACCAAATTACAGGTATAATCAAACTTGCAACATATTTGCAGAACTGTAAGTGAGAGGGTTAGGATCCCACTGTACTGCTGAAGATCAACTTTTTGTCCTGCTGAAACCATCAGATATTTTCCCTTGTCAGAAAGAACATTGGCTAATTACTATTAAATGCTGATCCTTCGTAGCTCAGAGGTGCCTAAGGTAAGGGCCTTCTGGCAAAAACATATCTGTAGTTTTTCTTCCTGATTTGTAAAATATGCGAGGTTCCATTGGATGGAAAGAGGGTCAGCCAAAGACATTACGTTGCCTTTGATTGTTTTCAAAGCAAGATATTTGTAGTGTAGAATACTAGCCAAGATGGGATAGTAAACCCTAGGAGTGCCTCTACCCCTCCTTGGCAAAGAAAATGCAATTGTAATTGATTAAATTACATTCTGCTTCACTTACATAAAACTCCAGATCTGCTGCCCAAGACAGGCACCTCACCCTGCCCAATGAAGTAATGTTTCCAAACTTTAGCTGTGAACTAATATGTGCAACAGAAACCGGATGATGGCACAGCTGGGAATCAATGTAGGCTGGCTGAAAAGTTGGTCCTGCAGTCATGTGCTGTATCAGCCAACTTTTCAGACAGAACTATGCTGATTCTTATATACATATCCTGATGGTAATTTTATATATCATATTTTTAATTTTGTACTTGATACAAAATGCATGTACATTAAATCATTAAAAAGTTATCTCAGGCTGGATCTACACTGCCATATAATCCGGATTATCAAAGCAGATAATCCAGGCCCCTTCTACACTGCCATACAAAATTCAGATTATCTGATTTGAACTGGATTATATGGCAGTGTAGACTCATAATCCAGTTCAAAGCAGATAATATGGATTATTTGATTTGATAATCTGGATTATATGGCAATCAGAGCCGGCCCTAGGTATTTTTCAAGTGTAGGCGAACAGAATCCCCCCCCCAAACCAATCACTGAAAAATAAAAGCGTTGGATAAGCGAAAATGTTGGATAATAAGGAGGGATTAAGGAAAAGCCTATTAAACATGAAATTACATTAAGATTTTACAAATTAAGCACCAAAACATCGTTTTACAAAAAAAATCAACAGAAAAAGCAGTCTCAATTGTGCCCCCGTATGTTTTGTGCCCGAAGCAACCGCTTAATTCACCTCATTGTTGGACCGGCCCTGATGGCAATGTAGAACCAGCCTGGAATTATCTGCTTTGAATTGGATTATATGAGTCTCCAGATAACCCAGTTGAAAGCAGATAATATAGATTTTATATGGCAATGTAGATGGGGCCTCAGCCACACATGTGAACAATTCTGGATTTCAAAGTTTTTAAGAATTTGTAATTCTGGATAAGGATGGTCAACATGTATGCTGATATGGTGTAAGGGTTGTGTGCTGTTCCAGATGTTTTTTGACTCCATCAGCCCTAGTCAAAATAGCCAGTAGTGAAGAATGCTAGGAACCACTATCCAACAAGGCACAAAGGCCACATAATTCTCTCTCCAGTTCTATATCAATATTCTTCAATGGAAAATATTTTGGCCCTGTGCTGTTAAATATGCACACTCCTTTCTCTTCTTTTCTTCATTTTAAAATGTTTTCTCTCAACTTCAGAACTTGCACCTGTGGGGTCATTGCCTGTATTTAATAGGGAATGAGTGCCTGCCCCATCTGTCCCTCCCCATGCACACCCCTTCTCTCCCACACACAGCCTTGTGCACTGAAGTCATCGCAAAGCAGAGCTTCCCACCGCCTGACACCGGCAAACACATTGCACTGTTTCAGAGAACAGGCTGATTGAAAAAGAATGTTTGAATTCTGCAAAGGGAGTGGGGAAAATACCAAGCTGGCCATAGAAGGAGTCTTTTTTTAGTGCTCTCCACTCTTCCCTGTTGAAAGAAAGCTTGGAAAATCTTAATTGTCTTTGAATGGTTTCACAAAGCACAAAGTCATTGTGGAGCATATGCAGCAAAGGTTTCTGGTGCAATTGATTTTATTTCTTAACTGATCTTTAGCAGAGTGCTCAGAATAACTACAACTACCATCATTCATCCACACTGGCGATTTTGACTTACAGATTTGATTTTGCACATATTTGATTAAAATGTTATCTCTAGGGAATTTTCCACTTTCCAATGTGACTGACGTCATGATCAGCTTCCTCCAGTTGTGATGGAAGATCTAGAGATTTCCAGAGAGACCATCTCTCTAGAAATCTGTAAGTCCTCCAATGCATAGATGATGTTGACATTGAGTTTTGTTGGAAAACCTAGAAATCCCTAGAGAAAGGTTCTCACAATATTTTTTTAAAAAACAGCAATTTCTTTATTTGCTGTTTTTCACTTTCATGGGACTCCTGTGTCCCTAGCCTCAGCAAAAAAAGAAAGAAAGAAAGAAAAGAAAATGAGGAAAAACATGTAATAGAGAAAAAGAGAATTGCAACGAGAAGGATTAATTATCAGTATCCCTATTTTAAAAAATATGAATGACTCTGACTAAAAAGAAATGCTCAGCCACACTCTCAAATTGTTTCATCTGGAACAATCCCAAATAATGTTCAGTTGATCCACTTATCAAACTTTTTTTCAAATGTCAGTTTTTCTCTTTCCTCTTCCTTCTTTCTTCTCAGTTTACTTCAGTAGCTGGAAACTGAATTCAAAGTGCAATAAGTACTTTACACTCAGTTAAATCAGCAGAGGAGAGAGGAGAGGAAGGATGCAATCTTGCCCATCCCAGCAGACTTCGCAAAAGCAAGCTGCTATAGTTTCTCCAAGCTTGTATGTTCTTCTTCGTTAGTAACTTAATTACTTAGGACCAAAGCAGTGACATCTCTGGTTCATCCTCTGTTCGGATATCAGCCAGCATGCCAATGCCTTAAATCAAGAAACAGTTTTCTAAGATCTACAGAGATACTCGCAGGAACACTTCAGCAAGTGAGAGTTCAAAAGTGGCAGGTTAAAACCTGGAACCTCAATCAGTGGCTAATAGTGGATGAGAAACTCTTTCCCAGGCACACATAAGACTGAGTGACTTAGAAGGTGCTGAACAGACTGTGCTCTGGCATCATGAGATGCAGAGCCAATCTTAGGAAATGGGGCTACAAAGTGGAGTCTTCTCCACATGCGAGTGTGGAGAAGAGCAAACTACAGGCCACTTACTACAATGCAGCCTGAGCCCTGCCATATGCACAATGGAGGACCACCTCACAGCGACACCAGAGGCACTCCAAGTGGCCAGCTTCTGGTCAAAGGTAATCCAGTACAATGTTAAGTTTTCTAACTTTGTTTGTGTTTTTAAAAAATACATTATACTGTACCCCCAATCCTTTCAGTTTGTTTAGAGATATATCTAGGATGGCTACAGTTGTCTCCTCCGTCTATCAACTCTTATTCAAGCTGACTGAAACTTGCACAACTCAATCCACAGAGCATACAACATCATGGAAAAATCAGGAGACAGCTTCTTTTGGTAACAAAGATGTGGCAGAACCATTTCGTTGGATGAGATCTACATTTCTGTAGTCTGGAAAACTTCAGAAACCAGACAGATGTGGTGCAAGCAGTAAATCCAAAAGACAAATTTTCCCTTCCTGAAAAAATAATAAATAACATGGAAATCCAATAAACACAAAAATTTACACTGTGTAACACGATTTTGTTCCTGGGTTATAAATGTCATTTCTTAATTAGTTCTATCATAAAACATGTTATTAAACTGTGAAAACTTTGTTTTTCCAGGACATCCTGCAGCACATTTTGCTCTGGTTTTTCAATGAATATTTCATTGAATCTCAACCAATTCTACATAGTTTGTGGCAGCCACAAAAATGACATTTCTGGAATATAACATTACTTTCAAAGTTACTTTTCACAATTAAACAGGAAATAACACTTGCAAACCAGGAACAGAAATTTTTTCGCATTTTGTTAAATAATAATAATAATAATAATAATAATAATAATAATAATAATACAAACTAGAACTGACAGCTGGCACAACAAAACATTGTATGGAAAGTTCCTTGACAAAATTGAAGGAAAAGCTGATAAGGAGAAGACCTGGCTCTGGCTCACGAATGGGACCCTGAAGAAGGAGACAGAAGGCCTGATTCCTGCAGCCCAGGAGCAGGCCATCAGAACAAATGCAATTAAGGCCAAGATCGAAAAACCAGCTAATGACCCAAAATGCAGACTGTGCAAGGAAACCGACAAAACCATAGATCATATCCTCAGCTGCTGTAAGAAAATTGCACAGACAGACTACAAACAGAGGCACAACTATGTGGCCCAAATGATTCATTGGAACTTATGCCTTAAGTACCACCTCCCAGCAGTAAAGAACTGGTGGGATCACAAACCTGCAAAAGTATTGGAAAATGAGCACGCAAAGATACTTCTGTATCCAGACTGACAAAGTTCTGGAACACAACACACCAGACATCACAGTTGTGGAAAAGAAAAAGGTTTGGATCATTGATGTCACCATCCCAGGTGACAGTCGCATTGACGAAAAACAACATGAAAAACTCAGCCGCTATCAGGACCTCAAGATTGAACTGCAAAGACTCTGGCAGAAACCAGTGCAGGTGGTCCCGGTGGTGATCGGCACATTGGGTGCCGTGCCAAAAGATCTCAGCTGGCATTTGGAAACAATAGACATTGGCAAAATTACGATCTGCCAACTGTAAAAGGCCACCCTACTGGGATCTGTGCACATCCTCCAAAAATACATCACACAGTCCTAGACACTTGGGAAGTGTTCGACTTGTGATTTTATGATACGAAATCCAGCATATATATCTTGTTTGCTGTGTCATACAATAATATAATAATGCTTTATATCCCACTCCCTCTCCCCGAAGGGACTCGGGGCAGCTTTCAACAAAGAAAATAGAAACAAATAATAATAAATGCAGACACAGCCAAAAATAACTCAATAACAATAAAATAAGCAAAGCAAACACAAGACATAGTTATTGGTTAGATTACAGGTTTGTAACACTGATCCATAAACTAGACAAAGATTATAAATAGTCTTTCTCTGGTAATCCACCATATAATCACTGTGGCACATTTATTATAATATCACTAATTCTACAAGCATGTCACACAATGTTTCCACATATATTTTTACATGTGGCATGAGATCATTATCTTTCCATTTCCATTCCCAGTC
The DNA here is from genome assembly GCF_035594765.1 of Anolis carolinensis. Lineage (NCBI taxonomy): Eukaryota > Metazoa > Chordata > Lepidosauria > Squamata > Anolidae > Anolis > Anolis carolinensis. The sequence goes on from NC_085841.1 coordinate 63,141,565, forward strand.
TCTGATCTCTTTAGTGGCAGCAAGTGGCAGCCAGGGATAGAATCAGAGTTATGATAACATTGTAGTTTTTATCTTTGTGTGCATCTGTGCAGGTGAGAGGAGAACAACTCATTCAGTCCTGGTGTTCAGTTCTGGTCCAGACTGATGTGGCACTAGGAGCAGTGGGATCATAGATCTGATTCTCTTGCAGCTGGCAGGACCAGCCAAACTCACCCTTGGCATTCTTCTCGCTTCAAAACACACTAATTGAAGATTGGGGGCAGCAATTCCCCCCCCCCCCCCCCACACACACACACACTTTTTTGTAATAGCAAAATGACTTTCACAAGCTCTGTATCCCAACCTATTTTGGTTACAATTTGCAACACTTCTCATTCCCATCTGGGGGGCAAGGGAGGTGAGTGGAATATGTACAGAATATGCATTGCACAAATACCTTAATGAATTACAAAAATGTCAGTAACATTCTTTGTGGATATACAAGACATTTTCCTGTCTGAGATGTAAAATTACAGATGCCTCTTCTCAGGTCCACCTACAACAGCAGACCAAGCTTGCAATTGATTTTTATCTCAGCACCAGCAATGGACCAGCATCTTCTAGAGTATGCGAAGATAATAGGTTAGTCTGGATCTCATTCACATTAAACAATTATAGAACTGATCTATGCCTCTACTTTAATTACTATGGCTGCATCTTATGAAATCCTGGAATGGATAATTTGGCGAAGCTCTAAAGCAGGGTTTCTTAACTTTTCTATTCTGGATCCCTTTGGTCCAATGTTTTGTGTGTGTGTGTGTAAAATAGGCATACAAATCAAACATTTACTAGTAACAAGTCAGCATTTGCAAAGCCTGCTAAACAGGCTGATAGTTCTTCTTATGAAATACAACTGAAGCATCTCCTGCAGAGTCCACTGATAACACAGTAAAACAGATTCATGTTACAGCCACTAGATGACTTTCAGAAACCTTTTACTGTTGCCAAATTTTTGGGACCCCAACATTGAGCTAAGGGGACCCTATTTGGGGTTGGGACCCAAAGTTTAAGAAACTTTTCCACCTTTCATTTTGAGACAGTCCAAGAGAAATCTGTGGTGATGCTACTGCTACCTCCTGAGTTTTGAAGGGTGCCAGCACAGGTGAAAGGTGAGAACAATCTGTTTACAATCATTTCAACACCATGAGCCAGGACTATTCCTATTCCTTCCTATTGACATTAATATGGGACTAATTCTACGATTCCCGCTCCACTCTCTTTCCATGCTCATCTGCCACAGAGGAGTGTTGACAGTGGATTCATCCATTGCCACAATGCAGAGAAATCACAGACCAAAGACCTGGTCATGGTCTGCAAAATCCTATGGCCCCAAGGATACTCAGAACAAAATATATCTGCCTTAGTGAGCTATTAAAATAGACCAAGTTAGTAATTAATTAATTTAATTCCTATCCAACCTAATTTTGTCTATGGTGACCAAAGAAAGATAAATTTTTAAAAAGGTAAGATGCTTGTTTCTCTTCCTTTTATGGGTAGTCTTGTTGGACTTTGCCACCTAGTGGCAAGAAGAAAAAGCTTCCCTTTCTGAGAAAATGTTTCTTGCTTCACTGCCTTAAGCTCACCCCTTCATCTGCAAAATTACTCATCTGGCGCCTGTGTGTAGCTATGGACAGGGGATTGGGACATTGATTTGCCCCAATATCAATTATCCAATCCTGTGAAATTTTCTTACAATCCAATCATTTCCAGTACTGGAGAGCGTAAGGTAGTCAAAATAGTTCGCATTTCCAACTTGTATTTGCAGTGTTCACATTTCCCTGTTAATCTTGCTTTTCTATTTTCTTGTTGTATTTGCAAGTCACTACAGTCCTAAAAAATTGAGTACAGGCAGAACTCATATTTTAGGGGGCTTTCTCCATTCTGAAGGAAAGATAGGGTATACTGTAAATAAAAAAATAAAATAAATAATCCTCCCTCTTTGTAATTATGCTCCTGTTCAGGCTGTTTAATGAGATTCTTGTTCAGATATTCCTACTATCAACCTTCTGTGGTTGTAGCTGCTCTCAGGAGTTTGGAAGTGATTATAGTAAGATGCTATCCCATAGCAAGGACTGTCTCCTTAACCGTTGTAGATGCTCAACATTTATCTGAGACACAGGCCATTCCACACAGCTGAATAAAATCCCACATTATCTGCTTTGAACTGGGATGTATGGCAGTGTGGCCTCAGATATTCCAGTTCAAAGTAGATATTGTGGGTTTTTCTGCGTTGATATTCTGGGTTATATGGATGTGGAAGGGCCCACAGAGACCCACACCTTTGCCTACAACAGAAGGCGGGCTGTGATGTTCATGTGGCTGGCTAGTTTGCTTTATATTTTTCTTCCTTTATACTGTAGAAAACAGAAGCACAAAGAAGACACAAAGCAAAGTGACATTTTGACTTACTGCCATTTATTGAGGACCTAGTACATTAAAAGCAGCAGACCCCCTTCTGATTGTGGAAACGAAGGGCCTTTCCACACAACCATATAACCCAGAATATCAAGGCAGAAAATTCCCACAATATCTGCTTTGAACTGGGTAATCTGAGGGCCCTTCCACACAGCCATATAACCTAGAATATCAAGGCACAAAATCCCACAATATCTGCTTTGAACTGGGTTATCTGAGTCCACACTGCCATATATTCCAGTTTAAAGCCTAAGGCCTCTTCTACGCTGCCATATAAAATCCTGATTATCTGCTTTGAACTAAGTCCCTTTGGGAAGATAGGTTGGAATAGAAATAAAGTTGTACTATATTATTATTATTTTATTGTATGACACAGCAAACAAGATAGACATGCTGGATTTCATATCACAAAATCACAAGTCGAACACTTCCCAAGTGTCTAGGACTGTGTGATGTATTTTCGGATGATGCGTGCAGATCCCAGTAAGTTGGCCTTTTGCAGTTGATAGATCATAATTTTGTCAATGTTTATTGTTTCCAAATGCTGGCTGAGATCTTTTGGCATGGCACCCACTGTGCCAATCACCACCGCGACCACCAATACTGGTTTATGCCAAAGCCTTTGCAGTTCGATCTTGAGGTCCTGATGATGATGATGATGATGATTATTATTATTATTATTAACACATGCTTTGTATTGTAGGTGGTTTTTTACATATTGTATATTTAAATAAATCTCCTTTTTGGGGGTGGTACTGAAATTAGTGTACATGTTACAATCAATGGCATCTTAGAAGAAATCAGTAACATATTAGTTGTTGCTTACCTGCTTGATAGATGAAAATATATTGGCACACTTGGAACAATCCATTGACTTAAGCTCTGTTTAAAAGTATAGAGAACTGACTGAGGAAAGAATGAGAATTCTAACTGCAGCACAAAAACAGCCAATGTAAAATTGTTTCTATTATCCAGCATAAATCAACATAATGTTTTATTTTAGTTTTAAATACAGTGAATCCAATCCCATGTTTCTCCATCTGTTTCCCTTCCTCGTGTGCTTTCTTTGTTGTTGTTGTTGTTGTTGTTGTTGTTGTTGTAAGTTGTTGTCAAGTCAACTTTGACTTATGGTGACCTCATGAATAAAAGATCTCCAGGTCTCCCTGCCATCATTAGCTTTCTTAAATCCATCAAGCTCAGACTGAGGCTTCTTTGACTGAATCTAATCCACCTGTGACAAACACTTCCTCTTTCTACATTACTTTTCACCTTACAAAGCATTATTGTTTTCTAATGAATCTTATGTTCTCATGATATGTCCAAAGTATGATAGTGTCAATTTAGTCATTTTGCCTTGATTTGCTCTTTAGCCCTTTTACTAACCAGTTAGTAGTCAATTGTCTGTCCTATCCAAGTTTTGTGCATGTAATCAACTTTATAATGCTGGGAGCATTTACACTATAGAATTATTGCAGCTTAAAACCACTTTAGCTGTTGAGCAAGAGTTTTACAAAGTCTTTAGCCTTCTCTGCCAAAGAGTGTTGGTGCCTCACCAACCTACATCTCCTGTCGCATCATTTCTTTGTGCCAGGAGGACACAAGAAGCTTTTTAATGGTGGCTGGATAAGTTTTTTTTAAAAGAGTTTTAAGGGTTGTTTGGGGGGAGTGGTTGAGCATCATCCTGGACCTTTGGGCTCCAGGAGTCCAAACAGGCTGGAATGACAAATGGTCCTGGAACTTCCAGGGGGAGGGGGAGTCCCCAGAGGCCCAATACCCCATTACACTTGGGCCTTTTAGGAAGGCCCAGATCTAATGAGGAATTTAATTGATTTGGACTAACCAAGATTATTCTGAATTAATTCATTTTTACTGGAACATTGTTTGGACGCCCCCAGTAAAAACCCAGACAGGTATTGGTTTTAAGGCTTGTCTAGATGGGCCCTGAGTTATAACTTTTCCAGGTGTATTTCATAGCAAAAGTAACAAAGAATTCAATGGGATGTTTCTATTGTAGTTAAAGGGGAATTATAGTACAAGGACCCTTGGTATTCAATTTGTGCTATGTTTATTATGGCTAATTTGCAGCCAGCCATTCTTTATCCCTTTAATATGGAAACATTCCATTGAACTTCAAGGTTCTCCCCACCCATCCAGCTATTAACTTTCTATCAGGGTTTTTACTACTAATTCTTTCAAAAGAAAATTGGAAGCATTCAATAATCTTAATGAGGCTTGTGCTTTTCCATTTCTTTTAGTATTCACTGTTTCTATTCTTGTAATTAGTTCCTATGGATATTAGCTGTTGCAGGTTTTCAAGAAAATGGGGCGGAGGAACAGTGTAATCCTCAGACCTAAGCCCATTAAGAGTCAAAATAGATAAAGTGATTGCCTCCAAATTAAGAAAAAATGCTCCTTAATGTGAAACAAAAATGTCTATTTGTCCTAGTATATGTTTCTCACTTCTGCATTCTGCAAATTAGCCTGATTTGTTTGGTGATTGGCCATTATGGGAGTGATCACACACTTCAATTGCAAGTATCATTGCTCAGGTGGGTAACTCTGAAGAATTCAAACTGCTGAAGGGAAAATGTGCTTATCATATTTTGCATTACCAGTTCATTTTATATTCTACACAATCTACTCTTAAAGCATTTAATGAGCAGAAAGTATCAAACAGGCTGGATTGATAACTAGCAAATAATGCACTTTAACTGCATTGAACTGGATAATATGAGACTACACTGCCATAGATACCAGTTCAATGCAGTTGAATTGCATTCTGAAACTGCATTATATGGCAGTGTAGGTCCAGCTGGAGTTCTACAAGAGTTATATACCTGAGGTGTATGGTTATGATGATACCGTAGCTAAATTACTATGAAGCGGCATGGAAATACAAAGAGCTTTTGATGTTATATTATGAAACAGATATTTCCCATGTTTGGTATTGTGTGTCTTCAAGGACCTTACCATAAAGGCCCATGGATTCGTCCTGCATTGGGGCAAATCCATGGGCTCCCAATCAGGAGTGTGGAGAAGCCGCAGCTCCACGCCCCATCCCGCATCACCTGCCTTACCTTCTCCTTCATTCCATGGGGGAAAGCATCGCCACCCGGCTCCCCCATTGAAGGGAAGGGAACATGGGAAGACTCCCATGTTGCCACTGCAACAGCAAGTGCTGCTGCACCTCCCTTTTCGGCACGAAGTCTGGCTGGAAGTCCTTTTACATCATGTGAAGGGCTCCATACCATAAAGGGAAACGAAACAGCGTACAATGGGCAAATCAACCCATGTGATGCGGTCGTATGCCATTTCTGACTTGTGACAACTTTAAGAGGGAACCTATTGTAGGGTTTTCTGTGGCAGATAGTGTGTGACCCATGGGGGTTTCATGGACAAGTGGTGGTAGCTGAGTCTCCAGAAACATATTCAAATCACTAAGCCAATAATAATAATAATAATTATTATTATTATTATTATTATTATTGACACAACGATGTTGTATGACACAGCAAACAAGATAGACATGCTGGATTTCGTTTCACAAAACCACAAGTCGAACACTTCCCAAGTGTCTAGGACTGTGTGATGTATTTTCGGATGATGCGTGCAGGTCCCAGCAGGGTGGCCTTTTGCAGTTGGCAGATCGTAATTTTGTCAATGTCTATTGTTTCCAAATGCCGGCTGAGATCTTTTGGCACGGCACCCAATGTGCCCATCACCACCGGGACCACCTGCACTGGTTTCTGCCAGAGTCTTTGAAGTTCAATATTGAGGTCCTGATAGCGGCTGAGTTTTTCCTGTTGTTTTTCATCAATGCGACTGTCACCTGGGATGGCGACATCAATTATCCAAACCTTGTTCTTTTCCACAACTGTGATATCTGGTGTGTTGTGTTCCAGAACTTTGTCAGTCTGGATTCGGAAGTCCCACAGTATCTTTGCGTGTTCATTTTCCACGACCTTTGCTGGTTTGTGATCCCACCAGTTCTTTGCTGCTGGCAGGTGGTACTTGATGCATAAGTTCCAATGGATCATTTGGGCCACACAGTTGTGCCTCTGTTTGTAGTCTGTCTGTGCAATTTTCTTACAGCAGCTGAGGAGATGACCAATGGTTTCGTCAGCTTCCTTGCACAGTCTGCATTTTGGGTCATCAGCTGATTTTTCAATCTTGGCCTTAATTGCATTTGTTCTGATGACTTGCTCCTGGGCTGCAAGGATCAGGCCTTCTGTCTCCTTCTTCACTGTCCCATTCGTGAGCCAGAGCCAGGTCTTCTCCTTATCAGCTTTTCCTTCAATTTTGTCAAGGAACTTTCCATGCAATGTTTTGTTGTGCCAGCTGTCAGCTCTAGTTTGTAGTGTGGCTTTCTTGTACTGTTTTTTTGTCTGCTGTGCTTTGAGGAGTTTCTGATTTTTGACTTCAATCAAAGCAGGTTCTTCACTTTGCTTTACATATTCTGCCAGGGCATGTTCTTCTTCTATGACTGCTTGTTTTACTTGTAAGAGTCCTCTGCCCCCTGATCTTCTAGGCAGATATAGCCGGTCAACATCACTGCGAGGGTGCAGTGAGTGATGAATGGTCATGAGTTTTCTTGTTTTTCTGTCCAAATTGTCCAGTTCCATCTGTGTCCAGTTTATAATGCCAGCAGTATATCTTATCACAGGCATGGCCCAGGTGTTTATGGCCTTGATGGTGTTGCCTCCATTGAGCTTGATTTTGAGAATTTTTCTGACCCTTTGTGTGTATTCTTTACTGACCACAGTCTTCACATGTTCATGCTTGATGTTGTCCAGCTGTAATATGCCCAGATATTTATAGGCCTCTGGCTGGTGACACTTTATTGTTTGGCCATTAGGCATATTTATGCCCTCACTTTCAATGATTTTCCCCTTCTTCAATGCCACTGTCGAACATTTGTCCAAACCAAACTCCATGCTGATATCAGTGCTAAAAATTCGGACAGTGTTGGTCAGAGACTGGATTTCAGTTTTCGTTTTTCCATACAGCTTCAGGTCATCCATGTACATCAGATGCAAAATTTTGTGAGAATTCTTAGATGTTTGGTAGCCGAGATTTGTTTTTTGTAAGATTGTTGACAGAGGGATCATGGCAATAATGAAAAGCAGAGGGGACAATGAGTCTCCCTGGAAAATTCCTCTCCTGATGTTGACAAGTCCATAGCTTTCATTTCCAACAAACAGTTCAGTTTTCCAGTGCTCCATCATGTTTTCAATGAAGGTGCCAACGATTTTACTAATCCCGATGGCGTCCAGGCACTTGATGATCCAGCTGTGTGGGAGTGAGTCAAAGGCCTTTTTGTAGTCAATCCACGTCATGTGAAGATTAGCTTTTCGGCTTTTACAGTTCTCCAGAATCATTTTGTCAATCAATAACTGGTCTTTTGTGCCCCTGCTTTTCCGTTTGTTGCCTTTCTGTTCATCTGGCAAGATGTTTTTTTCTTCAAAATAGTCTTGAATTCTGTCAGCTATGATGCCAGTCAGTAGTTTAAACATAGTGGGCAGACACGTTATTGGCCTGTAGTTTCCTGGTGCTGCTCCTTTTGCTGGATCCTTTTGTATCAGGTATGTTCTTCCAGTTGTTAGCCATTCACTGATACTTCCTTTCTGCAGCATCTCATTGAATTGTTGGGCCATTTTTCCATGTAAACTAATCAGATGTTTTGAGCCAAGCGATGTCCAGTTCTTGACTTTTTGCACTCGTTTGCTGATTATTTCAGTTGTTATTTCCATCAGTTCCATTTTGTTCTGTGAGAATTTTCCTTCAAACTCCTTTATCCACCCAGCGTTTTTGTTGTAGTTTTTATTATTTTCCCAAAGTTCTTTCCAGAACTTTGTTGTTGCAGTTTTCTCTGGCTTTATGGTTACTGTGTCTGTTGTTTGGTTCAGACTCTGGTAGAACCGTCTTTGGTCTGATTGAAACAGTTGATTTTGTCTGTACTGGATGATTCTGGCTTCATACCTTTCAATTTTTCTGGCTGTTGCTGTAATTTGTTCTTTCACGATTTCCAAAGCTTCTTCAATTTTTCTGGTGTTCAGCCAGTACTTTCGGATCAGGTATTGCTTGATTTTGTCATTCTTCAGTTTCCTCTCTTTCATATTTTTCAGGTTACTTGCATCTGATCTAAGTTTCTTGATTTTCAACTCTAGCCTGACCTTCCACTTTGGTTTTCCAGTCGATTTTCTTTGGGGCTGCCTTGGTTGTAGGAGCCCAAGCTCTTCTGTTACTATCACTGCTGCACTGTAGGCATACTGGTTTGTTTGTTCAATTGATGTTATTTGGATAGTGGAGAGTGCTGCATTCACATCTTTCATGAGAGGCGCCAGGTGTCTCTTGGGCACTGTTTTTAGAGTTGGGAGCCGCTGTCTTATTGCATTTGCTGCAGCATGAGCCATGATCTTATCCTTGAGCTCTTGTTGTCTTGCTGTCAAGGTTCCTGGTGGTTCAACAGGTGTTTCAAGTGCTGGTTCATCAAATTCTTGCAAAAGCTCCACACTTTCTTCTGGTTCAATCTGTTCCACCATTCCAAGTGTTGCTGGAGTCTCTGCTGCTGTCTGTGCTGTGGTCTGATGGTAATTTGCTTTGCAGATTTTCTGGATTTCTTCGAGTTCAACTTCACTGAACACTTTGTTTCTGATTATGAATCTTCGTTGGTCAGCCAGTCGGGGTTCTGTTATCTGTGAGTCAGGGTACTCTTGTTTCCATAGCTGATGCATCCTTTTTTGGTAGCCGCGCTTTTCAGGTTCAGAGTTGTAATAGCATTTCATGACTGTGCGGTTTTCTGGCATTGTATATTTCTGCCGCTTCTGTGACTGTTCATTTGGGTTTTGATGATTCCGTAGCCCACTTATCGATGGATGTCCAGAATCAGCAGCATCCACCGCGGTCCTTTTTATCCTGGGCGACGACCGAGCCAGTATAGACTTCGTTTTGGTTTGATTCTCCATATGCTAATGGGTTAGGTGCACTTGGTTGCATTCCTCCGCTGAGGCCTCTCTGGCTTGGTTGGACCTGCCGGTAGTTACACTACCGCCAGCACAGCCCTCAGCATCCTCGGAATGGCTATTATTATTATTATTATTATTATTATTTTATTTTTATACCCCACCGCATCTCCCCGAAGGGACTCGGGGCAGCTTACATGGGGCCTTGCCTGATAAAACAATCAAATATCAAAACACAGCAATAAAACAGTTATCCAATAAAAACATCAATTACAGTAAAAAAACAATCATTAAAATCAACATAAAACATACAATATTAACACTGGAGACTAATTCATAGAACCCAGGCAAAGTGCAACATGTGCCGAAATGGGCCGAAATGGGGAAGGTAATTTCACAGTTGAAATGGACAAAGTGCAATAAGCCAAAGCCACATTGACTCTCTTTTCCATGTAGAGCATTACAAAGTTAAATTGCCATATATAGTAATAACAAGCATTTTCTTCTACAGATGGGCAAATTTTGTTTTCTCATCCATTTGAGGTTTGCAGGGTTTTTAAAATATAAATTCTGATCATAACCTGAACTCAAACAAAATGAAGGAAATGACCAAATATTTTACCTTCTCCCATATTTGAATTCTACAAAGTTGCCACATTCTGATCAAAACTCAGCTGAAATGAAATGGTCACTCTTCCATTTGCATGAGCAGGTATTACTGACTGCTTCCAGAAAAAGAAAGCTGGGCCCGAGAAACCCATGACGTGAGCTGCATAATAAATGTTTCTTGGACAATGGAAATTGCTGACGTAACAGCAGAGAAAACAGCACTTAGCAGGGCTTGATTTGCCACTCTTGATGTGGCAGTCTGGAAAAGGGCTGATTAAAATGCAGTTATCAGACAATGAACTAGCCACTCCTATCTATGGTACAGACCTGGAAAACCAGGGAACGTGTAATATTTTCGCAGCCCCAGATAAAAGTACCTGTAGAGAAATTCTACAAGCAGTAAAATGAGGTAGTAAATGTTAAGGATATCCAGTTATTACATCATCTCATTCTCCTACATCTAAATTTATCTTTGGTTTTCTCGATGTTCAATGAGAGGCCGAGCTTCTCGTATGCTTCTGCAAAGGTGTTTAGAGTGGCTTGTAGGTCTTCTTCTGAGTGTGCACAGACTACGTTGTCATCGGTATATTGGAGTTCTATAACAGATGTTGTAGTGACCTTGGTTTTGGCTCTGTCTGCTGAGGTTAAATAGCTTGCCATCTGTCCGATAGATGATTTCCACACCGGTGGGAAGCTTCCCATCAACAAGGTGAAGTATCATAGCGATGAAGATGGAAAATAAGATAGGGGCAATAACACATCCCTGCTTGACACCTGATTCCACCTTAAATGGGTCACTTTGGGAGCCGTTGCTGTCCAAGACTGTTGCCATCATGTCATGCAAGATGTTCACAAATTTGTCAGGGCACCCGATTTTTTGGAGGATGGTCCAGAGAGCGCTGCGATTCACTTTGTCGAATGCCTTTGCAAGGTCAATGAATGCCATGTACAGAGGCTGGTTTTGTTCTCTGCATTTTTCTTGGAGCTGTCGTGCAGTGAAGATCATGTCCACTGTTCCTCTGGAGGGGCGGAAGCCATTCTGGGATTCTGGGAGGGTGTCTTCTGAAACAGGGAGAAGGCGGTTTGCAAGGATTCTTGCGAGAATTTTCCCAGCAGAGGTTAGAAGGGAGATACCGTGATAGTTCCCGCAGTCTGTTTTGTCCCCTTTCTTGAATCAGCCCTGGGTCCAGCATGTATCCAGGCAGGCAGGAATTCAGTAGCCCAATGGGATGTCACCTCATCATTTCTGTCACTGATACTGCTCCCCACTGGCTACAGATCTCTATATGAGTGCCTAACTACTGTCTATGTCTGAGAATGTCAGAAGAGATGCCCATCTGACCAGTGAGAAGAAAATTGATAGATAGGTAATGGCAGTAGTCTCTGTGAACAGCAAATCAGGCCAAATAAACCAGAATTCAGCAATGGAACTCACTGCTTCAAAGGCGATGGAGAGTCTTCTTTGGAGGCTTTTAAACAGAGGCTGGATGGCCATCTGTTGGGGATGTTTTGATTATGCATGGCAGGGGGTTGGAGTGGAAGGCCCTTGTCGTCTCTTCCAACTCTATGATACTATGAAATTTGAGCTGCTGCCCAGATTGCTGCAAAGCCTCAGGATATTGCAGATGTTTCTTACAAGCTTCAAAGTATCTCCCCAGCTTTGCCTAAACTGGGACAAAGTCACGTTAAAGCCCTAGAACCCAGGAGATTCACCAGACATGACCATGCACCATAGAGACAGCCAGTGGTGGATTCCAGGTGAGTCCACGTTATTCTGTTAATCTAGACCAGGCATGACCAAACTTCAGCCTGCCAGGTGTTTTGGACTTCAACTCCCACAATTCTTAAAAGCCTGTAGGCTGTTAGGAATTGTGGTAGTTGGAGTCCAAAACACCTGGAGGGCCAATGTTTGCCCATGCATGGGGCCGGGCTGTGGCGCAGGCTGTTGAGCAGCTGCAATAAATCACTCTGACCATGAGGTCACGAGTTCGAGGCCAGCCCATGGCGGGGTGAGCACCCGTCAATTAAAAATAAAAAATAGCCCCTGCTCGTTGCTGACCTAGCAACCCGAAAGATAGTTGCATCTATCAAGTAGGAAATAAGGTACCACTTATAAAAAAGTGGGGAGGCAAGTTTCACTAATTTACAACCTGGAATGAGGAAGTGCCGTCAGAGTGGATGATGAAGCAGCTGCTCCCCCCTGTGGCCAGAATCAAACATCCCCTCATGAGAAGTTAAACTGCCTCTGCGTCTGCCTCTGTCTCAGTCTCTGTTTGATGTGTTTATGGGCATTGAATGTTTGCCCTATGTGTGTATAATGTGATCCACCCTGAGTCCCCTTCGGGGTGAGAAGGGCGGAATATAAATACTGTAAATAAATAAATAAATGCATGATCTAGACAATCCCTTGTATACGCTATCCGTAAAGAGACAAATTTTCTGGGACTTACATATATTAAATAAACATCCCAGCAAGCATATTTCTCCCGTAGTGCGTGTTGGCATATGCCAGCCACTAAAGAAACTCCCATCTTCCCCTGCTTCTGTGTGTGTGAAAGAAAGGCTATCATTCTGTTTCCAGGTCTAGATAAAATTCTCATGATCTCAAAGGTATTTATTTTTTATCTAATTTATTTTTATCCTGCCTTTCTCCTGACGTAGGGCCTTAAGCACAAAGCCCAAGGGACTCAGTTCAAAATTACATCCCATATCTCAAGGGGCACAATGACTGTGAAGCAGACCATGAAGATCTGATCATGCAGACCAGGGTGTGTGACTGGAAATCTGCAAGCCATCTGTTCTGTCCACTGGATGCCAAGAAGGAACACGCAGTAAAACCTACCCAAATTGCAATTCTGCCCACTTTCCATTTCACAGGGAAAATGCACAGTAAGCATAGTTACAGAAACGACACCATGGTGGTGACATGTTGCAAGAAGAACAGGCATTTTCAAATAAGATCAAGATACAATGATGTCATTTAAGTGCCCAGGGGAGATGGCTCATTGCCCCTTCTTCCACAATGTATGTCCCTTTAAAACACTAATTTCATTAGAAACGTATTCCCCAAAGTGATCATCTGGTTTCCTTGCCCAGTTTATTCACCTGTCCATTGCAATAATATATGATTTTTCCCTTCAGTGCAGGCAGTCTACGAGTTATAAACATCTGAACAAAACAACAAAATACGTCATTGGCAAAATGCAATTTGGATCTTTTTGTTTAAAGTGTACACAGCAACAAAAACTGTTACCTTCTAACCAATCTGTCCATTCTGGGAGAGCCCCTTTTCAAATTGCAATAGCATTCCAAAAAGGAAATCACTGCTTGCATAAGGTTTGAACATAGCAAGGAAAATTGACGCTGAAAAAGAAAAAGAAATATTTCCAAAATTTGAAAATGGGGGTCAAAGAGAACCGATTAATGGGCCACCAGTTGTATACCTCCACTATAGGTCCTAAAAGAAACATAACAGTTTCTCATTGACACAGCGGGCACTCAAGGCTGTATTTTGTAAGCATATCACTTTCATTTGTCTACAGAACATACTGTATAGGAAGCAGGATTAGACTCAGAGGAAGAAGGTATGAAAACTGGGTTAATTTGAGATATGCAAATGATGCCTTGCTACTGGCAGAAAATATCAAAGACTTGGAATGACTATTGAGAAAAGATAAAGGAATAAAAAGCAAAAGATCAACAGCTGAATATTGGAAAAAATAAAAATGATCACTGGGTGGTTCTCACATAGCTTTCAAGTGGGTAATGAAAACATCAAAATAACTGAAGATTTTGTATACTTTGGATGCTTCTACACTGTAGAATTAATGAAGTTTGGTACCAATTTAACTAACATGGTTCAGTTATGTGGAATCCTGGTATTTGAAGTTTGCTGATGCACCAGCACTCTTTGGCAAAGATCTTCTCTAAACTACAAGTCTCAGCATTTCATAGAATTGAACAAGTGAAGTGGTGCAAAACTACATTAACTCTACAGGGTAGACACACCCCTAGTTTCATTTCAGTCATTAATAAAAACGGAGAGCATAGTGAAGAAATCAAAAGAAGACAGAAATTTGGAAGAGCAGTGATGAAAGATTTAAGTTCCTCAAGTACAAAGATATATCAAAGTCAGAATCACCCATGCTACAAGGATTCTTCAAAAAGTTTCTGCATTTTTATATTATCGTTGGAAACAGTGAGGGCCAGAGGAGGAGAAATTGGCCATGTCTGGAAGTGTCATGTGACTAGTCTGTCTGGCAAGCTGGCTGACCTTGCAGTTTAGTATAAAAGTTGTCATGCCTCAGTGAAGATGGCTGTGAAACATATATATTGCATCAAAGAGAAACAATCTTCTATCTTGCAATTTTTGTGAGCAAAAGGTGTGCCGGGAGCACACATTAATCTCTGCATGCATGCTCAGTAGGGGGATAAAGTTCTCTCTTAGAATCGTCTAAGAGTGTATTGAAATATTCAAAAATGTTCATATTAGTGCAATGGACACAGAGCGCTCTGGATGTTCAGCTACAGCCATAACAAGGCTTGAGCAAGGCCATGATGACTGTGGACCTCAGAGATCTCTCATTCATAGGGTCATCATAAATCAGTCAACCTGACAACAAATAACATCACATTCACTCAAGCACAAATAATCTTGTTGCCATCCTCTATCAGTTTGAATAAGCTTGGACTTTAGTTTATTGCCCCCATAACCATACATACCTCCTGTTTTTGTACAAGTTTGCAAAAGGATGAGGTCATTCATGCATGAAGCATCCAAACTGAATGCTGCAAATCTAAGTAGACCCCAAGGGTAGAATTTGGCTCAGAAAGGAAAAGATGCATATGTATGGAAAGGAGAAAAACAGGACCTCCCAGCAGGGCTTCCCCAAAGCAACAATTTTTTTTAAAGGCTGTTTGCCCCTTCTTTGCCATAAAATAAAACAGCTGTTGACATTTTCCTATGCTGATAACAGACTGCAGTCTGTCAAGGTTGAAATTTAGCCAAGAACTTGCACTACGTAATGAGGGTAAGTAAACTGATGTCAGTGTAAAGGTCAAAAATCCCTCTCTTTCCTCTCTCTTTATTACACAACAGTGTATCATGGGGCAGACATTACTTCATAATTGCCCCATCCACTTTACAAAGGACAAGATTTTATCTGAAAGGAGTTCTCAAAACATGTTTAAATAGCAGTCCAGACCCGTAACAAGGGAGAAACAGGGGAACTGAAATTGCTCGTCTGCATGTAACATCCAAAAAGACTGGCAAGCACATAGATATCCTGCTGGTCAATTTTCCTTACAATGGTGAAATGTATTGTATTTCTATTGAAACTGTAGTCATAATTTCTACCTATATTTCTAAATTAGAATATGCAAATTTTATGCAGATATGCACCTCTTGACTTTTTTATTTTTTATTTATTAACTTTATTTCCATCCCACTCTTCTCACCCCACAGGGGACTCACGAGTGGTGTACAACATACATCTAGGCAACAATGTAGTGCCTCATTATACAAAGCAAATAAAACATAACATTTAATCAATAGAAACAATCAACATATAAATACAATTTAAAATCAATAACATTAACATTAAGATATTAAAACATAAAAACAGCATCTAGATAAACACTACTAGGCTGGCCTGCCTAGTAGTGGTTCACTTTTCTGGTGATTTATTTCCATGCTCTTTGTTTAGTTTTTCCTTTGGTGACATGCAAATGACCATCTAATCCTTGATCTGTGTAATATCGGTTTATCGGTACAATATTTTGCTTTGTATCAGGATAAAGACCTTTTGGAGAAAGGGGAGCAAAAAAAACATATTACATGGAAAATGGGTTCCAGTCGAAGGTCACGCCTTGTCAGACAATAAATCTTATGAAGGGGATGTTGTAAAATCATGAACACTGCCCTGTAACATTTAGGCAGTTTCACTTTTCTAGAAAAGGGTATTTTAAAAATCAAAATAGAGAAATACACATTGGGGTTAGAGGCACGGGATCCCTATGAAAGTGAGAAAATTGCAAATAACATTATTTTAACTTGAGGAAATACCTCTCAAATTTAGATCCTCCAACACAATTCCATCAGAAGTGAACCACAGAATCATGCTGGAGTACTTACAAATACTTACATAAATGTTTTCTTTGGGAACCCAGATCCTCTAGTACAAACTGTGTTTTTTTTGCCTGACTCCATCCTTCCTTACCTATTTTAGGTGCAACTGTAATAAAATATTTTAAAATCTGGAAGCATGTGAAGGGAAGAAGGGGAGCAGCCCCTCCCAGCTACCTTCTCCCTGCAGTCCATGTCCGACTTCAATCTTAGCATTACAGGAAGAAAAACAAAATTGGGGATTCCCTTCCTGCTGATAATATCTAGTTTAATCCCAACATACATGGATTGTACAGCTGCATTTTAACCAAAGGACCTTCCAGAAGCAACCCTATGGTGCCACCGACAGGATGGTTAGAAGAATGACTTCAGCTAAAAATACAAAATCAGACAACTGCTGGTAAAAGTGTTGTTAATAAAACCATGTTACTGACATTTGAATGAATGCTTTTCCAAAATATGGTAATATATCTAGACCTGGTATTACAGTATATGTAGTCAGCCCTATTATCAAGCAATGTTGATTTCAATGACAATCAAATGCTTGAGTTTGGCCCTGATATGAAAAGTATGTTTGGAAGTGTTTTGCCTTCTGAAAATGTCAAGAAAAAACAGGCCAACTTCACATAGTGAACACATTGATAAATGCTATTATATCATTGCTGGGCTTGCAAAGTTTGTTTTCCAATTGAGGCAAAAGTAGTAGAATTGTCACTTGTCAACAACAACCATTGTTGTTGTTTAATTGGGTAACATCCAATTAAATCCATAGAAAATGAGAGATGTCTAGGGATGCCCAAAGATAACAGTTTATTGTCAGAAAAGCCCAGTGCATTTCAGCCTGTGTTCTAGAGGTCTTCCTCATGACATATATAAAATAATAACAAAAACATAACTATGTACTTTTTTCAATAAAATTACAAGTTGGGTTGATGCAGGGAACTCCGTGGATGTAGCGTATCTGGATTTCAGTAAGGCCTTTGACAAAGTCCCCCATGACCTTTGGGCAAACAAGCTAGTCAAATGTGGGCTAGGCAAAACTACAGTTAGGTGGATCTGTAATTGGTTAAGTGAACAAACCCAAAGGGTGCTCACCAATGTTTCCTCTTCATCCTGGAAAGAAGTGACAAGTAGAGTGCCGCAAGGTTCCATCCAGGGTCCAGTTGTGTTTAACATCTTTATTAATGACTTAGATGAAGGATTAGAAGGCATGATCATGAAGTTTGCAGATGACACCAAACTGGGAGGGACAGCTAATACTCCAGAAGACAGGAGCAGAATCCAAAACAATCTTAACAGAATAGAAAGATTGGCCGAAACTAACAAAATGAAGTTCAACAGGGACAAATGCAAGATACTCCACTTCGGCAGAAAAAAATAAAATGCAAAGATACAGAATGGGGGACACCTGGCTCGACAACAGTACATGTGAAAAGGATCTTGGAGTCCTTGTTGACAACAAGTTAAACATGAGTCTACAATGTGATGCGGCAGCTAAAAAGGCAAATGGGATTTCGGTCTGGATAAATAGGAGTATAGTGTCTAGATCCGGGGAAATCATGCAACCCCTCTATTCTGCCTTGGTCAGACCACACCTGGAATACTGTGTCCAATTCTGGGCACCGCAATTGAAGGGAGATGTTGACAAGCTAGAAAGTGTCCAGAGGAGGGCGACTAAAATGATCAAGGGTCTGGAGAACAAGCCCTGCGAGGAGCGGCTTAAAGAGCTGGGCATGTTTAGCCTACAGAAGAGAAGGCTGAGAGGAGACATGATAGCCATGTATAAATATGGGAGGGGAAGTCATGGGGAGGAGGGATCAAGCTTGTTTTCTGCTGCCCTGGAGACTAGGACACGGAACAATGGCTTTAAGCTACAGGAAAGGCGGTTCCACCTGAACACCAGGAAGAACTTCCTCACTGTCAGAGCTGTTTGGCAGTGGAACTCTCTGCCCCGGACTGAGGTGGAGGGGTTGGACTGGATGGTCCGTGAGGTCTCTTCCAACTCTATCATTCTATGATTCTATATAGTATCGCATTGTACAATCTGCGCATTGACATTAGCCTATGCATATTTTCCCATCATACTTAAGAAATTTCTGAACAAGAAATTCCTAAACCATTTACTGGACATATGAAAACATGTGAACAAAGCCTGAAGATGTCTATCTTGTGAACAGGAAAAAATATAGATAGCATTCAAGAACAGATGGATTCAACTGAGCCAAAGAGAAAGGGATGATCTACAAATTCTAGAACATTTGACAAAATGAAAAGAGGTCAAGATTGCAATTCAGTTCTCCAAGGACCTAAAATTTTAATTTTCTGATCCATATGTGCGCAAGCAGCAGGTTGTTGGTTTAAATATGGACCACAAAGTAAGGATGAGTCCCTCTCCCGATGTAATTTAACCAAAATGGACTCTAGAGAAAAGACAACTTCTCTGGCAGTGCCATGAACAGCATCAGGACAGGGGACTCAGATTATACCTTAGAGAAGTGGGAGAGATTTTCACAATTCCCACTCCACCATATCCTGCAAGAATTTCACCACTAATAATAGCATCTCGGTGGGGAATCACTAGGCAGCTGAGAAGGTTTTCAGCTCTCAAACAGCAGAGACTTCTGTTCCCCACTGATAACAGTAGGAATCAGAAAGTGGGGGAGGGGGAGAGATACTAATTAATTGGGTTGTTGTATGTCTTTCGGGCTGTGTGTCTATGTTCCAGAAGCATTCTCTCCTGACATTTTGCCCACATCTATGGCAGGCATCCTCAGAGGTTGTGAGGTATGGATAAACTAAGTAAGGAAAGGAAAGAATATATATCTGTGTAGAGTCCAGGGTGTGGCAAGAGTCCTTTGTCACTGGGAAGCCAGTATTAATGTTTCATTTCATCACCCTAATTAGCATTGGAAAAGTTTTTGTCTCTTGCCTGGGGGCATCCTTTGTTCAGTCATTAGCTGTGCCCTCAGAGTGTTGGTTCCCATCTACTGTTTTGATTTTAAAGTTTTGTAATACTGGTAGCCAGATTTTGTTCATTTTCATGGTTTCTTCCTTTCTGTTGAAATTGTCCACATGCTTGTGGATTTCAATGGCTTCTCTGTGTAGTCTGACATGATAGTTGTTGGAGTGATCCAGCATTTCTGTGTTCTCAAATAATATACTGTGTCCAGGCTAGTTCAGCAAGTGCTCTGCTATGGCTGATTTCTCTGGTTGAATTAGTCTGCAGTGCCTTTCATGTTCTTTGACTCTTGTTTGGGCGCTGCGTTTGGTGGTCCCTGACCATGCTTCACTTTAAGACTTACAATTGCAAGCATAAGAGGACATAAGAGTAGGCTTTCTTGTTGGCCGCTCCCAATTTCTGGAATTTGCGGATAGAAAATGAATTTCTTTCTGCAAACAAGAGACTGCCTTTTTTATTCAAGCATGCCTTTGGCATCTAGTTTGTTGTTGAAGGAGCCCAATGGAATAGGCACTGGCCATGTCTTTCAATGTTCTGCTTTTAATATTATGATCTTAATACCATGGTATCCTTCTGGGGCGGCTCTCAGGAATGGGCCTTGGGGGCACTGTACTACAGTGGCTCCACTTCTTCCTGGAGGGTCGCACCCAGATGGTGAAGCTGGGGGACACCTGCTCGGACCCCTGGGGGGTCCCGCAAGGTTCTATTCTTTCCCCCATGCTTTTTAACATCTACATGAAACCGCTGGGCGAGATCATCTGGGGTTTTGGAGTTTGGTGCCATCTCTACGCAGATGACATTCAACTCCACTACTCCTTTCCACCTACTTCCAAGGAAGCCCCTCGGATCCTAGACCAGTGCCTGGCCACTGTAATGGGTTGGATGAGGGCCAACAAGCTGAAGCTCAATCCTGACAAGACAGAGGTCCTCCAGGTCAGTCGTAAGGCCGATCTGGGCATAGGGTGGCTACCTGTGCTTGACGGGGTCGCACTCCCCCTGAAGGCGCAGGTCCGCAGCTTGGGGGTCCTCCTGGACTCATCGCTGTCACTTGATGCTCAGGTGTCGGCGGTGGCCAGGAGGGCCTTTGCACAGCTAAAGCTAGTGCGCCAACTGCGACCGTACCTCGAGAAGTCTGACTTGGCCATGGTGGTCCACGCTCTGGTTATCTCAAGGATGGATTACTATAACGCACTCTACGTGGGGCTGCCCTTGAAGACGGTCCGGAAATTGCAGTTGGTACAACGGTCGGCAGCCAGGTTACTAACTGGAGCTGCTTACAGGGAGCGGTCAACCCCCCTGTTCAAGCAGCTCCACTAGCTGCCGATTATATTCCCGGCCCAATTTAAGGTGCAGGTTATTACCTATAAGGCTCTAAATGGTTCGGGACCTGCTTATCTTTGTGACCACGTCGTCCCCTATGAACCCACCTGATCGCTGAGATCTTCCAGGGAGGCCCTTCTCTCACTTCCACCCTCCTCACAACTGCATTTGGGGATGAGAGAGAGGGCCTTCTCGGCCGTGGCCCCCCCGATTCTGGAACTCCCTCCCCAGGGAGATTAGGTTGGCTCCCTCTCTACCTTCCTTCAGGAAACAACTGAAGACTTGGATGTTTCAGCAGGCCTTTGGAGATAGTCATTAATTAATCAGCCCCAGAGAGTTTTTAATAATCTATCCTGTATTTATTACGATTTTACCATTTATGTGTTTTAAATGCAAATTTTTATCCTGTAATTTTGTTTTAATTGATATATTGTATTACTGATTTATCTTTTTATAGTGTGATTTGTATTATGTTGCCTATGTTTTGTCCTATGTTATTTGGGCCTCTGCCCCATGTAAGCCGCCCCGAGTCCCCGCGGGGAGATGGTGGCGGGGTATAAATAAAGTTTTTATTATTATTATTATTATTATTATTATTATTATTATTATTATTATTATCAAGACTTACTTTTAGCTGTATTATCAAGGTGTCTTCAATGTCCTTTTTACCTACAAGACAAGGCATGCATGAACTATATAAAGTTATGAATAACCTATTTGTGAATAGAGTTATCTATGTTATTGTGGTAATTGTAATACAAGAAGAGGTGTTTCCTGAAGAAATATGGGACATAAGTAGTAGTACTTTGCTGTGGAATGATCTCTGCCAAAAAAAAAGTTTGGTTTAATCTATCTGTTCGGTTGTTTGAATTTCACCAAAATAAAAGTACAGTGGTGGTGCTCTATATCAGGGCTTCTTAAATTCTTGCTACTTGTCACCTCTTTCCATGCAATTTTTTATATGATCCCAGGAATATAGGTATACTAAATAGGTATAAAAATCAAAAATTAATTATAATAAATCTGCATTTTCAAAGCTTGCTAAACAGGCTGATTTTCCTTTTTGTCACATACAGCTGAAGCATTTGCTTCAGTCCACTGAAAACACTGCATGGTTTTGCTAACAGATTGGTGCAAAAGTGTGGCGTTCAGAAACCTTTCACTGTTGCCAAAAATGAGCTAAGGAGATGTTATTTGGGATTGGGGCCTAGAATTTAAGAAGCAGTGTTCTTACAGCACTGAGTTAAACCAGGAAGCTCTTAAACATCTATATCCCCAACAGCTAACACAGTCCACAAGCAGGACACAATGACAACTGCTCTCTCCTACAGTCACTCTTTGAATTCTCTGTCCTACTGAACTATTTTCTTGGAGCTGCCCCACATTTAATATTCTCATGCTGCCCTTACAGTTGCAATTCTTATTTTATGCTCAAGTACATACAAAAAATTATGGCTGTTTTGGTAGACACTGACAATAGCTATAGCTACATCTCTGTCCAGAATATGGTCTGGAGGGAATTTTTATTAGGAAGCAAAGAACTAGTTGAAATGGGCAAGAATGGAGTACCATATAGGACTTCAAGTATAAGATGTGGACAGATTTTGGGGGCAAAATATGAATTTTAAGTCGAGGGTCATTCGCTTACAGGAGTATTGTCCCTTCCTAGGGGTAGATTTCTCTCACTTCTCGTAGCCCCATTCTTAACGATGTAAGTTGGATGTTGTAACTTGGAAACTGCCTTTATAATGAAGCATAAAGGGAATGCTAGATCAGGCCTCACAAAGTTCTGTGTTATATTCCCACAGTTAACAACAAGTTGATTATGAAATCCCATCTCTGGACATGAGGGCAATAGCACCTACCATTCCATGGCAACTGACATAACGTGGTAATCTATTGCCATCATAATTAATAGGGAAGCAGTCTTATTCTTCATGAAAGTGTAGGAGCAAGTGATAGCTGAAGCCCCATCTGCACTGCCATATATGCAGTATCATAATGCAATTTAATAGCACTGAACTGCATTATATGAGTTCACACAGCCATGCAAATTGCATTATAAAACTGCATATATAGCAGTGTAAATGAGGCCTCAAATGACAAAATCAGGATTAGAATCTGTGTTTTAATTAAAGGCCTACCCCCTCCCTCAGCAACTGGCAATCTGAAGTCTATCACCTCTGTTATTACTATGGCTATTATTATTTGCCACGTTTTGCCATCTGGCGACTTACAAAAAATAAAACAGTTACTGCACAAAAATTACACTGCACAATGTTAAATATATAATTAAGCTACCAATAATTTTTAAATGGTGCTATATTAGGTATCACTGCTAACCATGAGCAATTTTTTCACCCCAGGTGTTCACTGTTTGTAAATATCTTTAAGATGTCCTTGCCTTTGGCAGCAATTTTCATAGAATGTTCTATGTATATAATATTAACATCTGTATAGGACTTGCTTTGTGTTGCCAGCTGCGCTTTGGTCACTTGTGATGAAAGCAGAAGACATGGCAATCAATAATATAAAAATACAAAGAGGAGGAACAGATACAGAAAACAAAGGATGTAAAGAGGATGTGCTGCACTTTAAAAGAATCAGTGCAACCCTCCAGAAGCGGTTGGGACTGCAGCTCCCAGCATTCCTGAGTTGGCCATGCTGGTTGGAGATGCTTCATTATTTTTGATCTACAAGTGACCTGTGACATCTTGACAGATTTGATAATGTGGGATTTCTAGTTTCCCAAGGGATTCTTTATCCAAATAGTCTGCCTCCTCAGATGCATTTACAGCAGGCATGGGAAAACTTTGGTCCTCTGGGTGTTTTGGACTTCAACGCTCACAATTCCTAACTGCTGATAGGTTATTAAGATTTGTAGACGTTGAAGTCCAAAACACCCAGAGGGCTGGGTTGCTGTGAGTTTTCCGGACTGTATGGCCATGTTCCAGAAGCATTCTCTTTTGCCATTTAGCCCACATTTATGGCAGGCATTCTCAAAGGTTGTGAGGTCCGTTGGAAACTAGGCAAGTGGGGTTTATATATCTGTAGAAGGTCCAGGGGTGGGAGAAAGAACTCTTGTCTGCCTGAGACAAGTTTGAATGTTACAATTGGCCACCTTGATTATTTATTTATTTATTTATTTATTTATTTATTTATTTATTTATTTATTTATTTATTTACAGTATTTATATTCCGCCCTTCTCACCCCAAAGGGGACTCAGGGCGGATCACATTATACACACATAGGGCAAACATTCAGTGCCCATAAACACATTAAACAGAGACCGAGACAGACAGACGCAGAGGCAATTTAACCTCCTGAGGGGATGTTCGATTCTGGCCACAGTGGGGAGCAGCTGCTTCATCATCCACTCTGACGGCACTTCCTCATTCCAGGTCGTAAATTAGTTAAACTTGCCTTCCCACTTTTTTATATATATAAGTGGTACCTTATTTCCTACTTGATAGATGCAACTATCTTTCGGGTTGCTAGGTCAGCAACGAGCAGGGGCTATTTTTATTTTTAATTGACGGGTGCTCAGCCTTCTCTTCTGTAGGCTAAACATGCCCAGCCTCGAACTCATGACCTCATGGTCAGAGTGATTTATTGCAGCTGCTCAACAGCCTGCGCCACAGCCCGGCCATTGAACAGCCTTGAACGGCTGTGAAAGCAGAAGAAGACTGCAACAGACTGAGAACCCACCGTCATTGTGTTAATCATGCCACTGGCTGGGACCCCACTCTGTGAGGACTGTGTGTTGATCGGCTGTGCACTGACCTCCACACATTAAAAAAAATCATGCACAGGCATCTTCCAAGAAAAATAAAAACAAATCAACAAAAGTCCCATGGCAATCACTGAGTGGCAATCACTGAGGAGCAGGACTGTGAAATCTGGAAACCCCTAGTCACAGACTGGCACATGGGCAGTAGATATGGATTCAGTCCTTCAACCTCAAGGTCCGAGGCAGTTGAGTAGTCCTGCAGCTGTATCCATGACTGAGCAGCCCTTTTTAGGATCCGCTCTGCTCACCCCACATGGGGAAGGAGCTAGAAAAGGTTCCCTAAACACAGTCTCTCTTATCCCTGACTGGACTGCCATGTCCAGAGGGTTCACCACCCTGCGGCCAAAAAAGAAAAATGAATTTTGGAACATGGAACGTATGGACACTGTTGAACAACACTGACAGTCCACGGCCTGAACGTAGGACTGCTATCATTGCAAGGGAGCTGGGACGTTTTAACATCGACATAGCAGCAGGAGACCTGGAGAGTAGGAGAGGGACAGCTGAAGGAAGAAAAAGGAGGTTACACCTTCTACTGGAAGGGACTGCCTGAAGAAGAATGAAGAATACATGGAGTTGGCTTTGCTATCAGATATGACCTGGTGAAGCACCTGACTGAAGCACCCATTGGCATTAACGAACGACTCTCAACCCTCCCAAATAACCTTGCCAAATACTAACAGGCTACCATCATAAGTGCCTATGCACCAACACTAGATGCTAATGAAGACATACCTAAGGAGGACAAAATCATCCTCCTGGGGGATTTTAATGCAAGAGTCAGATGAGACTTCGACCTATGGCCAGGGACCATAGGAAAAGACGAGGTTGGAAACAGCAATTTGAATGGCATCCTGCTTCTCACCAAATGCTTCTCACCAAATGTGCAGAACACAACCTTGTCATCACCAACACACTCTTCTGCCAGAAAAATAAGCTCAAGACATCATAGAAGCACCCCCAGTCAAAGAATTGGTACCTCTTAGACTATGTGATTACACGTGCCAGAGACCGCCGCGATGTGCTTCTCACAAGAGCCATGACAGGTGCTGATGACTGCTGGACAGACCACAGGTTAATCCAATCCACAATGGCTATCAAGATCAACCCCAAACACAGACTCCAAGGAAGAAAAATAAGGCGCAAAATAAACACCCAAGCCCTTCAGGAGCCCTCCAAACAACACTCAAGGATCATCTACCCACAGAACAGCCTGAAAATGCTGAGGAACATTGGAGCAAACTGAAGACTTCCATCATCATAGCCTGCAAAGAAACCATCAGATATCAAACTAATAATAATCAAGACTGGTTTGAAGAAAATGACAAAGAGATCCAACAGTTAATTGATAAGAAAAGGAAAGCCAAACAAAAGAATTCTGGAACATGATACACAGTGAATGCCAACAAATATTAAAAATGGATTATCCAATTAAACCTGAGATATATCTTCTGGGCATTTTGGATAAAGATATTTTTAAGGATATCAAAAGCTAACTATTTTTCTATCAATGGCGGCAAGAATGGTTTATGCGAAGAATTGGAAACTTGACAATTGACCAGAGAAAGAGGACTGGTTAAATAAAATATAGAAGATAAAAGATATGGACCAACTAACTTTTTTACTGAAAAGGGGGTAAGAAAGACTGATTGGTCAACATTTGAAGAATACGTAAGTACAAACTATAACTTATAAGGGAATAGAATAAGATTTTTAAAAGTATTTAAACAGAAGGGAGAGACAATATAAAATGAAACCATTAAAGAAAATATGAACAGAAAGAAGTTGAACGGAAGCACAAAACTTTTTTCTCCCTTTCTTGTTTTTTTGTCTTCTTTCTCTACTATCATTTTCTTTACTTTCCTATAAAAATATGTTTTCACTCCTTCCATGTATAAGCAATATCAAAATCTTTAATAAAAATTATTACCAAAAAAAGAAGAAGAAGAATTCTTGCAAACCGCCTTCTCCCTGTCTCAGAAGACACCCTCCCAGAATCCCAGAATGGCTTCCGCCCCTCCAGAGGAACAGTGGACATGATCTTCACTGCACAACAGCTCCAAGAAAAATGCAGGGAACAAAACCAACCTCTGTACATGGCATTCATTGACCTTGCAAAGGCATTCGACAAAGTGAATCACAGAGCTCTTTGGACCATCCTCCCAAAAATTGTGTGCGCTGACAAATTTATGAGTATTCTGCAGATTCTCCACGATGACATGATGGCAACAGTCTTGAATAGCAATGGTTTCCACAATGACCCATTTAAGGTGGAATCAGGTGTCAAACAGGGATGTGTTACTGCCCCAACCTTATTTTCCATCTTCATCACTATGATACTTCATCTTGTTGATGGGAAGCTTCCCACCAGAGTGAAAATAATCTATTGGACAGATGGCAAGCTATTTAACCTCAGCAGACTGAAAGCCAAAACCAAGGTCACAACTACATCTATTATAGAACTCCAATATGCCAATGGCAACGTAGTCTGTGCACATTCAGAAGAAGATCTACACTTTAAACACCTTTGCAGAAGCATATGAGAAGCTCGGCCTCTCATTGAACATCGAGAAAACGAAAGTGCTCTTCCAGCAGGCACCAGCCAATCCCTTTGCAATGCCAGGAATACAGCTTAACGGTGTAACATTAGAAAACTTTGACCATTTCCGCTAC
This sequence comes from Anolis carolinensis, assembly GCF_035594765.1. Lineage (NCBI taxonomy): Eukaryota > Metazoa > Chordata > Lepidosauria > Squamata > Anolidae > Anolis > Anolis carolinensis. The sequence goes on from NC_085841.1 coordinate 63,168,457, forward strand.
CTTGGCAGCCACCTCTCCACAAAAGTCAACATTGACACTGAAATACAACACCGCCTGAGCTCTGCGAGTGCAGCATTTTTCCGAATGAAGCAGAGAGTGCTTGATGACCAGGACATCCATAGAGATACCAAGGTGCTTGTTTATAAAGCCACTAGTTTAGCCCGGCCATGCGTTGCTGTGGCTTATGGGAATCATTTCTTGGCCAGGTGGAATAGCAGTGAATAGCCTTGCAGCCTCAAAGCCTGGCCATTTTCTGGAGTAGCTGGAGTAGCACCCTCAAACAAAGAGCCACTTTGAAGCCTGGCTACTTCCTTTGTAGGGGAATCATTGTTTGGCCAGCTTGAATTGCACTGAATAGTCTTGTAGCTTAAAAGCCTATCTGCTTTCTACATAGGGCATCCTTGTTAGGCCAAGTTGAATGGGACGGAGAAGCCTTGTGGCTTCAAAGCTTGGGGGCTTTCACCTAGCGGAAATCTTGGTTGGCCAGGTTGAAAAATACTGAATAGCCTTGCTGCTTGCAAGCCTGGTGTGATGACCCATGGGCCTTGTAGTCCTGCTCAGGACATTGTAATTCCTGATGAAGATGAAAACTTGGGTTTTTTACCTTCCCAGTCTGAACTGGATTCCTCTCAGCCAGATCTTTCCCAGGCAGATCTGGGAACCTTGCACCTGCAGGAAAGTTGTCTCCCAGAAGTATGTCAAACAAGCCCAGAGTCTACTTCTCCCGTGTTCTTGCGCCGGGAGTTTTGTAAACAACAGAGAAGTTTGGAATCAGCTTCGCGCAGGAGTGCGAGGATTGCAGCTAAGAATGTGGCCAATTAAGACTGCTTCTCGTGAGAATCTTTGGGGAGTCTCACATCTGGTCTCAGAGTTTAGCTTTCGGTTCTGTTTCCCAGAGAACTGCTTCGGCGGGAAAGTTAGACTCTATTTAGGTGTTTTGCCCGCGTAGTAACTTCGCGGAGTCAATTCGTCAGCCTACGGAGCGAGTTGTGTCTGGACAGCGCGCTCCGATTCAAGCCTCGCTCCTGCTCAAGCCTTGCCTTGCTATCCAGCCTTCGCCTTGCTTCCCAGCCTTTGTTTATCTACGGACCTTGCCTTGTTTCCCAGGATTAATCCTTGCCTTGTTCCACGGATTTTATCAAGTTATTCCACGGACCTTGTTCTTGTTCTTAGTTACCTTGTTCCACGTTCAAGCCTTGTTTCAAGTATCAAGTTATTTCCTAGCCTCGCTCAAGTTTCATGGACTAAAGGACCTTGTCATCTCCCCTCACTTTGCTTGGCAAAGTGAGTGTTTCGGTTATTGGATTACAACTTTGGACCTTAATATTTCTTATTTGACATTGCTTTTTTGGACTAATTCTGACCTTTCCTGAAAGGTCTAATTCTGGACTATTTTCTACACTTGTTTTTATTAACTTTATATATTCCTTCAATAAAGATATTAGATAGATTCTGGCCTCTGTGTATGGTTATTGGTGCTCTGCAGCCTGGGTCGTGACAGTTTGACTCCGCCACCCTAAGCACCAATTAACCTCGGCCAGAATGTCTACCGGAGTCGTACCTGGGCCGAGCGGCCAGCCGATTACCTACACCATCGACAAGGAAGAGGTGGACCGAATCCGTGATAAGCTCAATGCACAGGATGGAGAAATAAGGGGTTTGAAGGAACGCGGAATTCGTCTCCCGGCCATGGCGTTGCCAACCAAGTTTACTGGAGAAGCTTCTAAGGTTCATGTCTTCCGTCGCCAATGTCAAGCTTATCTAGAGGCCCGTGCTGCCGAGTTTCCCCAAGAAGACATCAAGGTGGCATGGGTTTACAGTCTTCTAGACGGGCCAGCGGCCAGCTGGGCGACGGCACTGTTCGACCAAACCTCTCCACACCTAAGATCAGCGCAACACTTCTTGGACCACCTCAAGGAGACTTGGGGAATCGAGGACAATTTGGAGGCAGCCGGTCACAAACTCCGTCGCCTTTTTCAAGGAGACAGACCTATGTCTCAGTATATAGCCGAGTTCCGAGTGCTGGCCCACAACACCGGCTGGAACGATGTAGCCCTCAGGGGACAATTCCGGGAGGGTCTCAACATTGAAATGCTGGAAGAAATCTCCAAGGTGGATCCTCCCCAGACCCTCGAGGCACTCATTGATCAATGTTTACGGGCTGAAGTCATGATTGCCAACAGGAAACAGTGGGTTCGAGGCCAGGGCAGTAGAGCCGGGGCAAAACCCCCCGCTCCCGCCAGCGTTCAGCCACGTCCGGTGTGGAGACCCCCACCGCCAACCCCATACCCCAGAGGAGGCGAGGAGGTGCTGATGCAGTTGGGCAATGTGCGTCCCAGACTAGATGCCGCCGAGAAGGCCCGTCGTCAACGCTTAAACCTCTGCTGGTACTGCGGGAACGGGGGCCACTTCGCCAGAGAGTGCCCAGCCAAAGGGAAGCCAGCCGCCCGTCTTGCGGCGGCGTCCTCCACGGAGACGAAGGCGTCTGAGCCGACTGGCACACAGCCGGCGGGGGAAGCCAACGACCGGGTGTAGAGAGGCTCGCCAACCCGGTCAAAAAATCCATCCAAGAGCCGCCAACCGGGGTCCTGTTCCTTCTCGTGGTCACATTATGGTCAGCAAAAAGGGGACCCGTCATGATCCACGCCATGATAGACTCTGGAGCTACTAACAATTTCATCGATAGAGAGTATGCCGACTCTCTGGGATTACAATATCATGATTTCAAGAATGCCCGTGTGGTGCAAGCCATAGACGGCCGTCCCCTCAAGACGGGCCCCGTAAGTCAGTGGTCGGAACCCACCAGGATGTGGATAAGGGAACATATGGAAGAGATTTCCTTCTTTGTTACCGAGGTCCCCCATTTCCCTGTGATTTTGGGAATTCCATGGCTGACTCTCCACGACCCTAACATCTCCTGGTCCAACAGAGAACTGCAGTTTGCTTCACCGTACTGCCAAAACCATTGCCTCGTAGCCAAGGTATGCCATGCCACAGACACCGAGCCCATCATCACCTTGCCAAAGAAGTACTCCGAGTATTGGGATGTATTCAATGAGAAAGAAGCCGAAAAATTACCCCCACATAGACCTTATGACTGTGCCATTGACTTGGTGGAGGGGGCCCCGATCCCGCGAGGGCATCTCTACTCCCTGACTGAACCAGAGCAAGAAGCTCTCAGGGAATTCCTAGAGACAAACCTTCGCAAGGGATTCATCAGACCCTCTCAATCCCCAGCCGCCTCCCCAGTGATGTTTGTGAAGAAGAAGTCAGGGGAACTACGCTTGGTGGTGGACTACAGAGCATTGAACAATATCACCAAGCGGAACAGCTATCCCCTGCCCTTAATCTCGGATCTACTGGATCGGCTTCGAGGAGCCAAGGTTTACACCAAGCTGGATCTTCGGGGGGCTTACAACTTAGTTCGCATCAGGGAAGGGGACGAGTGGAAGACCGCCTTCCAGACCAAATTCGGATTATTTGAGTCCCGAGTTATGAATTTCGGTTTATGCGGAGCCCCCGCAACGTTCCAGCATTTTGTCAATGATATTTTTCAGGACTATCTAGACAGGTTCTTGATAATCTACCTGGACGATTTTTTGGTGTTTTCCAGATCACAATCAGAACATGAGAACCACGTCAAAATGGTGTTACAACGATTGCGGGATCATGGACTTTATGCCAAGCTGGAAAAATGCGCCTTTGATCTACAAGAGGTAGATTTCCTTGGTTACCGCATCTCGCCTCTAGGGCTTTCCATGGATCCAGCCAAGGTTTCAGCAGTATTGGAATGGCGGGCGCCAACTAACAAGAAAGAGGTGCAGCGTTTCTTGGGGTTCGCGAACTATTACCGCAAGTTCATTCCAGATTTTGCCCGCTGGTCCGACCCCATCACTAGCTGCATCCGTGGAAAGCAGCCTTTCCGCTGGACTGATCAAGCAGAGAAAGGGTTCCAGCAACTAAAGAAACTTTTCACCTCCCAGCCAATTCTACAGCACCCAAATCCTGGAACCCCTTTTGTGGTGCAAGCGGACGCCTCTGATGTGGCAATTGGGGCTGTACTCTTACAACCGGTGGGAGATCACCTCCACCCCTGTGCCTTTTATTCTCGTCAACTAACCACACCAGAGAGGAATTACACCATTTGGGAAAAAGAACTACTGGCCATAAAGGCAGCCTTTGAAACTTGGAGACATTGGCTAGAAGGGGCCAAATTTCCCATTGAAGTCCACACTGATCATCGTAATCTAGAACATCTAAGAACTGCCCGCAAACTAAATCAGAGGCAGCAACGTTGGGCTTTATTCTTTGAACGTTTCAACTTCCAGATCCATTATGTGACCCCAGCCCAAACCAAGCAAGCAGACGCCCTGTCACGTAAACCGGAATACGCTGCAGGACGCAAGGAGACCTTTGAATCCCAACTGCTACAACCCGAGAACTTTGCCACGCTCACGGTGGGGAACACCAAATCCGTTCCCATTGGTTCAACTTCCCCTACTCCAGGACCCATCTGTGCTCAAGAAATCAGGGCTAGTCAGCAAGCAGATGCCTGGGCGCAGGACCAACTTCGCCAAGGTCTGCATTTTCCCTTTTCGCTTAAAGATGGGCTGCTCTGCTATAGAAATCATGTTTATATCCCACCCGGACCGGGCAGGGAAAAGGCGCTTCGTCTGTGTCATGACTGCAAACCAGCAGGACACTTCGGACTATTTAAAACTATGCATTTGATCCTAAGGGATTTTTGGTGGCCCAAGATCCGCAAGGATGTGGAAAAATATGTCAACACCTGCCCTGTATGCCAGCGCTCCAAGATACGAAGGGAGAAGCCCTCAGGGCTTTTACACCCCCTTCATACCCCATCTCGCCCATGGGAAATAATTTCCGCGGATTTCATCACTGACCTACCACCTTCCTGTGGATTCACCACGATCCTAGTGGTGGTGGACCTTTTCACCAAGTTAGCCCATTTCATTCCCTGCGAAGGCCTCCCCACGGCCAAAGAAACTGCGGATCTATTTCTTCAACATGTTTTCAGACTACATGGATTGCCCAAGAGTTTAGTCACAGACCGTGGATCTCAATTCACCTCTCGTTTTTGGAAGGCACTACAAAAGCTATTGGGCATAGACTCTCGCTTATCTTCAGCTCATCATCCCCAAACAGATGGGCAAACGGAGCGCACCAATGCCACTTTGGAGCAGTATCTTCGCTGTTATGTAAACTATCAACAGGACAATTGGGCTTCTCTGTTACCACTGTCTGAGTTTGCCTACAACAATGGAGTTCAAGCTTCTACAAAAGAAACGCCGTTCTTTGCAAACTACGGCTTCCATCCACGTTTCTTCCCCCCTGTCATTGAAACTTCAGAAGTTCCCGCAGCAGAGGATTGGCTGCAGGAACTCACAGCGGTGCAACAACTTTTGCTCCAGCAACTGGACCAAGCCAAGGAGGACTATAAACGCCACGCTGACAAACATCGCCAGCCGGGCCCCGAAATCAAGGTAGGAGATCGGGTTTTCCTGTCCACTCGCTTCCTGCCCTCCCACCGCCCTTGCCGGAAGTTAGATGCCCGTTTCATTGGCCCCTATCCAGTGGTGGCGCAATTAAACCCCGTGACTTTCAAACTCCAACTTCCGCGTTCAATGCGCATTCACCCAGTGTTTCACCGTTCCCTGCTCCTTCCGGCGGATGGTGTGCGACCTGATACAGACCAACCGGCCCCCCCTCCTGTTTTGATGGATGGGGAGGAGGAGTTCGAGGTTGAGGACATTTTGGATTCTCGCTTTCACCGCCGCCGCCTACAATATCTCATTGACTGGGTGGGTTTTGGCCCTGAGGAACGCTCTTGGGAAGACGCCTCCACAGTCCATGCTCCTGATCTAACCCGTCGCTTTCATCAGACCTATCCCACCAAACCGCGACCTCGCGCCTCGGGGAGAGGGCCCCAGTTTGGGAGGGGCCTTGAGGAGGGGGATAGTGTGATGACCCATGGGCCTTGTAGTCCTGCTCAGGACATTGTAATTCCTGATGAAGATGAAAACTTGGGTTTTTTACCTTCCCAGTCTGAACTGGATTCCTCTCAGCCAGATCTTTCCCAGGCAGATCTGGGAACCTTGCACCTGCAGGAAAGTTGTCTCCCAGAAGTATGTCAAACAAGCCCAGAGTCTACTTCTCCCGTGTTCTTGCGCCGGGAGTTTTGTAAACAACAGAGAAGTTTGGAATCAGCTTCGCGCAGGAGTGCGAGGATTGCAGCTAAGAATGTGGCCAATTAAGACTGCTTCTCGTGAGAATCTTTGGGGAGTCTCACATCTGGTCTCAGAGTTTAGCTTTCGGTTCTGTTTCCCAGAGAACTGCTTCGGCGGGAAAGTTAGACTCTATTTAGGTGTTTTGCCCGCGTAGTAACTTCGCGGAGTCAATTCGTCAGCCTACGGAGCGAGTTGTGTCTGGACAGCGCGCTCCGATTCAAGCCTCGCTCCTGCTCAAGCCTTGCCTTGCTATCCAGCCTTCGCCTTGCTTCCCAGCCTTTGTTTATCTACGGACCTTGCCTTGTTTCCCAGGATTAATCCTTGCCTTGTTCCACGGATTTTATCAAGTTATTCCACGGACCTTGTTCTTGTTCTTAGTTACCTTGTTCCACGTTCAAGCCTTGTTTCAAGTATCAAGTTATTTCCTAGCCTCGCTCAAGTTTCATGGACTAAAGGACCTTGTCATCTCCCCTCACTTTGCTTGGCAAAGTGAGTGTTTCGGTTATTGGATTACAACTTTGGACCTTAATATTTCTTATTTGACATTGCTTTTTTGGACTAATTCTGACCTTTCCTGAAAGGTCTAATTCTGGACTATTTTCTACACTTGTTTTTATTAACTTTATATATTCCTTCAATAAAGATATTAGATAGATTCTGGCCTCTGTGTATGGTTATTGGTGCTCTGCAGCCTGGGTCGTGACACCTGGCCACTTTCTACCATGCGGAATCCTTGGTTGGCCAGTTTGAATAGCAATTTATAGTCTCGGTGTGGCAGGTATGAATGCTGCAATTAGGTACCTTGATTAGCATTTAATGGCCTTGCAGCTTCAAAGCCTGGCTGCTTCCTGCCTGGGGGAATCCTTTGTTGGGAGGTGTTAGCTGGTCCTGATTGTTTCCTTTCTGGAATTCCCAATTTCCCTGCTTTCAGAGTGTTGCTCTTTATTTACTGTCCTGGTTTTAGAGATTATATTGTTTTGTATTATTATACCACAGTATTTATTTCATATTATATTTATAATATTATCTGCTTAGAAGTGGATTATATGAGGCCCCTTCTACACAGCTGTATAAAATCCACACTGAACTGGATTATATGGTAGTGTGAACTCTAGATAATCCAGTTCAAATCAGATAATCTATATTTTATAGGCTGTGTCGAAGAGGCCTAACTGCCTGTGCCCTGTGCAGAGGGAGTTGCTAGGACATGAAGGGGCGGGGACTAAAGGCAGCGGGGGGGGGGGTGCTTTTCTAACTGGCAGTCAAGGGGAGAAAAACTCTTCCTCATCCTCTGTAATTTGGACTATTTTTCTAGGTTTTTTTTATTGAAAGACATATTTTGGATGACTATGTCTTTTGTGGCCAAATTTGGTGTGACTTGGATCAGTGGTTTTGTTGTTTACTCCATAGTAAAACGAACATTACATCTTTATATAGATAGACTAGCTGTGCCTGGCCACGCGTTGCTGTGGCGAAGTCTGGTGGTATGGGAAATAAAGTATTGAGGAATTGGTGGTAGTTAAGGTAAAGGGTCAAGGTTTTCCCCTGACGTTAAGTCCAGTCATGTCTGACTCTGGGGGTTGGTGCTCATCTCCATTTCTAAGCCGAAGAGCGGGCGTTGTCCGTAGACACCTCCAAGGTCATGTGGGATGACTGCATGGAGCGGCGTTACCTTCCCGCCGGAGCAGTACCTATTGATGCACTCACATTTGCATGTTTTTGAACTTCTGGGTTGGCAGAAGCTGGGGGGCTATTAGTGGGGGCTCTCTCCGCTCCCCCAATGCAAACCTGTGGCCTTTCGGTCCAGAAGTTCAGCAGCTCAGTGCTTTAACACGCTGCACCATCAGGGGATATTATTTCCTAAAGGTTGTGAATATACAATATTTCTGATTTTTTTTTGTCTGTTGGAGGCAAATATGAATGCTGCAATTAGGAAAAATGATTAGGATGTAATGGCCTTGCAGCTTTAAAGCCTGGCTGTTTCCTCCCTGAGTGAATTTTTTGTTGGGAGGTGTTAGCTGGCCCTGATTGTTTCCTGTCTGGAATTCCCTTGTTTTCAGAGTGGTGTTGTTTGCGATATTTAATGTGCTTCTACTGTTTGTGGCCCTGAGAAAACAGAGGATTTGCCAGACTTTGATGATGGGAATACTTTGTTGGGAGGTGTTAGCTGGCCCTGATTGTTTCCTGTGTGGAATTCCCCTGTTTATTTACTGTCCTGGTTTTAGAGATTATATTGTTTTGCATTATTCTATCCCAGTAATTATTTCATATTAAAGTAGAATCTCACTTATCCAACATTCACTTATACAATGTTCTGGATTATCCAACGCAGTCTGCCTTTTCATAATCAATGTTTTTGTAGTCAGTGTTTTAAATTCATTGTGATATTTTAGTGGTAAATTTGTAAATACAGTACAGTAGAGTCTCACTTATCCAACATAAACGGGCCGGCAGAATATTGGAAAAGCGAATATGTTGGATTATAAGGAGGCATTAAGGAAAAGCCAATTAAACATCAAATTAGGTTATGATTTTACAAATGAAGCACCAAAACATCATGTTAGACAACAAATTTGGCAGAAAAAGTAGTTCAATACACAGTAATGCTATGTAGTAATTACTGTATTTATGAATTTAGCACCAAAATATCACGATATATTGAAAACATTGACTACAAAAATGCGTTGGATAATCCAGAACACTGGATAAGCGAGTTTTGGATAAGTGAGACTCTACTGTAATTACTACATAGCATTACTGCGCATGGAACTACTTTTTCTGTCAAATTTGTTGTATAATATGATGTTTTGGTGCTTAATTTGTATAACGATTACTTAATTTGATGTTTAATAGGCTTTTCCTGAATCCCTTCTTATTATCCAACATATTCACTTATCCTGCCGGCCTGTTTATGTTGGATAAGTGAGACTCTACTGTATATTGATAATCTTATATTATCTGCTTAGAACTGGATTATATGGGGGCCCTTCTTTACAGCTGTATAAAATGCACACTGAAGTGGATTATATGGCAGTGTGGAGTCAAGATAATCCAGTGCAAAGCAGATAATATAAGATAATAAATGGGTTCTATAGCTGTGTGGAAGGGCCTTGAGTCTACACTGCCATATAATCCAGTGCAAATTACATAGCCTAAGTCTGCCTGTCCCCTAACTGAACCCTGGCTGTCCCTTGGCTTGCTAGGAGTTGGTTGCTAGGAGACGAAGTGGGCAGAGATTAGCCCTCTAAACTGGCAGCAATTGGATAAAAAAAATTATTGCTCTCCCTCTAATTAGGACTTTGTTTTTCTTTTCTTTTTGTTGTGTCAACCTGGAGGCATGGATGATGGGTTGTGTTGTCAAATTTTGAGGTTGCGGGGCCTGTACTTTTGTTGTTTTGTGAGTCGCCGTGATGCCATCACTCTTTTATATATATAGATAGATTGTCCTTCCAACCCTGCTATACGCTTGTGAAACGTGGACTGTCTACAGACGTCACACTCAACTCCTGGAGCAATTCCACTAGCGTTGCCTCCGAAAAATCCTGCAAATCTCTTGGGAAGACAGGCGGACAAATATCAGCGTGCTGGAAGAAGCAAAGACCACCAGCATTGAAGTGATGCTCCTACACCATCAAATCTGCTGGACTGGCCACGTTTTTCAAATGCCTGATCACTGTCTCCCAAAGCAGTTACTTTACTCCCAACTCAAGAACGGGAAACAGAAAGTTGGTGGACAGAAAAAAAGATTTTAAAATGGGATTATAGCCAACCTTAAAAACTGTGGCATAGACACTGAGAACTGGGAAGCCCTGGCCCTTGAGCGCTCTAATTGGAGGTCAGCTGTGACCACTAGTGCTGCAGAATTCGAAGAGGCACGAATGGAGGGCTTGAGGGAGAAACGCGTCAAGAGGAAAGCCCGTCAAGCCAACCCGGACCGGGACTATTTCCGGGAGAATATGCGGATCAAAAATAGGTCTCTTCAGCCACCTACGGACCCACCCCCAAGACTCCACAACTGGAAGACCATCATCCTCGATCTACGAGGGATCGTGTAAGTGAGTACCTTGCAGGATGGGGTACTTTGATTCTAAATTGCTGCATGGCCTTGTGGTCTCTTCCAACTCTATGCTTCTACGGTATGGCAGCACTAGCTATGAACATAGTAAGGGACCCCCGGTGGCGAAGTGCGTTAAAGCACTGAGCTGGAGACCGAAAGGTCCCAGGTTCAAACACCGGGAGCGGCGTGAGCGGCCGCTGTTATCTCCAGCTCCTGCCAACCTAGCAGTTCGAAAACATGCCAATGTGAGTAGATCAATAGGTACCGCTCCGGTGGGAAGGTAACGGCGCTCCATGCAATCATGCCGGCCACATGACCTTGGAGATGTCTATGGGCTCTTCGGCTTAGAAATGGAGATGAGCACCAACCCCCAGAGTCAGACATGACTGGACTTAACGTCAGAGGAAACCTTTACCTTTACCTATGAACATAGTACCCAGCTGTACCCAGGGGCGCATGCGGTCACGTGGTGCGGGGTCCGCTCTCCCGCAGCCCCGCCCTTTTCCAGCTGCGGGAGTAGGAACCGGCTTTGGATTTCGAAACCCGCGCGCACGTGCGTTTTGTTTTGGTGAGGGAGGAAAAGAGCCGTTGGCGCCCCGCCGCGTCTGCGCACCAAGAGTGGCCGGGGGCGGGGCCAAGCGGGAGGAGCTGCGTGCGCAGGCGCAAGAGCGGCTCCTCCTCGCGCTGCTGCTCGAGGCGGTCTTCTGCTCCTTCTCCTCGCCAGGCTCCCTTTCTTTCTGCCCCCCGCTTCCCTCGTCGCGCGAAGCTTCTGGGGGTGCCCTGGGGCCGTGGCTGAGGCGCCCGAAGGCCCTGCTTGCCCGCCTCCTTCTCGCGCCCAAGATGTCGCAGACAGCCATGTCCGAGACTTACGGTAGGGAGGGGGAGAACGAGGGAGGGCCTTGGCCTCTGTTCTGAGGGAGGGAAGCAGGGCTGGCGAATGTCTACATCAGGCATAGGCAAACTTGGGCCCTCCGGGTGATTTGAACCAACTCCCACCATGCCTAACAGCCTCAGGCCCTTTCATTTCCCCCCTCAGCCGCATAGGCGACTGAGCGGGGAAAGGAAGGGGGCTGAGGCTGTTAGGAATGGTGGGAGTTGAAGTCCAAAACACCCGGAGGGCCCAAGTTTGCCCATGCCTGGTCTACACCTTGTGGGAGTCTCCTTTCTGTGGCCCTGGAGCCCATTCCTTTCCCCCCTTCGCCAATACGGACAAACCTTCCCCACATCCCTGGAACTGGGGTGAAAATAGGCACCTTACACGGGCCATGACACATCTTTCGCCCTCATCCAAAATAGCATGGCATCCACAACAGAGCGAGGTAATTCATGGTGAACTTAAAATGCACCAAATGCAGAGGCATGCACTGAGATCCCTCCAAATCAGGCCTGGGCAAACTTGGGCCCTCCAGGTGTTTTGGACTTCAACTCCCACCATACTTAACATCCTCAGACCCGCTTAGGCGGCTGAGGGGGGGGGGGGAGAAAGGGCCTGCGGCTGCTAGGAATGGTGGGAGTTGAAGCCCAAAACACCTGGAGAGGAGGTTGCACATTGCCCCCTGTTCTTTTCCTTATCTTTGTTTCTCTGCTTTTTTAAGGAGCACTATTTTTCTACTGGACCAGGAGTGGGAAAATAGCAAGTAGGACTGATGTGCCTTGGGTTGTTGCTTGAAAAAATGAGTACATGAGAATTACTTTTCCTATGTAGTGCATAGTCCTTAAAGACCTGTGTGTCTATGTATACATTCAGTTCACCTGCTTCCTCCTACCGTAGCAGGGCCTTGCATATTCTTTCCTATTCTTTTTCTTATCTTTGTTTCTCTGCTCTTTTGTTAAGTAGCACTATTTTTTACTGGACCAGGAGTGGGAAAAGAGCAAGTAGGAGTTATGTACGTTGGGTCGTTGCTTGAAAAAAGGAGTACATTGTAATTACTTTTCCTATATAGTGCATAGCCCTTAAATTTTTCTATGTCTGTGTATACATTCAATTCACCTACTAACTTGTGGTGAGCCCATCAGATTCATAGGGCTTTCTTTGGGGCAAAGAATGCTCAGAAGTGATTTTGCCAGTCCCTTTTTCTGAAATACAGTCTCACTTATCCAACATTTGCTTATCCAACGTTCTGGACTATCCAACGCAGTCTGCCTTTTAGTAGTTAATGTTTTTGTAGTCAATGTTTTCAATACATTGTGATGTTTTGGTACTAAATTCGTAAATACAGTAATTACTACATAGCATTACTGCATATTGAACTACTTTTTCTGTCAAATTTGTTGTTAAACATGATGTTTTGGTGCTTAATTTGTTAAATTATAACCTAATTTGATGTTTATTAGTCTTTTCCTTAATCCCTCCTTATTATCCAACATTCATCAGCTTATCAACGTTCTGCCAGCCCGCTTATGTTGGATAAGTGAGACTCTACTGTAACAGATAACAGTACTAGGGTTTTGATGCCAGTCTCCCATCCAAGCTAATCCTGGTTAGCTTCCAAGATCAGATAGACTAGTGCTTTTAGGAAATCCATGCTTTCTTGGGTTTATTGTCTTCCTACTGCCTTAGATGTTTTCAGAAATTTATTTGGATTTCCTCGTCCCTCCTTTTCCTCATACAGTGTTATTAAATTGTGCGCTTTTTGTTTTTACAATGGAGATTGTTGATATTTTCTGCCTTTAAACTATTCTTATCAAAATATGAGTTTACTTCTTAAATGCTCAGAAGTTGAATTAGATAGAAATGAAAACAGTAAACCCTTACATTTAAGGAAGAAAATGTATGAACTCATTGAAGAGGAGACAAAGTCATGGATTCTGTTTTCAGCCAACAGCCTTGTTTTCTGATTGCATGTACATAAATAATAAATAACTTTAAAGTTATAAATATAGTGTCAAATTTAATTTTAGCTCTACTTCGGCAATTGCTAAATTGCTTTTAAATTAAATGTATTTTTTTTAAATTTCAAATTACTTTTCAACCTGTCTCCTGTGTCATCGGTTGGGAGCCCCTCCCCCCAAGGAATAACTGCCATTCTGGGGCCAGAGTGAAGAACGGGGGGGGGGGGGGGGGGATAAAGATATCATACCAACCTGAGAGCCAGGAAGATAGCTCCATCCTGTCTCCTGTACCATAGTTGTTGTGACTGCGCCTTCGGGGATTATGGTTGATGGGGATGGAATTCGAAGAGGAAGAAAAAACCCTCGTGATGAGGGTTCACTGGAGGAGTTGCGCAGGAAGCGACTTAGAGAGCTATTTGGGGGATCTTCTGAGGAAGATTCAGATGGGGAGATGGATGCTGAGGAACAGGTGGTGGCTGGGGAAGCGGGCACTGAATGGGCACAGCCACCGGAGATGTCTGGGGATTTGGGGTCTATGGATACTTCTGAACCTGGGGTTTCTGCAGGAGCTGATCCCAACTGGGATGCTTGGAGAAGGGAGGATGGTTCTTTAAGTGTTCATGGGGCTAAGTGTGGGCAGGATGATTGGGACTCCGACGAATTGCTAGGTACTCCAGATCCACGAGCTCTAGCTGTGTGGAGCTCAGACTCTGAGTAGATTTGGGACACCTGGTGTTTGGGTGTGAGTGTTTGGTCACCCAGGAGGAAGGGGAATAAAATGGGAATGTTTGGCCACTGCACTTTGCGTGTGGCAAGGTGTTGCTGAGGCGCCATTGGGATCTCTGTGAAGACTGGACTTGGACTATGATTTGAATCTGCTGTTATCACCTAGCTTGGCTCTCGCTGTGTCTTATCGTGGACCTGTTTTGGATGACTGCACCCTCTTCAGACCTTGGACCGGAATTTGACCTTGCTACTGCCTTCGCCCTGTGATTGATGACTACTATCGGCTTTTGACTCCTGGCTTGCTCTTTGGACACCGCTGTTATCTCCTGACCTGACCTTGGAATCCCGGACGACGTCTTTTCACCATCCTTTTGGAGCCTTCGGCTTTATCCACAGTGTGGAAGCAGTCTACTGCATTCTTAGTTTGTTTGTTTGTTTCCTGACCAATTTGGTGTTTTCTTTTGGGAACTGTTCCTTTGAAAACTACAGAGCCGGCTGGCAGGGCTTGGACTCAGAAAGTGCAGTTTGCACTAAGTTTGTTTAGCTTTGTTTTCACCTGCTTGTGTTGCTGAATTATATTTTTGTTTGAACTGCTCTTGAAGCACTGATAGTGAAGTGTTTCAAGGTTTTTTCTGTGTTAACATTACTTTTTGGCTTATCTGCTGAATAAACTCTATTTTTGTTCGCTAATTGGCGTCTGACTCTTGACAATAGCAACATGCTATGCATTTATAATAATTTATAAATATATAATATATTGTATATACATAAAATATTGATAATAATATTATAATGGAATACAATATTATACTACTAATAATACAATATAAAATATTAATTATATATTAAATGTAATATTACTAATAATATTACCATATAATGATATAGTACAATATAGTAATTTAATGCTTATATTGTGCTATGCTAATAATATATTGTATGTTCATTTGATTTGTAAGTCGCTCTGAGTCCCCTTCGGGGTGAGAAGAGCAGGATATAAATGCAGCAAATAAATAAATAAATAAATTTTATAATCCTCTCTATTTCATACCCATTGCAGAAAACTGACAACCCCATTGCCCACAACAGTTGTTTTTATTCAATTTTATTTCTTCATTTTTTAAAAAAAAATCCTTCTAGTGAAGTAACATTATTTAGTAAATTAAAGTTAATGCTAAATTATTGCAATACTAGCATTATTTTATAGTACAGTTTTACAAAGGGCATCTTAAAACATTCATATCTGTGTTGCTAGGTTCTGTCTTCCAGACAAAAGTTCCCTCATGTTTTTAGACTTGCTGTGATACTAGTTCTGTTTGTTGGTCTTAGCTGCATTTTTCTTCTTTAGTTATTCCTAGTAACAACTAGCTTCTCTAGGGTGAGAAACCAGACAGCTCAACAGAATCTTGAAGCTCAAGGGTTCTTTGTTAGTGGGGAAGAAAGAGAGAATACACTTTATAATGAAGTGTCTTTCAAGGCTTTGTTTTTATTTGTTTTCTTCTGTAAAGAAGAAGCTGGGAGCAAAGCAGGGTTATTTAAACAGCTGAAGAAATAACAGGCATAAAAAATACCTTTCGCTTCACTATCCAAATAGTAAAATGTATAAACCACTTTTCCCACAGTGATTTTGAACATAAGGACTACTTTGAGGCCACTGTAAAATTCATGTTAACCTGTGGCACATTGTAACACTGTGGTGCTTTTGCTATTTTGTAAAGTTCTGTGTTGGCAGGGTATGGGAGGAGACTGATATAATTGTCCTGCACTCACATCAGATATTCTTGTTTACAAACATGTCCATTATTATTTCAGCAACTTTCAGACCTCAATACAGTACAGGTTTGTAAACCATGTGTACTGTTCTTGGTAGGGGAATAGTATCTCAGTTATACAGCTGCAGAAGAATAGACATGCTATATCCTTAGGAATATTTTCTTAATCAAATATATGAAGGTTCAGTATGTAATTATTTGAGGAAAATAGATTTTTATAACACTGCCTGGCAAACTGTGTTAACTTTAGTATATCTAGTTCTTGCTACCAAAAAAGGAATTGCTGTTACAATTGAGCAGTTTTGGAATTGAAGAATTTTGCTACTTATGGGGTGAAAAATGGTTATACCCAAAAGATTGCAATCTCCGGGGCTAGGTGTAACAAACAGCAAATTCTATGTGCAGTTAGATTTACCACAATGCATTATTCTATTTGTTACATTTATTATTATTATTATTATTATTATTATTATTATTATATTTATACCCCACTTTATCTCCCCAAAGAGGACTCAAAGCAGCTTGACATAAAAGCATTAGCACAGAATTTAAAATATACAACATTAAAACAGAATTAAGCACAAACAGCAGTAAAATGATTCAGTTAATATCTATCAAAACATATTCAAAGTTAATAACCACAGCACCCTCTGACCAGATCTTAAACACCTTCATCTTTAAATGCCTGTTAGAATAGAAAGATTTTAGCCTGCTGCTGGAAGGACAGCAGGGAGTAGGTCGTTCTGGTTTCCCTGGGCAGGGAGTTCCAGAGTCAGAGGCATCCACCAAGAAGGCCCACTCTCCCGTTCTCAACAACCCAGGCGAGCTTGAGGTAGAACCAAGAAAAGGGCCTCTCCTGAAGATCTTAGGGCTCAGGCAGGTTTGTACTTGCTCACCTTTGAGGAGCTCGAAGGCCCCCGCCAGCTGTGTGAGGCAGCAGACAGCAGAATGGGCTCTGTGCAGAAGAGGACATGGAGCTGCAAGGAGCTGCACTCATGGTTGCCTCTTCCTCCTTCCCATCTTCCTGGGTCAGCCGGAGGAAGAGGGAGAGAAAAATCCTCCTCCCTCTCCTTCTCTTGAGTTCCTTCCTGGAGCCGGAGGGAACTCAAGAGAAGGAGAGGGAAGAGGACTTTTCTCTCCCTCTTCCTCCGGCTGCCCCAGAAAGATGCAAAGGAGGAAGAGGCAACCATGAGTGCGGTGGTGGCAACGGCTTCCTCCCGGGCCTCCTTGCAGCTCCGCATCCTCTTCTGCATGGATCCCGCTCTGCCGTCTCAGAGCAGCTGGTGGGAACCTTCAAGCTCCTCAAAGATGAGCAAGCAAGGCGCAGGGAAAAGAAATCTTCCATTAGAACTTCCTTCAGAGCCTCCCTCCCTCCCTCGAGGCACCTTCCCGTGGCCTCACTTTTAAAAGTTGCGCAAACGGCACCTCTCTAGTTTGGCCTTCCCCTCTGCACCCCCTGGAGGGGCTCCTCCATGCATGGTGGGCAAAAATAACTTCCCTCCTTGCCAAGCCCCCGGCGCCGTGTCGGATAATACGGTGTGTCGGATAAGAGGAAGTCGAATAACCGGAACTCTACTGTAATCTGTTTCATCCAGAAATCCCTGGAGTTGGGAGGCCACCAAGACCTTGCTCAGAAAAAGGAGGTTGAAGACTGGCTGATAGTTGTCCATTATAAAGGAGTTCAGGAATGGCTTTTTAAATATAAGTGTCACAACTGTCCCCTTTAGGCAAGTTGCAACTTTGCCTTGTTCCAAGGAGGCATTAACCACCATCTTCACCCACTTTGCCAGTCCCCCTCTGGCTCCTGTTTGATCAGTCCGGAAGGGCAAAGATCTAGAATACCTCTCACCTCTCCAAGGATCCTGTCCACACCCTCAGGCTGCACAATTTGAAGGGTATCCATCAACACTGGACAAGCAGGAGGCAGAGTTAACATCCATTGGAACTGTATCATTCAGTGAGCTGCTGAATGGTCAGGAGTGTCTCCTTGAGGACCAGTATGTAGTAGCCTGTGACCACTCGAAACTAGTCTGCTGGACAGTTTCTTGCAGACACAATCATGGCAGCAAGGAACAATTTCTCTGCTGCCCCCATTGTCACAGAGTAGGCATTCAAATACGCTCTAGCCCGTACTCGGTCAGATTTGCTTTGAGTTCTCTGCCAACATTGCTCTGTCCTCTGCCTCACTTGCTTCATCGCTGCCAGCTCCTTGGAAAACCAAGGGGCTGGTTTGACTCTGTGAAAGGAGACGTTCAGGAGCGATTGTGTCCACCGCCCTGGCCATTTCCCCATTCCAGAGGTGAGCCAGAGTTTCAACAGAATCGCCTGCCAAATTGAGAGGAAAGTCTCCAAGAACTGTCAGGAATCAATCCAGATCCATAAGCCTCCTGGGGTGGACCATCTTAATCAGTCCATGACAACGGAACTGCAACAAGTTCCTCGACATTGCAATCACCATCATCCCATCCTGCACAGAAAACAAGGCCCAAAGTTTGTCCTGCAGCATGGGTAGGGCAAGACACTACTTGGGACAGACCTGTGGTTGTCATGGAAGCCATGAAGTCCTGAGCCACTCCTGACAGGGCAGTCTCAGCATGGATGTTGAAGTGTTCCAGCAGTATTAACTACTGAGACTCCAATGCCAATTCCAATACCAACCCAGTTAGCTCAAGAAGGGAGACTGTTGAGCAGCCGAGTGAGCGGTACACCAACAGAATCTCTATTCTGTCCTGGTTACCCACTTTAAGATAAATACACTCAAACGCTGTTGACTGTGAGATGGGGAACCTGGTCAGAGGGATGGAATCACAATAGACCGCTACACCTCCCCATCCCCCAGGCCTCGCATACTGCTGCACAGAGAATCCTGGTGAGCAGAGCTGAGAGAACTCTGTGATGCAAACCACATTGGCATGCTCATCCAGAATCAAGTTCTGGACGGCAGTTTTTCCATTTACTGACCTGGCATTCAACATCAGCATTTTTAGCCGGGGGGGGGGGGGGGGCTCAATTTTTATACTGGGTGGCCCATAAAAATCTCCCACATTTTGAAGTGGTGTAAAAAAAACAAATGAAGCTATCTAGAAAAAAGTGTATTTTTTTCTGAAAAATACATCTAATCATTTTGTTTTAATGGTTTTAAAAAATTCTATCAGACAAATCATTTTGTAAGGATGCATTTTTAAATCGGT
The DNA here is from genome assembly GCF_035594765.1 of Anolis carolinensis. Lineage (NCBI taxonomy): Eukaryota > Metazoa > Chordata > Lepidosauria > Squamata > Anolidae > Anolis > Anolis carolinensis. The sequence goes on from NC_085841.1 coordinate 63,187,283, forward strand.
GTGCAAAATCCTCAACTCTAATTTAATTCTCAGAGTACCATGGCATTCCTTGGTGATTACTAAGTGAATGCTCGTACTGCTTCCATATTTTCTGGCATTTTAGGTTTACCAGGGTTTTTGTTTTCTGTGTGGATCCACTTGGTTGAAGATTAGAAATCCATCGCAAAATCGGTTTCCAATTAGGTACAGATGCATTTTGACCAAGCACAAAGCATGTATTCAACACTCTCTGTGTCATTATCATGGAACAGTTGTTCTCGTAATACTCTTGAACAACAAAACTTCAGTGTTCACTGGTCCAACTCATGATGGGTGCTGAATTAGACCTACCCCACCTCTTTACCCCAACTACAGTGCTCTCTCAAAATATGGGAGATCTTTTTCCTCAACCCTGTATATGCAGAGTAGGCCCATATGTGATAAGGTAGTCAACTATTCATGAAAAAGATGGGTGGTGTAAAGTCTGTAGATCAGTAAGCTTCATTAAAATATCTATGGACAGGTCATAAATTTGGGATGGAGAAAATGTGAACTTCTAGATGTTGAACTGCAGTTCCTTTCGTCTCTAGATACCAAGGCATCTTGTAAGGAATGATGGGAATTGTAATTAAGGAACTTTTAGAATGCTGTTAGAATATACAAATGTCTCTTCCTGAAATCATTTAGAATTAAGAGTTTTTAACTTTGATGAGGTACTTTCCCCTCTTTTTTATGTTTCATTCCTGGCAAACCTAAAATTGTAAAATCACCAAATTTGATAATTCATGTTATTTTTACCTTTCTTGGAATGACAATGATCTGGTATCTTGTGTGTATGTGTGTGTGTTGAATAAAACCTATTTGATCCTGTGTTTCCTTTAAAATAATATCTTGTGAAGAACACATCTTCGAACTTAACAGTTTGCGGGAGTTTTAGAATTATGCTGCTGACCTAAAATAGTACTAATACTTGATTGTTTGCATACATCAGTTCTTAAAATACTAGAAATTGGGCTATAGGTATTGGGAAAAATAAAGAAGTTAGGATTTCTAAATGCTGCATTTTATATTAGATTTCAGATTATTGGGATGTGTGGAATATACACAAACATGTTTATCTACTCTTGTTCTTGTTTTCAGATTTCCTGTTTAAGTTTTTGGTAATTGGAAATGCTGGAACAGGAAAATCTTGTTTGCTTCATCAGTTTATTGAAAAGAAATGTAAGTACAATCTAAGAGCTATTTTTCTTCCAAGGGAAATATGGTTCAAACTGATCTTCAACAAACATAATAATAATAATAATAATAATAATAATAATAATAATAATAATAATAATAATAAACTTTATTTATACCCTGCCACCATCTCCCCAATGGGGACTCGGGGCGGCTTACATGGGGCCATGCCCAGAACAATACAATATAACAAAATATAATAGAACAACAAATCATAGCACATAGCACAAACATCATGGCTAGCAGCATTTTTGACCCTGCATAACCTAAAATTTCCTCTAAAACATTAGCGAATGAATAGGAATTCATGTTCTGTAGCCCTTTACATATCTAATCATCACATTAATACATGGATTATTGTACATACTATCAGAGTGGCAATACATTAGAGTAACTACAGGTCCACACACTTCATTTGTTTCTTATTAAAATAGCAATGTCTGGTTCTAATTGTAATGAAAACAGGGTAGCTGGGAGATTAAGCATGGATATCAATGGCATGTTCAGATCTCTTGAGCCAAGAGAATGTGGATAGCAGAAAAGGAGAATGTATGTACTATAGTCACAGTATTAATATATAGCATAGTACAGTACTTGTGCATAATTTTTATTACAAAATTGGTCAGAAATACAGCAAGGTATGTATGGGTTGGAAAATGTATGATGAGTTCCATTTACCTATGTTGACAGTTTAGAAGATATGCCGAATTATACTTATTTATTTGATGTGTTCCAATACATTTAAATTTATGTAACTTGAAGCAAGCAAACAAATTCACTGTTTGACTATGATAACAATATAAATAAATACTGAATGTATTTGTACTTCTAATGATACAGCAGTATGCCATGTGTTTTAATTATATTTGAATATTTAATCATGGACTTTTCATTCTAGTTAAAGATGACTCAAATCATACCATAGGAGTTGAGTTTGGTTCGAAAATCATAAATGTAGGGGGCAAATACGTAAAACTACAAATATGGGATACAGCTGGACAAGAACGATTCAGGTATAATTTTATTTGATTTAGCGCATACATTTGACAGCATGTGGTGGTTTGTCTGGGATACATTGGGTTGAAGAAAGCAGCACACATCAGAGTTTGGTGTGATTTGTGGGAAGAGTCTGTAATCCACATTGAAAAAGCCTTAATCTTTAAAAATGGATTTTAAATACCCCAATTAAAGGGTGTTTCCATAATAACTACTTCCAGTTATTACGTGACATCTAAGTGTGTTACAAATCTAGTTGGAAGAAAATAGTTTTAGATTATATTATTTCTCTAAACCATGTGGGTTACAACTAGATTTTGGCCTATATATAGTTTATCAAGTCAGCACAGTAACTTTGGTGTTTGTAATTTTATCCTGGTATAGTACTTAACTTTCTGTCCTATTTCAGTGATGTAAATTTTGATTTGTAGGTCTGTAACACGAAGCTATTACAGAGGTGCTGCAGGTGCTTTGCTTGTTTATGACATTACCAGGTAAAACGATATTGACAGCATTGTATTCTCAAGTATGGAGAAATGTCTTCTGTTCTTCCTGAAGGTGGACATGTAGCTTTTCGCAACTAGTGAGAGGCCAGGTTCAGCTTTTATACACAAACCTACACATCACAAACCTACTGTATTTCCTCAAGTCTAGTGTGCCATCGAATCTAATGCACACCCCAATTTTCACTACCTTGAAACCCAAAAATGTATTTGCTGGCAAATGTAATGTGCAGCAGCAAAAAGTGCACGCTTTGTAATTTGGCCAAAAAGGTGTACATTACAGTTGCTGCCTGCTTAGAATTCCTTCTTTAAAAACCAAAATGGTAGGACATCAAATCTTCCGGCAATTGAAAAGAAAACCAGAGAAATTGGAAACTTTCCCTCAAGGAGCCTCTACAGTTTATCATGCCTCAGCTTCCTTGGGTGAACCTATGCTGTAGAATGAGTGCATCTTGACAGCACTTTTATTACCCTACTCAATACTATGGAATCCTATGAGCCCTTTAACCTTCTCTGCCAAAAAGGGCTGGAGACTCACCAAACTACAAGTTCTAGGATTCCATATACGGTACTGAATAATGGAATTCTAAGTGTTATCAAGCAACATACATTCTTGCAGTATAGGTACATCACAGGTGATTCCAAAGTCCTTGGTTGAATCTACATTGGAATTAATACAGTCTGTCACCACTTTCATTGCTATGACTCAATTATATAGAATCATGGGGGCAATAGTTTAGGTCTTTAGCCATCTCTGCCAAAGCATGTTTGTTGCTCACCAAACTACAACTCCCAGGATTGCATTGTATTGAGTCATGACAATTAAAAGTGGTGTTAAACTGCATTAATTGTGCTGTAAAGATGCATCCTAGGAGGGCTATGTTGGAGATATACACTTCCGTACCCAAATCTACTTAGAGCTGCAAAGGGGAACCACAATCAAAACTCTTGGAAAACTCCCCTGACTTTCTGGAAGTAATTATGGGAAATAAGTACTCCAAAGGCATTCAGTTTGCTCGCCTGCCCCTTGCTTGTCTGTCTGATTGTGCATTAGCTCTTTATTAGGTTTCACTTATTGGCAGGAGAAAGCACAACAAATTTTTCTGTAATTGTGTTGATCTGTCAAATTGTGCTTCAATTTATATTTCAGATGTTAATGCTGTTAGCTGTAGTCACAGAGCTAGTATAATGTATATCGCTGTTTGGAGGCAAGATGTCATAATGTGTAAAAATATGTTCTTTGTAATTCAGTCGAGAAACCTACAATGCTCTTACTAATTGGCTGACTGATGCAAGAATGCTGGCAAGTCAAAATATAGTAATAATACTGTGTGGGAATAAAAAAGATCTTGATGGAGATCGGGAAGTCACTTTCTTGGAAGCATCTAGGTTTGCTCAAGAAAATGGTGAGTATTTTTCATGCTATCCTATGTTTAGGTTTGCCAATAGTTAGACTTCCTGAATTTGTACCCTTCAGATGATTGGTAACCACATTCCAGTTGGGACCCCATTGGTTCCATTATTCATCAGCTGTTCCCCAGTTCTGTCTTCCCCTCTCCCTCTAGACATGAATTATAGGGACTATAGCAGTGGTTCTCAACCTGTGGATCCCTAGGTGTTTTGGCCTACAACTTCCATAAATCCCAGCCAGTTTACCAGCTGGTAGGATTTCTGGGAGTTGAAGGCCAAAGCATCTGGGGACCCACAGGTTGAGAACCACTGGACTATAGGAAATAGTGCTACTTGGACCAGCATGGAAATTCTCCCTGAGCTAGATGCAATGTATAGACTATATTACCAATACCTATTCTAAGCTGTGGTTGAGTATATTTAGCTTAAAGATTGATTAAATAAAGAGCTGAACTGAATTATCATCTGTAAACATATTCAGTATGTTACAGAGGATTGAAAAGGAAGCTTCCTAAATCTTTCACCAATGTTTTCGTAATTCTGCCTGTTCTCAGATTCTTCAGTGCCACCTTTTTTAAAGCAAGTGGTTTGGAAACTGAATAGACATCAGATATGATTACAAGATGACTCTGCAAAACCAAATCAGCTCAAGGGCAGTGCCATATATATATACACACACACATACATACATACACACACACACACAGTAGAGTCTCACTTATCCAAGCTAAACGGGCTGGCAGAAGCTTGGATAAGCGAATAACTTGGATAGTAAGGCGGGATTAAGGAAAAGCCTATTAAACATCAAATTAGGTTATGATTTTACAAATTAAGCACCAAAACTTCATGTCATACAACAAATTTGACAGAAAAAGTAGTTCAATACGCAGTAATGTTATGTTGTAATTACTGTATTTACGAATTTAGCACCAAAATATCACAATATATTGAAAACATTGACTACAAAAATGGCTTGGATTATCCAGAGGCTTGGATAAGCGAGGCTTGGATAAGTGAGACTCTACTGTATATGATGGTCAGCTCTTTCATAGAGAGTTCCATGCTCTGTTTTGAAAAGCTTTTTTCTGACTTTTTTCTGGTTAAAGCTGTTATCCTAATTACCTTTGATTTTTCTATTTTGTTCAATCTTACCTGTGTTCTTCCTCATCTACTAACAAATACCATTCAGCCAAGCGAATTAGACACAAGTAGAGATGTTCCTTTCATTTGTTCGGTTGATTTATGTGTCATGTTCTGATTGTTATTTTTCAGAATGGTTTGTTTGCTCTTTTATTAAACTGTCGACTCCCTAAGATGATTGAATTATTTCTCAAAAAAAATCTATCCATATTTTTACTGGTGTTAATTAGAAGGTTTATTTTTTTAATGTAAAACATAAAGGCTTCAGTTTAAAAATTTAATTACAAAAAACTACTCGGGCACTGAGTTCTAGTCTCTACATCAGTTCCCTGAAAAAGTTTCTTGGTCCTTTAAGGTCCTTCCTCGTGCATGTCTGCTGTGGAATGGAGATGTGGAAAAAAATAGGTTGGATATTATCTTGTGTGAGTAGTGTGTATTATTGCTTATATGTTAATGGTATTGGTAAGAAGTTCGTATTCAGTAAAATAGAGAAGATCAGAGTTGCTTGGCTTCAGAAGCACTGCTACATTAGCTGTACTTTGACCATTCTCTGGCTGTCATTTTGAATAATGATGATCTGCCTTCTTTGTCTTTTGTGTCTATTGCAGAGCTGATGTTCTTGGAAACAAGTGCATTGACAGGGGAGAATGTTGAAGAGGCCTTTGTACAGTGTGCAAGAAAAATACTTAATAAAATTGAGTCAGGTACTTAATCACAATTGCAGGCTTGAGTAACTTGAAATACGTTACACTTATAATAATACCAGATAAAGTAAAATCTATGGAATGATGAAGTAGTCGTAGACTAGATATGTTTTCCCCATTGCCATAAAATTGCACCAAATTATCAATTTCACCTAAGTGTGTCTTATCAGATATAATGAATTAAGTTCATCCAAACACAAAGGAATCCACTAAAGCATGTAAGTAGAGTGATTTAATAACATTTTATTTAATAAGCTGTTATCAGGATGTTTTCCCTATTACATTGATTTGCCATTGTAGATGTAGAAGACACTTGGAACAATTTGGAGCTTTGCATAAAGGAGACAAGAAAGTCTCAGAAAAAAAGATAAGAATCAGAAAAATTAATCCTTAAAATTTTTGTATGCTAGATTTCAGACAAATAATGCTAAAAGGCAGGCAATTGCATATTCTTACATGACACTTAGGTATATACTATAGTGTGTGTGTGTGTGTGTGTGTGTACTTAGCATCCTTTGTTGGGTCTGTCAACTGCTGCTTTTTAGTATTATAGGAGTATCTGACATTAGGCATCTTTTAAAACACATTCTTTAGAATATTCTAAACTGGAGTAAAATTGGAAGATATAGGTACTAACACAGATGTCTTTAGCCTTTGGCTTCCATTATTACTCTTTATTTTTGCTTCATACATATTTCAACTGAGTGGGAAAGTATGTCAAAGTAAGTTTTGTGCAGTTTCCCCAAAAATACTTTTAAAGAAGAAGTATCCAGAATGCAATCAGTTAAATTAAAGTTGTAGGTTTTAGGTGATGTGGATCATTTATGTAACAATATCTTTTCTGTTTTATTAGGAGAACTGGATCCAGAAAGGATGGGCTCAGGTATTCAGTATGGAGATGCTGCCTTGAGACAGCTGAGATCTCCACGAAGAGCACAAGCCCAGAGTGTTCAAGAATGTGGTTGTTAGAAGCAGAGAACAAATGAAGCATTTGCCTTAAGGAAAAGGGTAAGTAATAGAAATTTGGAGTTCCTTTTTCTGTTACCCAAAAAAAATTATATCCACAGATTCCGCATCTACAGATTCCCCCATTCACGACTTGAATAACAAACAGCCAGATGTGTTTTCTTTTTCCTCTCACAAATATAAGTCCTACTGAATCCAGGCAGTCACTGGGTTACAAACAAGATATGTTCTGTAGGTTTTTTCTTAAGTTGAATTTGTATGTAAATCAGAACAGGTACATTTTTAGGCATAACTCCAGGCCAAAAGAAAATCTTTTTTAAAAAAGTTTTGGATAGCATAGGAGAACTGGTTAACATCCCTGTAAAGTTTCTTTTGTTATGCAGATGATGGTGATGATGATGATTATGATATAAACCTTATTTGTATACCACCCTATCTCCCCAAAGGGACTCAGGGCAGTTTCTAACATGTAAAGCAAACATTCAATGGCTGGAAGAAAACCATACAGACAATAAACAAAATAGACACATTCAACAATATAACACAACATAATTACCTTGTTAAAAAGATACAAAAAGTAAAAATATATATATATATTTTAAAACCCATCTAATTGTAGCTTCATTAGTAAAAGGTTCAACAAACCAATGGTCAGGATTACAAAATGAACGTGGCCAACTATAAAAGGTCTGGGCCAGGGATAGTGCAACAATGTATCATAGGGCTGGGGAAGTGGAATAAAGTGCAGGACAGACTGCTATCTGGATTAATTACTTGTGAACTCTGAGAACTTACTGCTGGGCCTAGGGACTAATCATTCTCGAAAATTTGCTGGAACATCCAGGGTTTCAAGTCCCTACGAAAGGAGAACAGTGTGGGATCTTGCCTAATTTCCCTGGGGGGGGGGGTCAGAAACGGGGGGTGGGCACCACTGAGAAGGCCCTCTCCCTCGTTGCCACCAACCATGCTTGTGACGGTGGTGGAAGCAAGAGGAGAGTCTCCCTGGCAGATCTTAGAGCCCGTTAAGATTTCCAAATTTTATATTGAAATCGCTGTTCCAAGAGGGAGGGGGAAAGCGGGGGCATGGGTAATGGAAGATACACATCTAAAAATGTATACAGTGATATATAAGGCAAAGTTATTTTTGGAATAATGTATATCGAGAAAACTTGTATGGCAAAGGATTGTTAATTAAAAGGATGTATCAATAAAAAAGAAGGAAACGTTAAGAAATATGTTGCAGGCACAACTAGGAAGTCTTGATAGGCAAATTCACAAATGAGCAGATAATAAAAAAGGGAATTAAAATAGTCCCTGTGACTATTGAATTTTGTGAAAACAAGACATGATGAGAAGGTTTAAGCTCTGACACCATTTTCCCATGATAACTCTTCTGGGAGTTAATTTTCCTTCCTTGTGATAGATTTCCTCCCACTTCTCAGCCCCATTTGTAACCAGGAGTTAGATGTTTGTAACTCAGAGACTGCCTGTACATGAGCAAAGGATTGAAGCCTACATTTTTTTAATGCTGCATATTATTTTTTCTCCCAGCTGTCTTTGCAAATGATGTTTCATTAAACAACTGCCATGGCTTCAAGGCTCTACAATTTTAGAACTTCTTTTTGATTCAACCAAGCAGACTACGTATGGTATTTTTTAAAAATAAAAAAGTACTGTGGAATGGTTTCCAGAAGTGTGCACTTGATGTAAGAAGACTGCAGAAAAGAAAATCTGATAATTCAGTGGACAATACTGAAATGCCTGTATGTAAACGTTTTCTGTTACATCTTTTTGTTATTTCTGTATTCTGTGTATATAAAATGTCACCATTAAATTTCCAAAGCATGATATACTGACATAATATTGCACTAACAGTTGTTTGTTTGTTTTTTTTTTTAAACTAAAATTTTAACTTTGATAGGCACTATCATGTTTTTTGGTTTTTTTTGTACAATGGCTTCTATTTATGAGTTGACATTGAAAGCTACTGGCATTGATTGTCAGTGTTGTATTTGCCACATTTTACAAGGTGCTTACATGATTTATGTTTTGAAAACGGTTAGGTCAAATTTATCTTGAAAAGATAGTTTTTTAAAATTGAAACATAGCTGTCCTTAAACATATTTCAGTCATTTTGTCAAGCATAGGCTACAAAATACAGTTGTGAACTCTGAGAGCTTACTGCTGTCGGATATTGCCTTGGAAAATTTTTATTTTCTACATTCTAGATTGTATCTCAGACAGTGCGCTTTGGGTAAAAGGTAATGCATTCTTGTTTTGCTGTTCTGTAGCTGTATTTGAAATTGTCAATCACTATTATGATTTTTTTTTTAAATTAAAACTTCTATATATAAGACTCTTTTCAGGTTATATACTTCTCTGTAAAAAGAAGCAACTTATGAAAACTAGCTCACATGCATTGAAGAGGACAGTTTCTCATTCTACTGAGTTAAAAAGTGTATTCAACTTTCCATACTCTGTAATCTAGAAAAACTGTTCTTTAAATGACAGCTATTTGTCTAGGAAATGGACTCAAACTGGCACACTCTTTCCATGCCACTGTGAAAGGAAAGCCACTCTCTGCTTCCATTATGTCTAATAAGATAATTATGAATCATATAGACCTACCTGGAAATATGAAGTCTTGTTTTTGGTAAAGTAGTTATATGTGTGGAATAAAATGATCTCTTACATGTATTTCTGTCATCTTAAAAATTCTGAAGGTGACCATTTGTAGTGTGAGTCAACTGATGGTCATAATATAGGGAAACATGGTACCTGCATATGGGATCTCAGAGCTGGGAGTGGTACTTCTGATTATTGAGCTGCTGCTTTGGTGCCTTGATCTTAAGTTGAAAACATCTTGTATGTTTAAATTCCTGTATTGATACAGGTTTTTGGCTGGTTCTATTTAGAAGGAGTATGAAGTTTTGTATGACTGTCAACTAAGAATTTCATCAGCCCAGGGCTAAGGTAGAGAAGATAATCCCTAGCTAGGATACGTTTATCAATCACTAAGTATATAGTTATCCAAAATGGGAACTGTGAATTTGATTAGAATTTGTTTTTCCAAACAAAATTATTGTCCATCTCTATTTCTAAGGTTGTTTCCTTCCCTTTAGAATTAAAAAGGAAGAGATTCAGGGAAGGCAATGAATGAGTTGGTCATTATTTCTTTAACAGTGCTGTTTCTTAACCAAATAATGTCATTAATGGCAGTTTAATAAGGTAAAGGTTTCCCCTGATGTTAAGTCCAGTCATGTCTGACTCTGGGGGTTGGTGCTCATCTCCATTTCTAAGCCGAAGAGCCAGCGTTGTCCGTAGACAACGGACATGACTGCATGGAGCGCTGTTACCTTCCCGCTGGAATGGTACCTATTGATCTACTCACATTGGCATGTTTTCAAACTGCTAGGTTGGCAGAAGCTGGAGCTAACAGTGGCCACTCCCAGGGTTTGAACCTGGAACCTTTTGGTCTGCAAGTTCAGCAGCTCAGTGCTTTAACACACTTTGCCACCGGGGCAGTTTAATAGCAATCAATTAATCTGAAGACACAATAATCGTCTGAAAATACAAAAATAACCAAATATACTACAGAGAGCAGAACTTCCATAAAAGTTCTAGCAGTCATATGCCAAATTAAGTTACATAAAAAAAGCCAACCAGATGCCAAAGTTGTGTTGTACCAGAGTGGAATTTGGCATCTTTGAAGACAAAAGCTGCACCAGTCTCATCTCTTAGATAAGAGATCTGTAGTTGAGACAGAATTACAGTATGCCCAAATTACTTACTGTTCACTGGTAGAGAGACACCTAGAGTAGGAAGATTCATGGTTACCTGTGCTGTTATAAAGGAGCAGAACATTCTTCAAGCTTAATGTTTTCTGGTTGTATTTCGGCAATTACACATTAAGAGAGAAGTCATTTTTATCTTTCACAGTGTTGAAAGTTTAACATTAACATGATTGGAATGAACTGATTGAATAAGCTGCAAACAGATTGTTCATTAGAAGAGAAAATGTGCATTTGATTGGTCTGAGATCAATGAAAGCCTTCATTGTAAGTGGAAAATTCATTGCAAAATTAATATGGAATGCACTACAGTGTTGTAATTAATGAATACTGGATTGGGGATTCCAGTTTAAAGGAAAGCAATTAAATTATTAGTGGCTAGCATGCTATCTCTATTGTTGTGTATTTGGTACACTGCATGGATGTATAAGGTATACAGCATAGATATTTTGTGATAAATAGGAATTGATTTCAGGGAATATTCTATGTGTGACATTTTTATAGTGTACTTTCTATTGCTGCATCTATTCATATCAAAAACAATTCCAAAGAAGCTTGGAGGGCACGCATTCGTCTAAGACTCTGCTCCTAAATAGTGTTTTCAGTATAAGTGGAAAAGCTCCATTTACTCCTCCCATTCCTCAGTTTTTAATACTTATAAATTTCATATAACTGTCTTTAAACTGAAGGAAATTAAAAAGGTGGTGTCATGCTACTCTTAATTTAGAAGAAATTACAGTAGAGTCTCACTTATCCAACACTCGCTTATCCAACGTTCTGGATTATCCAACACGTTTTTGTAGTCAATGTTTTCAATACATCGTGATATTTTGGTGCTAAATTCATAAATACAGTAATTACTACATAGCATTACTGCGTATTGAACTACTTTTCTGTCAAATTCGTTGTATAACATGATGTTTTGGTGCTTAATTTGTAAAATCATAACTTATTTTGATGTTTAATAGGCTTTTCCTTAATCCCTCCTTATTATCCAACATATTCACTTATCCAACATTCTGCCGGCCCGTTTATGTTGGATGAGTGAGACTCTACTGTAGTAGCTTAGTATTTTTAAAAAAGGATACCATAGTGCAGTTGTCCTAGACCAAGCATGAGCAAACTTCAGCCCTCCAGGTGTTCTGGACTTCAACACCCACAATTCCTAACAGCCCAGTAGACTGTTTAGGAATTTTGTGGGCATTGAAGTCCAGAACACTTGGAGGGCTGAAGTTTGTCCATAAATGTCCTAGACCATGTGGGTACTTTTACTTTTGTTCTGTAACATATTCTTCTCACCTTCTGCTACAATATTACTTCCTATGAGAGATGATGCAGGGTGAAGAGTATGTTCTCACTTAGTCTTAAAACATGGTGTGTACTAAGAAGCTAAAGCCATGCAATGCCAAGCAAATGAGGGGTAGTGAAAGCAGATCAACATAGATTTCAAATGCTACTGCACAGAAACTAGCCTGCTTTTCTTTTTCTAGTACTCTGTTGGGCTGGAGAACTCAGGACATCTTGCCTTAATGCCTATATAGATAGGATTTGGTTATGTGCATTACTTCTGAGAGAGTCCCGTTTCCTCTGCTTTTCCCCTCCTTTACTTTAGTACAAAAGTATCTCTTATTAGTCTTCCTCCCCCACTATTAAGAAATGGCTGCTCACTAATTGTGTAATTTTGACCCAAAAGAACATCTTAACTGGTATTAAAAGAAAAGACATTTTAAAAACTATGATTTTTTCCAAACCTGACATGCAATGGCCAAAATACTTTTGGTGTATTAAACTAGATAGTGGCAGCAGGAGAGAGAATGCTGTGAATGTGGACTCTGCAAAGGAGAAGAGGCATTGGAAAAATGGACTCTTAGGAACCAACAGATTTGACTGGCTTTCTTCACAATCTGTGTATAGCCCTGGAAAAAGGACAGCTGCTTCCATAGTGGACCAACACAATTCTGATCTAAGATTACAGTTCCATATGGCGTATCTGGATGTAATGCCATCTTGATCACCAGAGCATTAATCCTGTATCAATGTATGTAGCAGTGGTTTTCAACCTTTGGTCCTCCAGTCTTGTTTGGGGGCTTGTGGGATCCTGACTCCTAGAATCCCTGGGTATTGGCTATGTTTGTTGGGACTTTTGATAGTTAAAAGCCAAAATATCTGAAGAACTGTAGATCCCGAAACATAGAATTGTACTATAAGGACGGGAAAACCTGCTTATTATATCTGCACACAATTCTTACATATTCTCTGAAATTCATGTATATGCAAGGATGGAAAGAACCTGCATGGGGAATTTTGGTATGAAGATTGTTTGTGCCTGACCCATTTGTTTCCCTAAAAAAAATTAGACTTTGTAGAGCTTGGCTTGGGAGCTAGTTGAAGAAAGCCGGAAATGAAACATTTCCTGAAAATGCCTCCATTTCATTTTTTGTAGGGGAAACATGGGATTGGGACCTCTGTGCTTCCCTTGCAGGATATAATTCCATCCTCAGGGCTTGTAAAACAGCAGCTGCAGTCCAGCATACTGTTCCTACATGCACTGTCAGTTTGGGTGCAATTCAAGTGTGCTAAACAGCTGTCTTTGTTCAATACCCGTAGCAAAAGCAGAATTATTGAGTCACAAGACAGTATGTATTTGTTTTTTAGGTTTTAACTATTTATAAAAATAAAAAGTGTATTTGCATAGTATTGGAATTCATTAACACCCTTAAAAAGCATGGTTTCTTTACTGTAAAGTTTTTATTATGCTGCCTAATGTCACCCAAGGAATGTTATTGAAAGTAATGAAATAAAAGGTTTTCTGTAAATGTACTATATGTACGTTTCTTTTCAGCCATACAGCAGATCTATGGAGAGTTTGGATGGTGGCTTATTTACTGATTGATCAGCCTTTTCCTACAGTGATCCTTTCAAAAACAGCATCTCCTCTGTGTAATGCATACATTCATATTTTCTGAATGAAAGCTGTCACTCTTTCAAACCACACTTCTGTGTAAGACAGTCCCTCTGAACCTAAAACTGAAAAAACTACAGTGAGGAAAAAGTATTTAGTCAGATACCAATTGTACAAGTTCTCCCACTTAAAAAGATGAGAGAGGCCTGTAATTGACATCATTGGTAGACCTCAACTATGAGAAACAACATGAGAAAACACATCCAGAAAATCACATTGTCTGATTTTTCATGAATTTATTTGCAAATTATGGTGGAAAATAAGTATTTGGTCCATAACAAAAGTCCATCTCAATACTTTGTTATATATTCTTTATTGGCAATTACAGAGGTCAAACGTTTTCTGTAAATCCTCACAAGGTTGGCACACACTGTTACTGGTATGTTGGCCCATTCCTCCATGCAGATCTCAAGAGCAGTGATGTTTTGGGGCTGTCGCTGGGCAACATGGACTTTCAACTCTCTCCAACAGTTTCCATAGGGTTGACATCTGGAGACTGGCTAGGCCACTCCAGGACCTTGAAATGCTTCTTACGAAGCCACTCCTTCGTTGCCCTGGCAGTGTGCTTGGGATCACTGTCATTCTGAAAGACCCAGCCACGTTTCATCTTCAGTGCCCTTGCTGATAGAAGGAGGTTTGCACTCAGAATCTCACGATACATGGGTCCCATTCTTTCTTTCATGTATACGGATCAGTCGCCCTGATCCCTTTGCAGAGAAACAGCCCCAAAGCATGATGTTGCCACCCCCATGCTTCACAGTAGGTATAGTGTTCTTTGGATGCAACTCAGCATTCTTTCTCCTCCAAACGCCACGAGTTGTGTTTCTGCCAAACAGTTCATATGGTTTCTTCTGGCCATATGACATTCTCCCAATACTCTTCTGGATCATCCAAATGCTCTCTAGTAAACTTCAGTCGGGCCCAGACATGTACTGGCTTAAGCAGGGGGACACGTCTGGCATTGCAGGATCTGAGTCTCTGGCAGCGTAGTGTGTTATTCATGGTAGCCCTTGTTACATTGGTCCCAGCTCTCTGCAGATCATTCACCAAATCCCCCATGTGGTTCTGGGATTTTTGCTCACCGTTCTTGTGATCATTTTGACCCCATAGGGTGATATCTTACGTGAAGCCCCAGATCAAGGGAGATTATCTTGTATCTCTTCCATTTTCTAATTATTGCTCCCACAGTTGATTTCTTCACACCAAGCTGCTTGCCTATTGCAGATTCAGTCTTCCCAGTCTAGTGCAGGGCTACAATTTTGTTTCTGGTGTCTTTCGACAGCTCTTTGGTCTTCACCATAGTGGAGTTTGGAGTGTGACTGCTTGAGGTTGTGAACAGGTGTCTTCTATACTTATAACAAGTTCAAATAGGTGCCATTACTACAGGTAATTGAGGACAGAGGAGTCTCTTAAAGAAGAAGTTATAGGTCTGTGAGACCCAGAAATCTTGCTTGTTTGTAGGTGACCAAATAC
Source organism: Anolis carolinensis (assembly GCF_035594765.1). Lineage (NCBI taxonomy): Eukaryota > Metazoa > Chordata > Lepidosauria > Squamata > Anolidae > Anolis > Anolis carolinensis. The sequence continues at coordinate 63,202,443 of NC_085841.1, forward strand.
TTATTTTTCACCATAATTTGCAAATAAATTCGTGAAAAATCAGACAATGTGATTTTCTGGATGTGTTTTCTCATGTTGTCTCTCATAGTTGAGGTCTACCTATGATGTCAATTACAGGCCTCTCTCATCTTTTTAAGTGGGAGAACTTGTACAATTGGTATCTATCTGACTAAATACTTTTTTCCCCACTGTATTTGTCACACACAGTAAATGGACAAACACTTACATTGTATGTTGCTGAACTAAAGTAATTTAGAACTTTTGACTGTAATGAATATAAACACGACTTCTGAGTGTGTGGATGCTATAATTTAAGCCTTTCACTTTGAGGATGTTGAAGGTTTTCCTGGTAGTGAATGTTTTACAAAAGCTATAGTCCCATTTAGGTTATTTCAGTATGGTAGTAGATTTTCATTGTCTTACTGATTAATCCTGTATCTGTTTAGAATACATTTTGTCTCTCAATATGAAGATGAGCAAATTCTCTTCTGTAAAAAAATTGAGAAGTTATCTCACTTCTATAAGAAATGCAAAAAAGGATGGTTATTGAGTGCTTTTTAGTACTGTAGCACACTTTGGTAAACAAAAGCAAATAGACCTCTAAGACCTCTTTGATATGGTCACTTCAAAGTAAAGATCATTGAGTTATGAAAATATGACTCATGAACAGTATTTTAATCATAGGTAATAAAGCCTTGGGGCAATATTATTTGCTTTGATCTGCCATTTTAAAAAAGAAGCATCAACAAGTTACTCATCAACTAGTTTTTAATCTGCAATCTCTAGCCTAACTCCTTCCACTGTGTTGAAAATCTCCTTTATAAAATAACAGAATAAAAATCAGAATATAAACCTGCTGTTAGAATTTGGTTTGCTGAATTGCACAACAATATATATTCAAGGTAGATTAATTTGGACTATATTGGTGTGTGATGTTTACCCATTCTGAATTCATATCTCTTCCACATTGCCTTAAGGTTGCAATTTTCATTGGCATTGATGCATGTTAACTCAGAAGTCTTGAAATTTTGTTGAAACATTGGCAGATTATGTGGTAATCACTTTAAATGCCAGTATATGCTTACTTCAGTTTCCTACCTTAATTATACATCTAAGTAGATTGGTATGAAAGCTTATGCTACTAACTTCGTTGTCTGTGTATCTAAAGTCGTATATGATCTCATAAGTATGTATGTCTTCCCTTTACATAATAATCATAAAATTACATAATAAATTGGAAACTATTTTTTACTGTTCTGAACATATAGACAACTTCATCGCTTGTCTGTACAGTACATTATTATAGGAAAGTTCTCGGGCCTTGATATAACTGTTGATAATTGAGTGCCACTGCCTAAGCAATCTATATATATATATATATATATATATATATATATATATATATATATCTTAGATGCAATTAGATCTGGGCTTTCAGTTGATGCCTAAACATAATAGAACATCTTGTATTCATCAAACCACTTTTCTGAAAAAAATATATCAAGCATTATTTTGGTGTCCATACAAATGGGTATTGCACCTATACAGACTCACCAAAAGTAATATTATATTGCTGAGTATAGGTTGGTAAATATTGTGATTTTTTTTCGTCTTCATTGTTCCACTGAAAAAACTGCTTTTAAAATTATTTACAAATGACCCGGACTGTGTCTTGACTATACACTTATAAACACTTAATACCATTTTAAATTTTCCATCCTGTAGAATCACAGGATTTGTAGTTAAGTTAGATATTAAGAGGAATTCAACTATGCTCTACATTAGAAAGCAGCACTTCTGGTGGGAAATGGATAGAGCAGTAGATAGGGTTTAGAAAGTTGGTAGGGAAGCCCATCCCTGACTCACCCTCTCTCTCCATCTGTCTTGCCCCGATCTTCAGGGCAACTCACCGTACTCAAGTTTCCAGCCCCCTTCCTGGAATTTTCTGTTTCTGGACAGAACCTGTATTGTTTCCTTTCCTAATAGTTATGTAGTTCTTTTGAATAAAGCTTTTTAAACTTCAACTGCTGGCCTAGTTCCTTAAGTGTGATATCTCATGGTTCCTCCTAATGCACTACTATACTCTGCTAACTGCACAGCAAAGTGGACTAGCAATCTGTAGAAAGGAATGCTAGGTCCCTCTAAATTCCAGGATCCAAATAGCTAGGGCCATTATAATATCAAACTATTATAACTATGCCGGGTAGATTCACTCCTGGAATCAAGCGGGGAGTAGTGAGTGGCAAAGTTTTCCCTTGAGAGAAATTATCTTGTTCAACAAGAACAAAAATAGATTAATAAAATCCAATAGAATTTCTATAAACAGGAGTTGAAGTGACAAATGAAATTCTAAGGAAATGTAGTGATTTCCACTTTTATGTATAAACTAACAGCTGATAGTGACTGACAGAAAGGGATCTGTATATTATTATTATTATTATTATTATTATTATTATTATTATTATTATTATTATTATTAACAGTATTTATATCCTGCTCTTCTCACCCCAAAGGGGACTTAGAGCAGCCTTATAGATGGGCAGCAATTTAATGCCATAGACAAACATATAATAAAATTAAGATATACATTAAATCCCAAGATATTAAAACACAATTTAAAACCAATTATTAAAATCACATCATCCAAAATAATGATCCAGGGCCATTCCATTTGTCATTTCGCTATTCTGAATTCTCTTATTGCACTAAAACTTATTATCCAAAAGATTGGTCCCACAACCACATTTTTACTTTCTTCCTGAAGGTCAGGAGGGTGGGGGCTGCTCTAATTTCACTAGGGATGTTATACATCGCTGAATGGTTGAAAAAAAGTACCGTATTCTAACAAAAACATTTTTCACAAAGCTTTGGTGGTTTATATCAATGACATGGGTTGCGGTATTTTTTCTACTTAGTATTTCAGTTTTATTTTATTGACAGGCGGTTGAGACATTCCAGTGCCCTAAACAAAATTTGATCCAATTTAGCCTGGAGAATTATAATTCCTAATCAATCGTTCCATTTTGAAAATTCTCAAGAAAACCACCATACTCTCCCAATACTATTTTGAATTAGTAGTTTCTAACTGGTTTGCAATATTAGCTAAGAAGCTTCCCAGTATTAACTTCTTAGCTGTAAGACCGCCTTTATGTTACAGAATTTTATCATAGGTAAATTAGTTGCCACCATCCTGAAATAGAAACCATGCAATGTCAGCCTGATAGCGGGGGATGCAATTGCCACTGAAAAGGAGCACTAAGTAGATATTTTTGATTTCCATCTGGCAACAATTCAACATTAGTTTCTGAGGTGTTCTGCATCATTTCCTTCAATGTGGCAATTCAGTAATGTCTTCAGCTAGCTGAGAATCATGAGACATACACACAACACAGTACATCCCAATTAGATATCTGAGACTTGTGAAGAATTTGTTTTCAAATCAATTTTATTCACATATATAAAGTCATGGCCAGTACAATTAAATCGAAAGAACACAAAACATATAAAAAAACAAATGCTATTTAAAAACACATTCTAAGTCACATATTGCTTCAAGCTTCATTTTTCCAAGCTTTTCTCTAAAGTGATTTCAGTGCTCCTGACAGTGAAGTGAGGCAGCTTCCCTTTATCTCTGACCTTCCCTAACCCTTTTCTTTATAGGGATTACATAAAGGAGCAGAGACTAACTGAATATATGGCTTTACAATGCCACGTATCTCCACTTGCTAGTAAGGACTTGAGCCTAAAATAGGCACACGTGAAAGATTTTATCCAGTTTGGTCTGGTCACTACCCCACTATTCTTTGGGTTTAGCTTTATTTGTTTGCTTTTTCAAAATAGCACACCAATATATCAGTCCAACTAATTCATGGACAAATAAGTTAAAAAAGGTTGGTATGCTGATAGTTAATAGCTAATATGGTGACAATCTAACCCAAATTACATTTACATTGATTGAAAAGGGAAATGGTAACTAATAAGTTTATTATATTGCCTTATAGAATTACATTAAATGCAAGACTAAAGGTCTTACCAACCTGAAGCTGAAACATGCCACCTGTTTTTCACACATACCCCATGTCAGTCTTCTGAGCTTGAGAAAAAAAGGAAAGGGGTATGTTAATTTTTGAAAACCAAAATGTCTTATCCACCCCCAGCAAACCAATTTTCTTGCTTTTTCTCTTTTAAAATCTCATATTCTATATCCCCCTTAGTTTACTGCTTCTCACGTGAATTCCTATAAAAATGGATTCCAACTTAAATCCAGTTTAAGTTCTTTGTTTAGCTTATCAAATGTAGTCAATATTTTTTTTGTTAGAAAATTTTCAATTTAATTTGTTCAAATGGCGCTTCTCTAAGCTAATCCTAAACCACAACCTGATGTATTTTTGAGATGTAGACATAAACATGTACTCTATTAACATATTTCTGAGTAAGCATTTACATGATGTACCTTAGCGTAGCATATGCCAGATCAAAAATGCTTATTTCATTTACATGTGGAAGCACTGAGATGATGGCTGGTGTGCAATACTATAGTTTGTAATCTAGATTTATAGATTTGTAACTGGTCTGTTTTCAATAAGATGGTACAGTATTACTCTAAACCTACATAACCTCAACCCACCTTGAGAGCTAGCAGGAGGGAGTGGGAAAAGAAGGTCCATTCAGCTTCCAATCCAAATGCAAGGAGGAAGAGAATCTTGTTGCAAATTCTTTTCAGGGCTACATTCCCTGATGAGAGAGAAATGGAAAACCTCCTTCTCCTAACTGGAAGTTGGATGGACCTCCTTTGCCTGATCCATCTTCTAGGTCTTAAGGTGGACAGGCAGAGTTGTGTCAGGATACATTGCAGATGTAACTAAGTAGCTAATAAAGGCTATAGGCACACCCTTTTTGCCAGTCTGGTATATAGATTTGAGTACATCTCAGTAGATTCAAGTCAATTTTCCTATTGCTTAAGATCAGTCATTTCTCAAGAAATAAGACAAGTGCCCCTGCAGAGGCATGATAGCTAAAAGGGGCAGAAACCACCAGGATGTAAATGAATTCAATTGTTTGAATCAGAAACATTTTTGTCAACCAGGTTAATTCTGTAATGTATGTGCCACCCATAGGAGGCAAGGAACAAATGGCCTGGTGATGTTGCTTTACCACCCTGCTAGTCAAATTTAAAATACTACAGTACATTTAAGAGATGCTCTTTTAAAATCTTCTGATGCACTACAGCTGTGTAATTACCCACAGAAGATATAGCTGCCAATAGGGTGATAAGTTAGAAACATCTCTAAAGTTTTTAAAAAACACACACAAAGTCAAGAAACAAAAATCTCTGTATAAACCACAATCAGCAGGCACTATTGCCCTATAACTGCAGTATTTAGGAAAGAGAAATGAGAGCTTTCACATATGATAGCTGCTAAAGGTTATTGACTTGTGCTGTGAAGAACATGTGGCAATACAAACACAGAGAAGCATGTTTTGGTATTGCATAATATTATCTTACAGTTTCACATCATATATTTATATTACAAAATATAGGTCAGGTTGGAAAAGAAAGTGAGCTCTTTTTAACTGCACTGGAATTGACAATGTCCTTGATACCTATGAGTGTTTCATGCATTTTATAGCTGAAGGATGTACTGATCTAAATTTAGTGAAAACAGAAGAGGCACAAACATAATACAAATTTCCTGAAGATGTGGTAAGGTTTGAGGATGACTACAAAACAATCTCTATTTCATGATAGTATCCTTATTTTAAATTACATTAGGTCAGAAGTATTTCCTCTGTATGGGAGAAAACCTGACTCAAGACAGATCTTTTGTCATCTTTTGAAAACACCGCCCTTTGCTACACAAGCAACAGAACTCATGCCTGAACATCAGATGGATTGATGTACCCTCATGATAAAGCGATGTAAATGTTAATCATTTTGTAAATTGAAGGTAAGAAATACTGGAATAATCAAACAAAACAAGGAACTACAATTCCAACAAAAAACCCAAGGAAATGCCTCCAAGGTTTGAAGGAGAGCAGAAAGCTGAAATAAGTACCGAAGTCACATGCCAAAAACTAGCAAAGAAACCAAGTTTCTGGCAAATCAGAACTTAATCCTACATAACATTGTTTTATTTTTAAATGAAATACATTTGAAGCATGAATAATAAAACTAAACTGCCCCATTACGTTTCTTATTACTGAAGCCACCAGATCATGAGATTTCAGGAAACAACTATAGCCAAAAAAAAGTTGTTTTAAGCCCCTTGAAGACTTACCTATTTAGAGCATGAAATTAAACATGACATGGAGTCTCGTAATATGTGGCATAAGCTCCAAGCTGTCACTGTTATCATGATTACCAATGGCTTCATCCTTACATTTACACACACTTATTCAGAAAAAAGGGGTATGTTACACATTTTAAAAGTACAGGAAAATCTGCAGTCAACCTGAGTACTGAATATATCTTGTGGAATGCACACTAGTTTAATCAGACAGTTAGAAGAGTCCCAATTCAGAGTACTAACAGTACAACTAAAATTTCACTATTGCAGAAGCTTACCTAACAAAACTGTTTACAAAACATTTCAGTCCACCTAGATGAAATGTTACATCACCACCTCCGCCCAAAAGAAAGAAAAAGAATGACATACCAGTTTGGTAATCAAGTCCATGATACTTACCACATTACTGAACAGATCTCCACTATTAGTTCATGATTGTCTATGTCATTTGGTACACAACAGCAAATAAATACAGTTTTAAAAACAATCAGAGCACATCATTAATCTATTGCACCAAAATCTGATTCCAGATGGCCACAAAATCCAGAATTGGAATGTAAACTAAACATGTCACTGTAAGTTTAGGTTCGGGAGATTTTTTCGTAGTTCTAAAATGACTGATTCCATGATTCTATTAATCCTAATAGCTCCAGATAGTTGTGCAAAAGCTGGCATATGTCTCCACAGCTTGTGATCCGCCAAGCAAATGCATGAAAGGAAATAATAGGCTCATTAAAGTTCACCAGTGAAATCCATGGAAAGGGAATATGTGGCCCTCTGGATGTTGCACTCATTACTTACTATTGACTATTCCTGATAGAGCTAATCTAGGTTCCAGTCCAACAACATCAAGAGGGCCATATATTCCCCATTTATATATATAAAAAAAAAGAGGGCATTAGGCTTACTAGTTATATAGGCTTGATGCAAATCACTGCAAGTTTAATTAAAATTATTTTAGAAGTCAGTGGACACTACATACCTCCTTAAATAATCACAGCATCCTGATTTGAAAAGGCTCCTGGCTGCCAATCCTGAGAAAATTGCAATGAAGTCTAACTCGGCTTGTCTTACAATTTTCCACAGATTGGAGCTGACATGTTTAACATAGAGAGTGGGATAAAAACCTATCAAAATTCCTTTCTGAATTCTTTGATTTTAAAAAGGGGGTTCCTTGTACAACCTTCTATGGCTTGCCACTTGAAGGTTTTCAGAAAACATCACTCTTCTTTTTGGGGGAAAAAAAGTAGTAGAGGATCTCTAGTGCCAGGCAGCAACTCTCAGGCTGGAGCCAATTCTCCCCTCCGCCGTTGAGGTAAGTAGCCAAAACACAAACTAGGGTCTCAAACTACCTATTAAAAAACATTTGCAGAAACCCTGTATGTAATCTGGCATTTTGCTGCAGTGTCCTAGTTGTCTTCCAACTCTTGTTTCTTGAATTTTAAAAAAGATGGGTCCAGCCAAGTTTGAATCACCGAGTTCGTGCTGAATAGCACCTCATGTATTCAGTCATCCAGGGGTTATCCGCTCCAGAAGATTTCATTCTCCAGGTTTTCTCGACATCTGCTGAGCGAATCTGTCTCTGAGGCATCTTCCTTTTTTCCACTTGCCTTCTGTTCTTTGCTCTTAATGCAGACTCATGGATCTAATGGAGACATTTAAATGTCAGTTGCTTTTATAGAACATAAAACTCCCAAGGTATTTAAAATGAGATCCAAATACAAAACTGTGTCACCATTTTATTTGTATTACATAGTCCTCCTTTATAGTCCTTTCAACAGCAAGAGGTGATTTATATTGCTGCACTGATTTTACAACCTGTGGGCGATGCATCTATGAATAATGTTCCCACAATGAATAATGTTCTCACCAATGTTCCCTCTTCTTTGTTTATTGGTAGTACACACACTAGTGATCATTCTGTTCAAAATCATACAGAACACTCTCAAGAGGGAAACTGTTACTAGTCTCACTAAAGTACAACTATTGAATCAATGGCATTTATATAAGTCTTGACTTAAAATAGCTGCTTTGAGTCTCCTAGTGGAGAGAAAAAGTAGGCTATAAATATTAATAATACAGTGTTCCCTAACTACTTCGCGGTTCACTTTTCGCAGATTCGCTGTTTCACGGTTTTTCAATAAACTCTAAAAGACTATTATGAATCATAAAAAATTACAATTTACAGCCTAAGGAAGGGAGGAAGGAGAAGCTGAAGGGAGAGAAAAGGAGCCCAAGTGGCAATGGGAGGAGAAGGAAGCGATTTGTCAACACCCAATTGGTTGATAAAGATTTAAAATAGTGTATAACTACTAAAATAATGTATAAATATTAAAATAAATATAGCGTCTCTACTTCGTGGATTTTCATTTATTGCGGGTGATCCTGGAACATAACCTCTGTGATAAGTGAGGGAACACTGTCATTACAATCCCACAGTTGATTTGATTGCTCTGTTCTAATTGAAACTGCCAATTAGGAAGTCTCCAACTGCACCATCCAGAAAGAAATGGTTTAGAAAAAATCAGTATTACTTAAATGGAGGACAATGAAAACCATTGCTCTAAGAAACCATGGACTTTTAACTTCCTAGATATTGGGATCAACTAATTTCATGGAAAAAAATTGTAAGGGTAATACAGGGTCCTCCATATCTACAGATTCTGCACCCACAGAATCAATCATCCATCTTTCCCCTAAAAAGCAAATTTTGATTTTGCCATTTTATATTAAGGACACCATTTTACTATGCCATTGTATACAACAGCACTTGAGCATTTATAATTTTTGGTATCCACAGAGTCCTGGAAGCAGATTCCAGCAGATACCAAGGACCTACTATGTAGATTATTTTGGGGAGTTCTCATGTAAAAGGTTGGGAAGAGGAGTAATGGAAGAGTCTTGCTTCTTTTTTTACAGTTTCCTTGTACTACATCATCAATAGTGGTAATTTATTAAAATGCCCATTTATTTTCTTGGCTGAATAACTTTACATGACCAAAACCCAGGGTAATCTCTCACCATCAAGTCCCAGCCTCCTATATTCTTGTTTGAATAGGACAGAAAGCAACAGACACTTTCTCCCTGACAAGCAGTATAGGTACCCTGTTTCCCCTAAAATAAGACATCCCCAGAAAATAAGACCTAGTAGAGGTTTTGCTGAATTGCTAAATATAAAGCCTCCCCCAAAAGTAAGACCTACCAAAGTTTTTGTTTGGAAGCATGCCCGCCGAACAGAACACCAGAGCATGCAGGATCGGTAAATGTACGTACCATAAAGTGTTGTACATGGAAATATTGATAGTAACAAGAAATTCTTGATAGGATTCAGAGTTTGTCTGGTTATGCTGGTTTATGATGACAACTACTGTACAGTATATAATAAAGGTTCATTTTTTTGTTCAACAATGTGAATTCTTCTTCATGGAAAAATAAGACATCCCCTGAAAATATGACCTAGAGCATATTTGGGAGCAAAAATTAATATAAAGACACTGTCTTATTTTCGGGGAAACACGGTAATTGTGTTGTCTTTCTCCTTACATCTTTCTCCAAAGCAGACATTCTGAACTGCAGGTCTGTGTTGCTCAAACTCCGAACAACTATTGGAATTTCCATTCCTAAAACACTGGCAGAAATAGGTAGCTCCACAGCAGAAAAACTTGGACATGCTTCAAATTTCTCTTTATTTCTGGTAGAAAACACACATTATTACCAGCTGTAAAGAAATCCAATTGTTTTATTCTCACTGCAGTGGGCCAACTACAAATCCAAATATACACATTGATTATTTGCTCCTTTAGTGGAGCAAATAGGTCATTTCTCATCCCTATATTTTAATACTGGCTATAGGTTCATGTGAATGTTCCTTATGGGGACATGGGATTTAATCTCTACATGCTAGTAATGTTCATGTTAATAAATTATTCATTATTTATTTTATGTTATTTCATATGATTATTTACATCTCAAGATTATGTGCATCTCCTCTCTTGGGATAAGTAGTTCATCAGAAGAAGACCCTTTGCTGTGAACTACTTCCCAAGAATTATTCATCTGGCATCACCATTTTTGGCCTGGTTTTGCTTCCAGATCCAAAAAAATTTAAGTTACATGTCATTTTATCCAAATGATATATGATATTTTACTGCTCCTTTGAAGTTTAAATATAGGCTTAAATCTTTTTCTGTAGTAGTCTACCACTTAAAGTTCCAATTACACACTGATTTGCTTGTCTGTTAAGAATTTACAGGATACCTTGAGAGATTTATAGGAATGTACTGAAATTATTATATGTCAGTTTGTTAGGCCAGTGAGATATCCAGTAAGCAACTTTTTGGATGATTAATGGTACTGTCTCTCTATAAAACATTCCTGTTGTAAACTTAACTGCTACTTTAAAGTCTGGAAAGCTTCAAGTATGGATGTTTCTTCTTCAATTCAGGTGGTTACAAAAAAATTCCAAAGCTGTATTAGATAAACTATATTTGGATTATACTATATATCAGTTTAAAAACACAAGCCATCAACAACTCCTTTGTTTTTAGCTCCCTTTGTGTAAATAGGAAAACAAATACAATGAGATGTGGGCCACCTCAATAGATGTGCTCCCTGGCCATCTGAATGAGCAATTCAGATCTAGGGCTACTCCAGGGCATGTTTGTCCCAACTAACCTGCCCAGTGTAGATGAAGCCCTGAGAAAGAGGAGTGAGAAAGATGTGTCCATCCAGATACTTGTTGGGTTGCAATAGGCATCAGTCCTCATCATTGCACTGCTACAGGTGACCTTCTAGATCCCAAAACACACGGAAGAGTACATTCAACTGTAGGAATCTACAATCTGTGAAAGTTTTTTCCTTGTTGGGTTATCTAAGCAATCATGCATGCATTTTCACCGTGGGATGGTTTATGTAGTTAGTTATGTTCGTTGCTTAGTAACCTGAGCCAAGCTGCATTCCAGAGTTGATGACACCATTTAGGAGTTTTTGCATATGAAATGGGAAATGGGAGTATCCTTTCTGGGGACACACAGGAAGTGATGTACAGATGCCTCTTCCTGTCTCTTCTCTCTTCGCTCCTGCCATGCCATGCTGATGTTCCTGTTTGTTAAGAGATATGTAGTTTCCTGAACTGTTTTTTCTTTTGGAACTAAGATGTTTTTGCCTGTATGACCATCATCATACAAGATTGTCAGAACCCTGCTACTAGAGCCTGGATGTGGCTCTGAGTTTCAGGGTCACTGACATTGATAAGACACCTGCGTCCCAGGACTCGGAGGAGAAACGGCTGATGGACTTGGCGGGGAATTTGCGCGGGGTTTTACTGAGCGGGAAGAGACTGTTCAAATGAGGGGGAGGGTATATAAAGGAGGGTTGGCCGGAGCCTCCCATTCTTGGCTTTTCTGATGTTCATGTTTCCTACAGTAAAAGTTCCTGGTGATACCACAGAGAGTCTCGTGTGTTCATTCAGGAGCGGCTGTGGTGAGCTGACACTAAGCCAAGAATACGGACACCATCCCGCTGTAGCGGTGAGGTGTAACATGCAAGTGGAGGATGAAGAGCTCTTGGGCGCCGGAGGAGGAAGGTCGGAAAGGGCCACTCCCGAGACGGACGCTGAGTTCCACCAGCTGGCGGCCCTGGCGTCATCCACCGCTTATGCCCAGCCAAATGGGGTAACCCAGAGGCGCGGAGTGGTGCGGGGAGATAGCACTGGAGGAGAGGAAGGTTCACCTTCCCCAGGCCCGCAAAAGATGGTGTTTCTGGAGGAGAGGATGTCGGCGATGGAGACCACCCTGGCAGTGATGTCGAGGGCGATGGAGCGCCTGGCGGTTTTGGCGGAGCCGGAGCGAGGAAGGGAACTCCGGGCTAGCTCAATGTGGGACGTGAGCATGGGAAGCAGCCAGGGCTTTGCAGACCTCCCAGCACCGAAGGGAAGGGAAATGCGAAAGGAGCCCGGTGCCCGGCCCAAGATCCAAACGAGCCTGACGACGAAGGGGAAAAGCCTCCGAGAATCCCGGCTACGCTCCCAACTGAGACCCTGGTGCCCCTGGCGAATGCCGGGCGTGGCACAGGACAAAGGGAAGCAGCAGCGGGGCCCACTGGCCCGCAAGGGGGCTTGCGACGGGCGGAGAATTGGGGATTGCCACCACAGGGACCCCTACCGAGACGAGAGGAACTAAGGATCGAGTTTGGGGGAGAGTCCTCTGAACTGGATTTTTTCCTGACCACGGTGAGGGGCTATATGGAGGACAATGCCCACACTTTTAGAACGGAATCCAGCCGGGTACGGGCCATTGGTGCAGTGTTGAAGAGGGGAGCGGCCAGCTGGTACGTTCAACTACACGCGCGGCGCGACCCATGTCTGGGGTCACTCCGACGCTTTATGGGGGCCCTGGAGACCCGTTTCCGAGATCCACTGGAGCAGATCCGGGCGAGGGAGGAGTTGAAGACCGTCTCCCAGGGGCAGAGGTCGGTATCTGAGTATGCGGAGGAGTTCCAATGCCTCGCTGAAAAGGTGCCGGAATGGTCTGCAGTGACAAAGATAGAACTCTTCAAAGAGGGGCTCAGGCGGGAGATCCTCTCCTGGGCGGTGCATCGTGATGAGCCTGACACACTGCGCGGATGGATTCAGCTGGCGGGGCGCATCGAGACATCGCTGGCCCAGGCGAGGAGGCACCGAGGAGGGCTACAGCAGCGGCCGCAGATGAAAGAGGGGAGCCGGAAGGAGGGATCAACCCCAGCCGGGAGGAGAACGGAGCCGACAGGGAACGTGAGCACCAGCAGGAGGGGCTGCTTCGTGTGCGGCCGTTTGGGCCACAGGGCTGCCGAGTGCTGGCAGAGAAAAGGGGAAGGCGGAGGCCCGCCCAAACCAAGAGCCGTGGCAGGGAAACGCGCCGAGGAAGAACCACCGATGAGGCACCACTCGGGGGGGTTGGTAAGTCAGGACAAAGCCATGATAGTGGTCCCCATTCAGCTGGAAAGTGGCAGCAAACAAGCAACCTGCAAAGCATTTGTGGATTGTGGATGTTCCAGGAACATCATCTCCCCTGAATTAGCCGAGGGATTGGGATGCGAAAGAACGAACCTAGAATCCCCAATAGCTTTTTCGCAGTTGGACGGATCCACAGCATCGGGATCATTAGCTAAGTACAGTGCCGAAGATGTAAAGTGTAAGATAGGGAGTTGGGAAGGAAAGGTGTCATTTGTGATATCACAAATAGCCAGCTATAATGTTATACTAGGCATGCCATGGCTGGGGCAGGCCAACCCGCAAATCAACTGGGAGGATAAGAGCATGATCTTCAGGATGAAGTTGGAAGGAGGGAGCCAGGAAGTGGAGAGGGAGCCGGGGAAAAGGGGGGAGGAAGACTCTATCAGGATAGCAGAACTGGCAGATAAATTACCCCCAGAGTATCGGGATTTTGTGGACGTATTTGATGAGAAGGAAGCAGACAGTTTCCCACCGAAGCGGAGAGTTGAAGTGAAGATAGAGCTAGTCCCAGGAGCAGAGCTTCCTAAGGCAAAAATATACCCAATGTCGGCTAGGGAAAAGGAGGAACTGAGAAAATACATTGATAAAAACCTAGCGAGGGGTTTCATAGAGCCTTCAAATTCCCCTCTAGGGGCGCCTGTGTTGTTCAGGCGCAAAAAGGACCAAACGCTGAGGCTCTGCATTGACTACAGGGGCCTGAATGCAATCAGTACTGTAAATAAATACCCCCTACCCTTAGTGAAGGACTTGATCGCCCAGTTATCGGAGGGACAGATATTCACTAAATTGGACTTAATTGAAGCGTACCATAAATTGCAGATAAACCAGAGGACAGATGGAAGACGGCCTTCTCCTGTGCATTCGGATTATTCAATTATCGTGTGCTCCCTTTCGGTTTGTGCGGCGGAGGCGCCGCGTTCATGCAATTAATCAACGAAGTGTTGCATCCATTGTTGTACAAGGGAGTCTTTGTTTTTTTAGATGACATATTGTTAGTATCTCGGACTAAGGAGCAACACATAGAACTAGTCAGGGAAGTCCTGCAAAAGTTGAGAGAAGCAAAACTGTATGCGAAGCTTGCCAAGTGCGAGTTCAATAAAGACCAGATAGACTTTCTGGGGTATAGGATTTCCTCCCAGGGAGTGGCGATGGACCCTGCGAAGGTAGAAGACGTGAGGGGGTGGGAAGCCCCCAAAACACGGAAGCAGCTGCAATCCTTCCTAGGGTTCGCAAACTTCTATAGAACATTTATCAAGGACTTTGCGCGCCTCACTTTGCCATTAACGGATTTGTTAAAGACTAAAGGTAGGGGAGAAACAGCCAAAGTGAAGGCCCCAGGGGCCAAACTGACCTGGACAATAGAATGCCAGGAAGCTTTCGAAGCCCTTAAAAAGCGTTTTACTGAGGAGCCTGTCCTACAGCACCCTGATATGTCTAAAGCCTTTGTATTACATTGCGATGCGTCAGACCGGGCATATGGGGCAGTTCTGCTACAGAAAGACGAGGGGGGGAACCTGAAGCCATGTGGCTATCTGTCAAAAAAGTTTAGCGATACAGAAAAAAACTGGCCGATTTGGGAGAGAGAAGCCTTAGCGATTCTAAAAGCACTAGAGTGCTGGAGACACTTTCTGGAAGGAAGTGGAACACCGTTTGAGGTGTGGACTGACCATAGAAATTTACAGTATCTAAGATCCCCTCGAAAACTATCAGCGAAGCAAATTAGATGGGCCCAATATTTCAGCCGTTTTGATTTCAGACTCAGATTCTTCCAGGGGAAACATAATATACTCGCTGACGCTCTCTCTCGGATGCCTCAGCACGGGGGAGGAATTCAGGAATCTGAAGGGAGTATTTTTCTTGATAAGCAATGGGGCCTGGCAGTACTAACTCGAGCACAAGCGGCCAAAGAAAACAAACGTACTGCCATTTCCACGGGGGGAGGAGAAATATGGGAGGAAGAGTTGAAGCGAGCGTATGGAATGGACAAATGGTTACAAACAAACAAAGAAAAGGGAGAATTGTGTGGGGATTTGGTGTTTGTAAATAAGAAATTGTATATTCCTGAATGTTTAAGACGAGAAATGTTAAGGAAGTACCATGATAACAAGGGTGCGGGTCATCTAGGCCCCACCAGGACTATTAGACTGTTGGCCAAACAATGCTGGTGGCCCGGAATGAGGAAAGACGCCAGGGGGTACGTCACGCAGTGTGAATTATGTGCAGAGGGAAAAACACCACCGGGGAAGCCCCAGGGGCTATTGCAGAAGGTGGTGGAGCCCATGAGGCCATGGGAATGCGTGGCCATGGATTTTGTAGGCGAACTACCCCCCAGCAGAGGCCATAGATACATTTGGACAATATTGGACCTATTCTCAAAACAGGCACACTTTGTGGCTCTGCCAAAACTCCCTTCAGCTGAAAACCTTGCTGATTTGTATGTGAAGCATGTATATCGCCTACATGGGTGTCCCGACAAGATAATTAGTGACCGGGGAGTCCAATTTACTGCAAAATTTTGGGGAAAATTCTTACAGCTGTTAGGAGCAGAAAGGAACCTGAGCTCGGCCTTTCATCCCGCGACCAACGGGGGGGTCGAACGTACCCAACAGACACTGTGCCAATTCTTAAGGATGTACACCAATTATAGACAGGATGATTGGGCGGACCTTCTTCCGTTTGCTGAGATGGCTTTTAACGGGGCCGTACATTCGGCCACAGGTCGTGCCCCATTCGAAATAGTATACGGACAGGAGGTGGCACCTTTCCCCAGGCTACCCGAGTGGAAGGAAGGGGAGGGCCAGACCGACGAGGAATGGCCGGCCAAAATCAAGCAAGGGTGGCAAACCGTGGTAGAGGCATTGCGGGAAACACAAAAGAAGTACAAGCTCTTTGCGGATCGTAGGCGCCGAGAGGGGGACAAATTGGGCGAAGGAGATCTGGTTTGGCTGAGCACAAAAAACCTGAAATTGGGGTTCCCATCCAAGAAATTGGCTCCACGCTATATAGGGCCATTCAGGGTAGCAAAAAGAATAAACGAAGTGACCTATGAGCTGAGGCTACCAAAGGACCTAGGAAAGGTACACCCGGTATTCCATTGCAGCCTGTTAAAAAAGTATAAAGGAACTCTGGACAGCGGAGAACAATAGTTGTGTTTAATCTTTTCCTTCCAGGACGAAGGGGAGGAGGACGCCATGTCAGAACCCTGCTACTAGAGCCTGGATGTGGCTCTGAGTTTCAGGGTCACTGACATTGATAAGACACCTGCGTCCCAGGACTCGGAGGAGAAACGGCTGATGGACTTGGCGGGGAATTTGCGCGGGGTTTTACTGAGCGGGAAGAGACTGTTCAAATGAGGGGGAGGGTATATAAAGGAGGGTTGGCCGGAGCCTCCCATTCTTGGCTTTTCTGATGTTCATGTTTCCTACAGTAAAAGTTCCTGGTGATACCACAGAGAGTCTCGTGTGTTCATTCAGGAGCGGCTGTGGTGAGCTGACACAAGATTGTGAGTAAACATATTTTTGCTATTTTATTTTGATGTCTCTGATGTTTATTTTATGCACATGACTTTTGAAAGGGAGGCTGGATATTTTGTCTTGTTTATTTTCTTTTTACCTCTGCTCACATAACCCCCAGTCTTCTGTGTTTTTACTGCTCTGCACCAATATTTAACCGTATTGGTATCATAATCTTAACAGGTTATGAATATATATATTTCTATTATTCCTTCTGTTCAAATGTCACCTGAACTGCAGACAATTTTACAAAAGGGACATGTAAAGCAGGGGTACACCAAGTGCAGCCCTAACAGCATTGTTGGACTGCAGGACCCATTGACCCTAACCAGCCCCAGCCAGTGAGGAAAGCTGAGAGATTATTCCATACACACCTGGAGGATCACATATTCATTATCACTACTATAAAAGAAGATACAAAAACAATATTGCTTCATTGTCAGACAAGGTGAAAAGGATGTGGCTTTGATGTTGCCGGAACAATGGGTTTCATCACTCATGACCCCTAGCTGTAACAGCTGGAGCTGATGGATATTGAAGTTCAGCACTATCTAAAGAGCCACAAGCGCTTTAACTTTGTCACAGGATGAACATCATGATCTGTTACGTCCATCTGTCTGTCTGTCTAAAAGTCAAAGTGGTTGGTTTGTACTATAAAGGCTCCTTACATGGCTTGATGGATTCAGACCAAACTCAGCACACATTTCCAACTTAATATAATTGAGGGGTTGAACTAAAAAAAAAAAAAACCTTTTGGGCCCAGAGCTGAGGGAAAGAAAAGGAACAAAGGAGATGGTCTGTGAATAATGAAGTGGCCTCTGTATTGCATTCTGTGAGTCTAGACTAGGGGTCCCCAAACTTTTTCAGCAGAGGGCCGGTCCACAATCTTTCAAACTGTTGAGGGGCCGAAAAAAAATACAAACAAATTCCTACGCATACTGCACATGTCTTATTTGTAGTGCAACAACAACAACGAAAGAACAATACAAATACAATATTTAAAAATGAAAACAATTTTAACCAACATAAACCTATTAGGATTTCAATGGAAAGTGTGGGCCTGCTACTAGCCAATGAGATAGTCAAGTTAATTAGGATTGTTGTTGTGTGTGCCTTCAAGTCATGTCAGATTTTGGCCGAGCCTAAGTCTAAAATTAATTATTTATTTACTGCATTTATTTACTATATTTATATCCCACCCTTCTCACCTCGAAGGGGACTCAGAGCAGCTGTATGTACATACAATATATTATATTATTAGCATAACACAATATAAGCATTATATATTACTATATTGAACTATACCACTATACTATTATGTAATATCGAATGTATAACATATAATTAATATTATTATATGGTATTACTATTAGTATTATATTGTATAACATAAGATTATTATCAATATTATATGTATATACAATATATTATATTATTAAAATTGATATAAAATATTATATTATAAAACTGAGGGCGGGGGCCAGGTAAATGGCCTTGGAGGGCCGCATCCGGCCCCCGGGCCTTAGTTTGGGGACCCCTGGTCTAGACTGACCATATAATGCTGTTTCAAACTGTTTTTTATGGCAGTGTAGATGGGGCCTGGGAAAGAAAGAATGAAGTAGACTGGCTGCTGCTAGGTTGTGTATGAGGGAAAGGGAGGGAGGGAGAAAAGTAAAGAAAGGAAAAAGGAAAAGGAATGGAAGTAAAAAGGGACAAAGAAAGAGGGAAGAAAGATAAAGAGAAGAAAAAGGAAGAGAAAGAATGGGGGGAAAAGAAAGAAGAGGGGGAAGGTGTATAAGAGAAAGCAATAGAAAAAGGAAAGAAATGAAGAAAAGAGAAAAAAGGTGTATGAAGGAAAGGGAGAAGAAAAGAAAGAGCCACAAACAAAATGCAAACCCAGGCAATGTATAGATGCTAGGCTAAGATAAAACTAATTGTATATGGGCATCGACCACTATCTTATCCATGCATTTTTAACATAAACAGTCTAGAGAACAGGCATGGTTCAGGAAAGTCTATAGATATACACCCTTTGTCATCCTTTCATTTGGAGCCCCTGGTGGCACAAGGGGTTAACCCTTGTGCAAGCAAGACTGCTGACTGACAGGTTGGCAGTTGAAATCTGGGGAGTGTGTGTGAGCTCCCTCTGTCAGCTCCAGCTCCCCATGTGGGGCCTGAGAGAAGCCTCCCACAAGGATGGTAAAACATTAAACATCTGGACATCCTCTGGGCAACGTCCTTGCAGACAGCCAATTATCTCACACCAGAAACTACTTGCAGTTTCTCAAGTTGCTCCTGACACGGAAAAAAAATCCTTTCACTCCTGAGCAGCCACTTCTGCCATCTGCTAAGTACATTACACCTCATGCCAGTGAGGCAACAACCTTTATTCTAGTCAGGAAACTATGCAGAAATGGCAACAGCGTGGACAGCATAAAGAACATGGTGAAAAACTGGCGTCTGGGAGTGGGAGGAACAAGAGGAGGGAAATAGGCTTTGTAACCTCCTACTGAACAGAACATTTTGTTCTGCAAGTGTGCAGGCCTCTCTGTCCAAGTGAAATGTGCCAGTGACAAAAGCAAGCACAACTGGGACAACCACAGAAACAAACCATTTCACACTATGCAAATGTAGTACAATTTTAAATGCCATGGAACCCCAGGCTTTGTAGTTTGTTGAGACACTCTGGCTGAAAATTTTGCTCCCTAAATTGCATGATCTAGGATTGTATAAAATATTACCATGGCAGTTAAAATGGAATCATAGCATGAATGAATGAAACTTTATTTATAGCCTTCCCTATCTCCCCAAAGGAACTCAGGGCAGCTCACAACAAAATATACAATGGCAAACATTCAATGCCAACAGTAATACATAAACAAATCAATAAACAAATCAGGAACAAATACTGTGTATTGTTAAAGGGCCACAGAAGTGCCAAATGCCTCTTGCTGATATAGCTATGTCTTAGCTAATGTCCACACAATCAGCTACTGTGAGAAGTTCACATGATGCATGGCTTGATTTGCAGTGGAACTGCAGCCTCCAGCCATTACTTGCAAAAGCAGAATACAGGACTTTTTTTGGAACTTTCTGGAAGCTCCAGAGGGATCCCACAGTTTTGGATGTGTGGACAAATGGATTGGGCTGGATCCAGCCCTATCTGCTGTTCACATCACAAGATGACCCACTGCTGCATTACTGTCAGCAAGCAGCTTGCTGTGATGTCAAATTTGGGGTGATGTCATGTCAGTGATTGAGCCATGTGATCAGAAAGGCAACATCAACAACAAGTCTCTTGGAAGGAACTGCTTGCTGGCAACAACCCTAATGTAATCCCACTCCATTTAACAGCCTGCATCAGGATTGGACTGGATGGCCCTTGTGGTCTCTTCCAGTTCTATGACTATGATTCTATTACTGGGACTTTTTCTGGGACTTCTAGACAAAAAGGGCTATAGGTCTGTGAATGAGAAGGCATACACAGAGATTTAGGATTCTTCCAGATAGGAGGCATTTGTTACTGATTTTCCTACTTATATACTTTTAAAGATCCAAAAAGTATTGGGCCAATCACAGGATTCTCCAAACTGTAGACCTGCCACCTCCTGCAGTGCAATACAACCCCCTTATCCATGGATTAAATATCCATAGTTCCACTTACCCACTCAAGTGCAATTGTATTCTTTGCTTCCGCCCAAAGTATAATCAAAATATAGGGTTTCTGGTCCTTCTCTCCTTCTTCTCAAACCTGCTTCTTCAATGGCAATTGAAATGGACTAGTATACTGGTAATGGTTGTGACTGCCATGCTTTAGTGCAAAGGCTCTACAGAAAGGTTTTTAAAAACTATAGAAGTATAAGGGAAGAGAAATAAAAAAAGGGAAAGCGCTTGGAACAAGGCTAGTAAGAAGATGGATCTGTTTCATTCTTTCGAATTTATTTCCCCTCCAATAGAGACATAAATCTTTGTGAATTTTATTCTTGTAGGCAAGACAAGACAAGTCATTTTACAATGTTGACCTTAGCTGGTGAAAACTGAAGTTTGCAAAGAGTATTTATGGTTTAGGGCTTAGTCTATGCAACAACAACAAAAACACATGGGTGCATCTTTCATGTAGCAAACGTTATCTGCATAAAAATGCTATTTTCTGCTCTTTAAAATACATATGTATTTTTCATGCAGGGTAAGTCCTCAACTGGGAAGGTCCTCCTTTTTTTGTATTTCCTAATATCCCAGCAACTTGCTTTTGGCTGTTTTTCAAATATTTTTAAATATTCTTTCCATCCCTATCATTTATTTATTTTTTTGCATTATGAAAGGGAAGCAGCAAGGAGGAGCAAATTTCCAGTCTGGAGGGTCCCTCTGAGAAACAAGTTAACAAACTTTCAGTTGACTTACTTCATTCTGTGAAGCAGATGCGCAGACATTGTGTGTTTTCTGATTCCCTGTGTCTGTCTGTTTCTCTCCCCAGCCATACAAAGCAAATGGGTGCCTCAACTCCTTTGTTGTTTCTGTTCTCTGAGGACTTTTTGCCCGCCTTCTGTCACCTCGAGCACCCACAGCACTGCGACTCGCAGGTGGCCCTTGCTGTTGTCCCGTGGACTTGTCCGTTATTTTTGCTGCAGATGTCCTGTCTGCTTCAGTTTTCTCTTGCTCTTCTTCTTCTGGAAGAAAAACCAGAAACTAATTTAAAATCTCTGTGTCAAATATATGCACAACCACTGAAACCAACTGCATCAAGCTAAATCCTTTCACTTTATCTACATCAGGATGGGCACAACATAATTTACTGTGCAATGTTTCAATTCCAAATAAGTTGACAACAGTGTGACAAAGTACAAAAGTTGCCAGGGCGGGCAAGTATATTGAGGCATGGATATTTGTACAGAAGGAATTTGACTTCTGTTCACTTTTCATTCTCAAATTCATGTGTACAGAATTATTTAATTCCAAGTGAACCTTTCAAGTGTTTTGCTCCAGCTGGTAAGATTTCGAGGATCCGGTGAAAAACAAAACAGAACCTGCAGGCCTAAAAATCTCATAACTTTGATCCACCCTGTAACTCAGTGATAGGAATGACATGACCCACCAAAAATTGTTGAATTAAAAACTGAATCTTCTCTACCCAGCATAGCCCATGGAAGGAATGCTGGCAGCTTCAATCCAACAAGCTCAGGAGAATGACATGATTTCCACCCTTGCAATAGATTAAGACAAATACATCTTTAGCAGGGCTTCTAAATACCAACTGTGGATTAACTGTGTACCTTTGTTACAAAGACTGTGAAATGAGAGTGTTGATACAAAGGTTGACTGCCAGTGAACAGAGTTGTATACCATTACAGGGAGGAGCAACACCACTCACTACACAATCATGTGTTATGATGAGATGCTATTCTGTAAAAGCGCACAACTCTCCATAACCACCAATTCAGCTGACACAGCAGTGTGATCTGGGGGTGCATTACTGCTTCCTGTGGCTAAACGTGCAATATTCTGTTCTACTGAAACCACCTCTCTTTTTTCCCCCCGGCCGAATAAAAAGCTTATGCAATTTTTAAGATTCATGATACCATAGCAACAGCTTATATAAGCTCGCTCTGTAGCAGTATGAGATTCACCGACATAATTAAAGAGCTCTCTGTATATGCCAAACCCACTGCAAGCATATGGTGCTACTGCCTGTCACTGCTCATCTTTGGAAAACAGAAGCAGCTCCATCTCTCTGTAGTCATGGACCATGGATGTGGAAACACACACTACCCCCTGAGATGTTTTTTCCATGTTGGAAAGAAGCAGAAAATTTGAAGTGGATTATCTGGGGTGGAGAGATACAGCAGCAGTTGTGGGCAAAGTGATCTGTTTGAAATCTATTTTTATAAATCAATATTTTTCCTAATATGGGATACAAATTGGATAGGGCTCATTTAAGGGCTGGACACTTTTCTTGTAAAAGAATTAGTCATTTTGGTCAAATGGTCCCTTTTGCCTGCCACCTTTCAGTTAAATCATGAGAAACACAAGATGAAAATGGCCAGTGCTATTAAAAAAAACCCCTAAAAAAAACAAAAACCTCCAAACAGGAAAGGTTTTGCTTCCAAAGTTTGATTTTGACATCCACAAGCACCTTAACAAGTTAACCTTTTGAATATATTTGTGTTCCATAACAAAATTTGTATACCGACAACTTAGTGCTGCCATTCATATTCAGCTTTCACAGTATTGTTTAGTAATAACATGAATCTTAATGGCAGCCAACATGGTATAGAGCAGAGCTTTCCACACTGAGTATTGCAACATGTTACTGTATCGGCTGCAAGGTGTAGGTCTGAATGTAACAAGAAACCTCTTAATCTATGTGAAATAAGCCACAAATCACATATGTTAACAGGTATAAATGAAAGATTTTCATAGGTTGTATACCCCCATACATTTTGTTATTACAATTTATGTATATTTCCATATCTCTTATAAGGGTTTGGTATACCCTCAGGTTTGCCAGGACAACGGAATTATTCTGTCGTGAAATGATGCATGTCTAAAAAATGTGTCACCAACATTAAATGTTTGGAAAGTACTGGTATGGATGTTTAAGCATTAGACAATGACTCTGGAGACCGGGGTTCAAATCCCAGGTCAGCCACAGAAGTCCACCGCATTTGAGATATAAGTCAGAAACAACTTAAAATCACTGAACAATAAAAACAATGAACCTTGATTATCTTGCCAAGTGTGTACTGACACTGAACATCCATATAGACCAGACATGAGCAAACTTCGGCCCTCCCTCCGGGTGTTTTGGACTTCAACTCCCACAATTCCTAACAACCCGGTAGGCTGTTAGGAATTGTGGGAGTTGAAGTCCAAAACATCTAAAGGTCCAAGGTTTGCCCATGCCTGGTCTAGGGGGACTTTTATCTAGTTAAACGTACCAATCCAGGAAGGAAGCAGCCAGGTTTTGAAGCTGCAAGGCTATTCAATACTAATCAAGGTAGCCAACTGCAACAGTACACTTGTCTCAAACAGACAAGAGTTCTTTCTCCCACCCTGGACATTCCACAGATATATAAACCTCACTTGCCTAGGTTCCAACAGACCTCACAACCTCTGAGGATGCCTGCCATAGGTGTGTGCAAAGCGTCAGGAGAGAATGCTTCTGGAATATGGCCATACTGGCCGGAAAACTCACAGCAACCCATACCAACTATTGTATCTAAAGACAGCAATATTCTACTTACTACAACTATTTGCAGGTAAGGTTTGAGATCTGTGGAAAACAGACCATATTAGTGAGAATTTCAACATTCATTTAAAAATAGATTCCAAAGGCTAGGAAAATAAGAGGAAGAACTATGAACACGAACATTTCAGAGCTTTTGTAAAGGGTTAACAAAAAGAGGTCATTGCTCTTGTGTGCCTTCAGGCTTTTGAGGACCCTAAGACAAACCCTTCAACACATGGGGGTTTCAGATTTATTGGGGTTGCCTTTGCCTTCTTCTGTATTCAATAATATTGCTAAGCATGGATCAAAATACAAGCAATCTGCGAATTACAAACATCCGGCTTATAAATGACTTACTATGGTAGTTACAAACAGGGCTGAGACAACAGGAAGAGAGAAATCTACCCCTCAGTAGGGAAATTCACCCCTGAAATAGCTGTCATGGGGAAAAGGCATTTCTACTGAAACTTTATCACCAATCCTTGTTTCAACAACAAGCCAAATTTTTCAAAATACAGTTATTGTAGGAACAAAAAGTGAAGTGAAATCTTTTGAACAAGGGCACGAGCAGCAAAACAAACACCACAGGGGTGTTAACTCTCCCCTATGCTATATCAAGCTAATAGATAAATAGAGATATATAGGTATTTATGGCTGGAATTACACTAAAATGATCTGTTCTGGCATACATAAAATTCAACCTAAAAACAAACCTTCAGAACCTATTTTGTGTGTAATTGGGGACTGTTTGTACAGGCAGGCCAGCCAAGAGGCTGCTGAAACAAACAATAACGGGCACTGGGTTGTGAGTGCTGCACCTGGTATGTTTTCCAATCAGCAAGTAAGACCCTCTATGGGGTACAAAGATGCTTCCTTGATGTTGTTTTTAGTCCACACAGTATCCTTGGTGGTGAGAAACATGATGGGATCTGTAGGCCACTGCCTATGTAGTTTAGTCATGTGAGTGTTGGACCCGATCACTGGGAAATCTGTGTTGAAATCCTTGCTCAGACTTGACAACCAACTAGGTGACCTTGGACAAGCCACATTCTCTCAGCCTCAGAGAAAGGCAATGGCAACTCACTTCTGAACAAATCTTTCTAGGAAAACCCTGTGATAGGTTTGCCTGAAGGTTGCCATAAGTCAGAAAGAGCAACAAAGATCATTGTTAGCCTGGTGCCAGGGCTTATGTGTTGGGCTACCACATTGGGAGACTTCACTCAGCCGATAACCCATTGAATGTTTGCCTGTGTTTTTATTTTGTTGAAAACCACCCTGAGTCCCTTCAGGGAGATAGGGTGGTCTACAAATAAAGTTTATTATTATTATTATTATTATTATTATTATTATTATTATTATTATTATTGCTAGGAGACTTTGGGCAGGTCACGCTGTCCCAAGGGATACAAGGTCAACTCTCTAAAAAAATTCTATCCCAAAAATGTGTTTGAAGATACACAACAACAAAACATCTGGAAGCTCCAGATGTTCACCCAAGTGTTTCTACAAGACCACTGCTGTCTTAGCCTTAAAGGGAAGAAAAGGACAAACAGATTGACCTCCAATAAGTTACAGGAGAGGAGTTGAGGTTGCCCTGGAAGGAGCAAGAATCACAGAATCATAGAGTTGGTACTTGGAAGAGACCTCATGGGCCATCCAGTCCAACCCCCTGCCAAGAAGCAGGAAAATCACATTCAAAGTACCCCCGACAGGTGGCCATCCAGCCTCTGCTTAAAAGCCTCCAAAGAAGGAGCCTCCACCACAGTCCGGGGAAGAGAGTTCCACTGCTGAACAGCTTCACAGTGAAGAAGTTCTTCCTGATGTTCAGGTGGAATCTCCTTTCCTGTCGTTTGAAGTCATGTTCGGCATTCTGATTTCCAGGGCAGCAGAAAACAAGCTTGCTCCCTCATCCATATGACTTCCCCTCACATATTTATACATGGCCATCATCATGTCTCCTCTCAGCCTCTTCTGCAGGCTAAACATGCCCAGCTCTTTAAGCCATTCCTTATAGGGCTTATTCTCCGGCCCCTGAACGTTTTAGTTGCCCTCCTCTGAACACATTCCAGCTTGTCAACATCTCCTTTCAATTGTGGTGCTCAGAATTGGACACAGTGTGATTCCAGGTGTGGTCTGACCAAGGCAGAATAGAGGGGTTGCATGACTTCCCTGGATCTAGACCAGGGGTCCCCAAACTAAGGCCCGGGGGCCGGATGCGGCCCTCCAAGGTCACTTACCTGGCCCCCACCCTCAGTTTTATAATATAATATTTTTATATCAGTTTTAATAATATAATATATTGTAGATACATATAATATTGATAATAATCTTATGTTATACAATATACTAATAGTAATACCATATAATAATATTAATTATATGTTATATATTACATATTATATAATAGTATAGTGGTATAGTTCAATATAGTAATATATAATGCTAATATTGTGTTATGCTAATAATATAATATATTGTATGTACATACAGCTGCTCTGAGTCCCCTTCAGGGTGAGAAGGGTGGGATATAAATGTAGTAAATAAATGCATAGTAAATGCAGTAAATAAAGTCTGAAATGACTTGAAGGCACACAACAACAACAAACAACAATCCTAATTAACTTGACTATCTCATTGGCCAGTAGCAGGCCCACACTTTCCATTGGTTTATGTTGGTTAAAATTGTTTTCATTTTTAAATATTGTATTCTTTCGTTGTTGTTGTTGTTGCACTACAAATAAGACCTGTGCAGTATGCATAGGAATTTGTTTGTATTTTTTTTCAAATGATAATTCGGCCCCTCAACAGTCTGAAGGATTGTGGACCGGCCCTCTGCTTAAAAAGTTTGGGGACCCCTGATCTAGACACTAGACTCCTATTTATGCAGGCCAAAATCCCATTGGCTTTTTTTTTTGCCACCGCCGCATCACATTGGAGGCTCATGTTTGTCTTGTTGTCCACCAGGACTCCAAGATCTTTTTCACACAGACTGCTGTCGAGCCCGGCACAAATGCAAGATACTTCACATAGGCAGAAAAAAAATGAAATGCACAGATACAGAATGGGGGACCATTCTGTATCTGTGCATTTCATTTTTTTTCTGCCTAAGTGAAGTATCTTGCATTTGTCCCTGTTGAACTTCCATAGCATTAAACTTTGGCAGTTAAAGTGGAGTCAAACTGAATTCATTCCACAGTGTAGATACCCTGGAAGAGCCCCGCCTGCTTCTCTCTCTCTCTCTTTCCCAGAGACTGGGATTATTTGTCATCTCAGAGCAGAGGCAGCTTCCCCGCCACACACTCACTCACGCATTAAAGTGGATTAAAGCCGATGATCCGGCGGCGACCGGCTCCAATGCAAAGGGAGGAGAGGGATCACGAAGCAAGAGCGCCCTTCCCTCCGGGGAGTGTAGGAATCATGCATTTTGACACCACTTTAGCTGCCTGGGCTCAATGCTATAGGTTCCTGGGCGATGGAGAAGAGACCCGGGGAAAGTGTAGCTGCCGTGACTCCAGCGGGGTCACTGCCACGGTGTAGATGCGCCCAAGGTCATTCCGAAAGAGAGGACGGACCTACCGGGGCCCGCGTTGCCCTCCTCTTCCTCTTCCTGCTGCAACGGCTGGGCTGCAACGGCCGCGGGGCTGGCGGTGGGCGAGGGCGCGCTGCCGCTGCTGCCGCTGCTGCCTCTGCTGCTGCTGCTTCCTCCCCCGCCGCCGCCGCTGTCCGGCTCCCACCCGTCCCAGAACCAGGGCCGGTGCGCCTGCTCCAAGAGGCGGCGGCTGAGCCGGTAACGCAGCAGCTCCTGGTAGCAGGGCCCGCACGCCTCCCACTTGGGCTCCTTGAAGCGCTTCATGTACTCGCTCTTCACGCACCGCGAAGGCACCATCGCGCACCCAGGCTGCCCGTCTGTCTACACGCACGGGCGTCGGTTCCCTCCTCCTTCCCCAATGACCTCCTCCTCGCCCCACCCTCCCGCTGGAAGGTTTGAACACAAACAGCGCCGGGCCGCGTCCGCCTCCGCGCGCCTTAGCCAATCAGCGGGCGAGTTGAGGGCCCTGGGGGATACGTCATAAAGTAGCCTGGCAGGCGCTTAAAAAAAAAATCAGCAGAGGTAGGGGGGCCCAGGCTAGTTCGGTCTCTCTGTACCAGGTGTGGGCAAACCTGGGCCCTCCTTCCAGGTGTTTGGGACTTCGGCTCCCAGCATTCCTCACAGCCTCAGGCCCTTTCCTTTCCCCCCTCAGCCGCTTAAGCTGAGGAATGTGCTGCTTGGAAGCATGATGGAGTCTCTAGGACCTTCCATACAGCCATATAACACAGAATATCAACGCAGAAAATCCCACAGTATATCCTTTGAACTGAGTCTACACTGCCATATATCCCTGTTCAAAGCAGAAAATGTGGGATTTTGTTCAGCTGTGTGGAAGGGGCCTCCTTTTCTGGATATTTTTAAGAGGCAGGATGGCCTTCTGTTGGGAGTGCTTTCTTGGTGTTTTCCTGCATGGCACAATGGGGTTGGACTGGATGGTCTTTGTGGTCTCTTCCAACTCTAGGATTCAACCCAAGTTCATAGAATCATAGAATAGTAGAGTTGGAAGAGACCTCATGAGCCATCTAGTCCAACCCCCCCCCCCCCCCCCGCCGCTAAGAAGCAGGAAATCGCATTCAAAGCATCCCCGACAGATGGCCATCCAGCCTCTGCTTGAAAGCCTCCAAAGAAGGAGCCTCCACCACAGTCCGGGGCAGAGAGTTCCACTGCCGAACAGCCCTCACAATGAGGAAGTTCTTCCTGATATTCAGGTGGAATCTCCTTTCCTGTAGTTTGAAGCCATTGTTCCGTGTCCTAGTCTGCAGGGCAGCAGAAAACAAGCTTGCTCCCTCCTCCCTATGACTTCCCCTCACATATTTATACATGGCTATCATGTCTCCTCTCAGCCTTCTCTTCTGCAGGCTAAACATATTTTTTGATGTTTTATATCAGGGACATCATTTTATTAGCCATTACATATAATGAGAATTGAGCATCCTTGGATTTTGGAATCCACACTGGATACTAAAGACTCTCAGTATATATATACATGGAGGAAAGGAAAGGAAGGAATAATAAAAATTAAAACTTTACAATACAATTGTAAAATAAATCATCCAGGTAATTCAGTCACATAAAGCAAACCAACCAAAACATGTCATCAAAATGTACAAGATTATCAAATATTATCAAACTAAAATTCCCCAAAGCCTTGGAAAACAAGTTTTTTTGCGATTTTAAAAATGATGAGGAAAGGAACTGTCTGCGGGGGGGGGGGGGGGGGGCAATTCCAAGAATAGCTGATTCTCCCTTTCTGCAGTGCTTTTAGTCACCAGATTGTAGCCACCCACCAGCCCAGCTGTTGCCATGCAAGGCTCCCCAGATGGGGATCATGCGTGATCATACGCTGTGCGTGCTTTGTTGGGATTGTAGGTTGATGGAAGCAGCTCACTTTTTAAGCCAAATTCAATGTGTCAGCAATTATTAGGGGAAGGGGGAGTCTAGGATCTGGCTGGCATCAGAGGCCAGCTGATATATTGCTTCAGCATCACATACGGTAGTATTTGCCAGCAGAGTTCAGTTCCACTTCTTCTGTCCAGGTTGAGCATCCCTTATCTGAAATGCTTGGGATGAGAAGTGCTTTGATTTGGGATTTTTTTTCATATTTTGAAATACCTATATTTTGTATATAAGAGATAGCTTGAAGATCTAGATTTATTTATATTTCACATACAGCTTATATAAGCTTATAGCCTATATATGACTGGAGGTAATTCTATGTAATATTTAAAATAATAAAACAAAGTTTGTGTATGTTGAACCAGCAGAAAGCAAAGATGTCACTATCTCAGTCACACATGTCAGCAATTTTGGTGTATTTTAGATTTTGAAATTCCAAGTAAGGGATACTCAGCTTGTACAGGATAGAAATTGGGGTTGTCAGATATAACAACAACAACAACAACAAATAATAATAATAAAAATAAAAATAAAAATAACAATAATAATTTATTTATATACCTCTCTATCTCCTCAAGAGGACTCAGGGTGGCTTCCAACATAAACAAAACATTCAATTGTCAGAAAGGACACCATACAACAAGGTTCAATATAATAAACATAGTAAACATCATAAAACAAAAATAAACAATTCTACTAAAAACAATCACAAAAATTAAAATCCAGTTCAATATGCTCCATCAACCAGGTTCAAAGTGCCAATAACCAAAACTTCAAAATGGGCATAGTCAACTATAAGGGGTAGGCAAGGTCTAGTGCATCAGAATATCACAGGGAAGTGGATAAAGTGCAGAGCAGGGTCCTAGTTGACAACCCGGGGGGGGGGGGGGGGGGGTTCTAGGGACTAATCCTGTCCAAAAACCTGCAAGAATCACCAGGTTTTCAGTTCCTTGCAGAAAGAGGACAATGTAGGGGCTTGCCTGATCTCTCTGGGGAGAGTCAGGGGGCCACCACTGAGAAGGCCATATCCCTTGTCCCCATCAACTGCACTTGTGATGGCGTTGGGAGCAAGAGGAAAACCTCCCCAGCAGATCTTAGAGCCCTTAGAGTTCATAAGGGAAGATACAATCACGGAGATAGGCAGGGCACGAACCATATAGGGCTTTATAGTCATCACCTGCATCTTGAATTGGGACTGGCAGCTTATCGGCAGCCAGTGGAGTTGCTTTAGTAGGGCCGTTGTGTGCTCCCTATAGCTAGCTCCAGTTAGAAGCCTGGCTGCCGACTTTTGAACCAGCGGAACCACCGTCTTCAAGGGCAGCCCCACATAGAGAGCATTGCAGTAATCCAATCTGGATGTAACCAAGGTGTGGACCACCGTGGCCAAGTCAGACTTCTCGAGCTATAGTTGCAGCTGACACACAGGTTTTAACTGTGCAAAGGCCTTCCCAGCCACCGCTGACACTTGAGCATCAAGCGTCAGTGGTGAGTCCAGAAGGACCCCCAAGCTGCAGACAAGCACCCTCGGGGGACTGTAACCCCAGTGAGCACAGGTATCCCTTATTATAGGGGATTACCATTATTTTCAAGTCAGTAAACCTTTTTCTTAAAAAAGCTGCCAGGTGGCTCTTATTACATGCTCATCTAAGATCAAGTCCCAAATGGCAGCTCTTTTCCATTCACCAAGTTGACATTAAGCAGCAGCATTTCCAGGGGAAAGGTTTGAAGGCAATTGGCACTTTGTTCCTCTCTCTTCTCCTAGTGACATGTGATTCGTTCACCTTTCCATGTATACTTCTCCCCAGTAATGTCTGCCCAGCATCTATTATGTTATATATTTATATTTTACATTTGTACATATTATATTTTATACTTTCAAATATTCAACACAGGGAGAATATTTTGTAAATATTTTGTAAATTCTTTAAATTAATATTTTCTAAATAAAGGTACATTTAGCTACAATTTTCCATTTTCCCAATGTACAGTGAATTTTGGGACACATACTAATGTCAAGGTTTTATGTCAGGAGTCAAACAGGATTAAAATGGGTGTTTTTGACTGGCCAGCTGTTACTTATTCTATTAATATAAGGTTATGAACACCAAAAGATAACATTATGTAATCCGATTTTTGTTCCAGGGTTATAAATGTCATTTCCTGATTACAGAAAAAGTTTATTAAGCTGCAAACCCTTTATTTTTGTGGGATATCCTGCAGCACATTTTGTTATACCGGTTTTTCAGTGAATATTTCATAGAGTCTCAACCAGTTCAACAAAGTTTGTGGCAGCCACAAAAAACAAAGTTTCTGGAGTATAATAACTCTTTTAAAGTAAGTACCATACAATTAAACAGAAAATAACACTTCCAAACCAGAAACAGATTTGTTTCCAAATTTTGTTACATAGTGTAATAGTAGTCATTTTCATTTTTCAAAAGAACCTGATTCAAGCTGGTATTGGCAACTGCATGAAAACCTGACTGACATTTTGTTCATGATGTACACATGCATAAATTGTGCTATACAATCAAGGGAAATTATTTGCCATAACACAACAGACGTATTATACTAATAGAGGCAGAAATGCAGTTGCTTATACATCAGTGTTGCACATTGTAGTTGTACATTTGGTATTGTGGTCATGTGTTGTTCAGTGTGCATTGTATAGCAGCATACAGTCATTGACAAGTGGTGTGCAATATTGCTACTCTGCATGGGATTGTGAAGCGCTAGTTTAGCATATCTGAACTATTTTGCCTCCTCTTTTCGTTATGTTCCTTCATGTCAGTTCTAATTTACCCAGAAGTTGACTTGAAACCCCTTTGGGCTTTCTATCTTTCTTTCTTTCTTTCTTTCTTTCTTTCTTTCTTTCTTTCTTTCTTTCTTTCTTTCTTTCTTTCTTATTTTTGAGCTGTATTTTAGTAGCCCCTCAAGACTTACTCCCTACAGGACCTGTTCACTTTGCCCATGGAGACACTGCAAGGAACTATAACCGTTCTTGAAGAAAATATCCAGATGTAACTGTGTTATGGCTATGAAGCAAACTACAACAAAATCAACAACTCATAAGCAGCAATACAATTTTGGGGCCATAAATTAGCATAAAATTATGCAGTCTTTCAAAGTTCCATGTTAGACAAACATGTTAAAAATCCTAACAGAGAAAATGGTAACGGTGTTAAAACTTCCATCACAGGCCCATTACTCTTAAGTCACTTTTTTTCCTGTAGGATTTTTAACATCTTATCCTGATGAAGAAGCTAGTAAAGCTTTGAAAGCTTGCATAATGTATTTCATGCTCTGGAGTTGGTCCAAAAATGGTATTGCTGCTGGTGGACTTCAGATTTGGTTGTATCTTCCTGAAGAAGTCATCAAACTTAGATCATGAGTAAAAGGCAGAAGATTTGTGACTTGCAATTAAAGTTTGAAGAGAGAAAAAACAAAAAAAAGGAGAGGGATTGAGAAGGAAAGGTAATAAAGGATAAGTGGAAAACAATTGAACTAAACCTGTTTAGACTTCCTAAGCTTACTTTTTACAGGGCATCCATAAAATGTTATCCAGTTACTGCCATCCTGGATTTTCTCTGTGGCTCTTCCATTTTTCCTTGAAACAGAGAAGGTATAGCTTTGATCAGAGCAGCAAAAAGTAGCACCATCTCCACATATGTAGGTGGCCCTCACACAGTACTCCATCTGCCTTTAAAAGAGTCACAGTTTGATGTGAGCAAAGATGAACAACTTAACATACACAGCTCATCTCATTATGACTTCACACATAGACCCATTGTGACCTTTGCACTGGGGACATTTTATGAGCATGTTAGTCTTGACAGCCCAGTTCAACAAGTGATTTCAGTCCAACAATGTTGGTGTTCAAGGTGAATTCGAATGGTAACAAAGGAATATAAACTTATTCTGTCCTGTTCCGTTGCTTGGGTTTGTTGACATTCACTTTTCAAATAAAATATGTTCATTCTAAGCCGGAATTATAACAAAGAAAACAAATCAGTAGCAATAATAATTTACAAGAACAAATGATAATGTTTCGCTATTGGCAAAATAAGGATTTGGACATAGGAACAAATCCCTAGATCATTATTTTCTTTCCACAAGATTCACTGCTGGGAGGCTTCTCTCATGTTCCTAAAAGCTAGAGCTGAGAGACAGGAGCTCACCCCACCTCATGGATTCAAACCAGCAACCTTCAGGTCAGCAACCCAACCTTCAGATCAGCAGTTCAGCCGGCACAAGGGTTTAACCCATTGCTCCATCATGGCTCGTTATGAGTCAGGGTGTCTGTACATGAATAACCTTTCCTGGATTCATCCTTACAAAAAAGAAGGATGGAAACCACATGTGGATAAAACATACCCACCTTCGAAAGGATGTTACTATTGAGCAAATTTGTTTTCTGTTCCTCTAGAGACCAGGACACAGAGCAATGGATTCAAATTGCAGGGGAAAAGTTTCTACATAAATGTTAGGAAGAACTTCCTAATTGTAAGAGCTGTTTGGTAGTGGAATATGCTGCCTCAGAGCAGGGTGAAGTCTCCTTCTCTGAAGGTTTTTAAGCAGTGGCTGGGTGGCCATTTGTCGGAAGTGCTTTGATTTTATTTTCCCTACATGGCAGGCGGTTGGACTGGATGACCTTTGGGGTCTCTTCCAACACTTTGATTCTATGATTCACCTATAGAAGGTGATTAAATTTTGTGAAATGCTATAATAGTTCATTTGTATTTTCATAAGCAAATGTATCCTCAGATTTCAGGATTGAGTTTTACCAGTTTAACTCAGACAACTTCATCTGACATAATCCTAAGATTTGAAAGTTTGAAATGAGCTCTGAATACTGTGCTACAGAGGACCAGTGTAATAGTTCAAGGGAGTAAAATATAACTCCCTAGCAAAGAATTCTCAGCCTTGGCAAACTACAAACCACAAATTCAGCAGGATAGAGTCAAGGCAATTCAAGTGCTCAGTGTCATGTAAATGTCTGGCATAACAATTAAAACCCTTGGCACTACTATGTTTCAGTCTGGATCCAGATCAAAATGTATTTGTTCCATTTAAACCCCCTAGAACAAATCAAGTACAGTAGAGTCTCACTTATCCAAGCAAAACGGGCCGGCAGATGCTTGGATAAGCGAATATGTTGGATAATAAGGAGGGATTAAGGAAAAGCCTATTAAACATCAAATTAGGTTATGATTTTACAAATTAAGCACCAAAACATCATGTTATACAACAAATTTGACATAAAAAGTAGTTCAATACGCAGTAATGTTATATTGTAATTACTGTATTTATGAATTTAGCACCAAAATATCATGATATATTGAAAACATTGACTACAAAAATGGCTTGGATAATCCAGAAGCTTGGATAAGGGAGGCTTGGATAAGTGAGACTCTACTGTAACTGCTACCATGATCATTTCCAGATCTGCCCACTTGAGGTCCTCTTGAGACTTCAAGGTTGTTTTCTTTCCCATAAGGATCTCGATATTAAAGTGTCCTCAGGCAATCACTTATTACTGTAAGACTGTAATAGAAGCTCAAGGTATCTGCTTTCTCTCCACCAAGTTTATGAAATGACTCACCCAGAACCAACAGTCTATTGTTTAATTTATAATGTTAACAATCTGAAAGTACTTCCAGATACTTCAGCATAAATACTATAATAAAATAATTAGAAAGCCATAAAAAGATTGTCGGCTGTGGTAGGCTTTTCAACTGTTTGGTTACTAGTTAATGCAATCCAAGATATATCAAACCTTTTAAAATCTTAATAATTTCAATGAAAATTATTCCTAGGCCTAACTGTCCTAATAAAACCATTGAGTGTAAAAGTGAGCTGGGCTTACATAGAGATGCTCTTCAGCCCTATTCAGACATAATAGAAAACCATGATCTTACAGCCGCGTCACACCAATGAGTAACCACTCCCTCTGATGTTACACAAGAGAGTGAAAATGTTACTCTGAAGGACTACAACTCACAGAATCCCCTATTTAGCCTGGCTAGTGTAACTGTTCACATTCTGTGTTGCCCTCTTCAAATGCCAGCATACAGGATTCAGACAGTGACACAATCAGAGTTGTAAATTGTAGGAAAGTCTACTAAAACAGACAAATCAATCTGCTGTAGAAGTTATTCTTTGCACATATGAGAAACTGAAAGATGAGTCCTATGAGGTTAGGGAATGTTTGACTGACCCTATGGTGTTACTTGAACCAAAAGTAGATACAGAACCAAAAGTAGACACATTTTTCCCCGCACACAATACAAGAAGCCAGGCAGGAACATTCACCAGGAGAATCAGTGCAAATAAAAAGGAAGCCCTGCTGAATGTGGTGCACAGTGAGAATGTGGGGTTGACTGCCAGAGATGTGAAGGGAAATTATGGCATGCAGGCTCTGTGACAGAGAGTCCCAAGAACAAGTGGATGTATGTAAAACAATTTCTAGCAATTTCCATTTCTGTCACAGACAGCTCTTCCTGTTGTCGTGCTTGGTCATATGGAAGCAGAAATAAAGATAGTAAATTTAAACTCTACTAATGACAGTAATGTATTTCCTCGTGGGCACTTCCTTAATGGAGTGGATGTGGGCAGTGGATGGGATGGAATATGGAGATATCACTTGGTGCTGTACCTCAAAGAACAGAATTTCTTGGGATATCCCTTTGAAAAAACTGATTTTGTTGGTCTATCTGCCTGTCTATCCAGGGGCGGACTGGGGTTAAAGAATTTGGTTGGCAGGAAACAAAAAGCTATTATTACATTTGTATAAGAAATACGGTAGTAAAGATCAGAGCGTATATTACAAATGTGTCGGGATCACATAACTCGAGTCAGAATTATTTTTTCAGAGTTATTTATTATATTATGTATATTGTAAAGTATCCTTGAAAAAATATTTTTAATTGACTTCCGGTGAGCCAGAGATGGCGGCGGGTCGGACTTGCTGAAGCTCCTCCAGCAAGCCACTGACTTTAGCAGTTGGGTAGAGCTTTTAGCTCCCCTCTCCCCGGGGATAGAACCGGGGGGGGGGGGGGGGGGACGCAAGCCTCCGAGCGGTGAACGTGGGTCTGGGGCGAGCTTTGGATGCAAGGCAAACCCCATTGTCCCACCAAGCCGCGGAGGTCCGCGAACCGCAAGTCAGGAAGCGGGCGAAAGCCTGTATTTACTGCCGGCCGGGCTCATTTTAAACTAAGAAGAAAGAAGATTGTAAGGAAGCGATTCAGCGGGATCGTGAGTGTCATACAAAGAAATTCCTACCGGACTGGGATACAAATCTGGTCGAAAAGTTTAATTTAGTTTTGAATTTATATTGGATGATTTGACAAAGAGAACAAACTCGATAATCCAGGACGCATACCTTCCTGGGCAATAGACATTCCCAGCAGTCTACAAAATTTGGACCCTTGGATCAATATAAAAACTCTATAAGCCGGTCGGGTTGAGATTTGAATCTCCCCTCTCCCAAGAAAAACAAGGGAGGAACGCAGGTACCCCACCGAGCCAAAACCCTTTGTCTGTTAAATTTTTGGAAAGGGTGTGTGAAGATCGGGAGAGGCCGGGGGGATTCGCGGGCCGTGAAGAATCGAAGTAATTGAAGATATATTGGAATTACATATCTAGGCGAATGGGAAACCAGACGACCTTGACGCCATATTGTTATGTCTATGATGGGCACTTCTTGTAAACAAAAGAAAGACATACTGGAGACGGCGGGAAATAAGAGGAAGTGAGAAAACGGAATCGGAAGGATATATCCGGACGGGGAAGAAGAGGACGCCGAGGGAGGACAGGACGTGTAAAGAAGGGCGACAGGGCGTGCGTAGAAGGAGAAGAGCGAATGGGCGCCCCCAAGTGGGAGGAAGACGAAGGACAGAATTAAAGGTTCAAACTGGTCTGTATAGAACTGTATAGATCTACCTTCAGGGGAAAAGAAAGGAAGATGAAATGGATTGTTAAGACTCAATACAATATATAGCTCATAAAACAAATCAAAAATAACAATATTAATTACAGCATACGCCTGCTGGAAGGATTGACTGAGACTGATTGCGAAAAGAGGAAAAGAAGATTAATTCCCAAATAACGGAACACGAATAGCATACTTTCTTCTTTAATCTTATCCCACCTAATTAATTGAGAACATGGCTGTACCTAAATTTAAACAGGACAAAGACCTTAAAGACACAAAAGGGACAACGAGAAGACCTTCCCAAACGGAAGACTTAGCCTTAAAAGACATTTTGAAAGAAATTCAGAAACTTTCTGATAAGCAGGACCAAAATGCAGAAGAGCAAAAGAGATTTCAACGGGAAATGCATCAAGAAATGCTAGAAATGAAGAAGGAAATAAAAGAAGATATAGCACTTATAAAAAATGAAATCAAAGCAACGCATGAAGAGATTATAGATTTAAAGAAAGCGAGGGAGAAAATGGAAAAATCACAAACCAAATTTCAAAAGAGTGTGGATGAATTTCAAAAGAAGTCTATGAAATTGGAAAAAGCACAAGAACTAATGGAACAAAAAGAAATGGAATTTCAACTCCGATTTAGGAATTTAGAAGAGGAAACTAATGAGAACATAAGACAAAAAATCATACAGATTACAGCAAAAATACTACAAAGAACGGAACAGGAAATGGGGAATGAGTTAGATAGGACATACAGAATACAAACCAACTTCTCAAAACGGAATAAGGTGGCCAGAGATGTTATAGTCAACTTTGTGAAAAAGAGAACCAGAGACGAAATATTGATGATTAATAGTCGGAAACCTACCTTCTATAAAGAAAAAAAAGTTATTATATTGAAGGAATTCCCCGTTGCAACACTGAATAGAAGAAGAAACTATTTTTTCCTTACTGAAGAACTTAAGAAACGTAAAATCAGATTTCGCTGGGAAAAGTTAGAAGGAATTATGGTTACCTTTAAAAATGAGAAACATTGGCTGACTTCGATAGATAAAGCGAAAGATTTCTACAAAGAGCTTATGAAAGGGAACCACGAAGATTCTTTAGAACTGTCACTACCTCAGAGGAAAAAGAAGAGATACCATTCACCACAAACAGGAGACGCAACTACGGTAACAAATACAATGGAAGGTATAGCCGAGTTGAATTTACTTGATTTGGATTCTGACGAAAAAGGGGAAGAAAGTGAGGAAGAAGAACCCGTAACCTCACTCACAGAACCAAAAAAGTTGACTTAATGGATGAAATTATAAGGCAAATTAAATGCTATACAAACAATGTGAATGGTTGGAATTCTCCAAGTAAAAGAAAAATGATCATGAGACAAATTAGGAAAGGGAAATATGATATTATATCAATTCAGGAAACACATATTTCTCAGAGACATGGAGCACACTTGGTCAATAAAAATTTGGGGAATGAATTCTATTCATCAGACATTAAAAGAAAAAGAGGAGTGGTCACATATGTAAATAATAACATTCCCGCAGAATTGAGATTTAAGGACACAGAAGGGAGGGTGGTTGGAGTGGAAATTACGATAGACAACCAAAAAATATTAATCTGTAATATTTACGCCCCAAACGGGCCGAAGACAAAATTTGTAAAATATCTCCGGGAACAAATATTGAATACACATTTGGAAAACGTGATTATTTTAGGAGACTTTAATGGAGTCCTAGACCCCAAAATGGACAAATCGATAAATAAAAGAAGGAGTAAAGACACACAAAGCACTCTTCCCAAAAATTTTATATCATTAAAAGAAGAATTTGACCTATTGGACGTATGGAGACTGAGAAACCCGAATGTTAAAGATTATACCTTCTTTTCTTGCAGACACGCAGTCTGGTCCAGAATCAATATGATATGGGCCACAAGAACTTTATCTACAAAAATGGATAAGATATTCATTTTACCAAGAGATAAATCTGATCACTCTGCGATAGAGATGATTATAAACCAGAAAAGAACCCCACCCAAATGGAGATTTGATGACAATCTGATGAGAAAAGCGGAAGATATTCAGAGATATAAAATACTCTCCAAGGAATACTTTGAATTCAACGATAGTCCAGAAATCAAGGATGCAACACTCTGGGATACTTACAAAGTGGTAATCAGAGGCCACTTAATACAGCAAAAAGCCAGAATGAAAAAGGAAAAAACAAAGAAACTTGATGAGTTAAATTTGGAAATCGGGATAAAAGAAACCATATTGAAGAAATCACCAAATAATAGCGAGGCATCAAAAGAATTAAAAACCCTGAAAAAAGAAAAGTATAGATTTGAATTGGAGGAAACAGCCAAACAATTAAGATTTATCAAACAATATAATTTCGAGAACGCCAATAAGCCAGGAGCGTGGCTGATGAGGAAAATACGAAAGAAAAGACAGAATCAACAAATAATACAAATCAAGAAAGAAGATAAAATTATTACAAAAGATGATGAAATCCTCCAAGAATTTGAAAAATTCTACACACAATTGTATAAAGAAGAAACCATTGATTTGACGAAAATAGTGCAATACCTTGGGAACCAGAAATTAGAGAAAATTACGGAGGATCAGAGAGGAATCTTAAACAAAGAGATTTCTGAAAAGGAAGTAAAGAATGCAATAAGATCATTGAAACTAAACAAGGCACCAGGTCCTGATGGCTTCACAGCAGGATTTTACAAAACAATGCAAGAGGAGATAGTGGTATATCTGAAAAGAGTAATGAATAAAGTACTGCGGAATAAAGAATTCCCGGACACATGGAGAGATGCAGAAATAATTGTAATGCCTAAGGAAGACCAAGACACCACAAATGTGAGGAACTATCGGCCTATCTCTCTACTAAATTTGGATTATAAAATATTCACATGTATATTGGCGAATAGATTTAAAGAATTTCTCTTAAATTGGGTGGGTCAAGATCAAACTGGATTCTTACCAGGAAGGAAAATGAGTGATAATGTCAGATGCATCTTAGACATTATAGAATACTACGAATGGAATCACCAGAAAGAACTAGCACTCCTCTCCATCGACGCTGAGAAAGCCTTTGATAACTTAAATTGGTCTTTTTTTAAATTGTTATTTAAAGAGATAGATATTGGCTTTCAGTTTTATAACGCGATAGATACTATATACGAGGACCAAAGGGCTAAAATCAGGATCAACGGGCAGCACTCACAAAATATTAAAATTGGAAAGGGGGTGAGACAGGGGTGTCCCTTATCGCCTTTAATTTTTATTTTCGCCTTAGAAGTTTTATTAAAAAACTTAAAAAAGGATCAACGGCTGAAAGGTACAAAAATAGGGACACATGAATTTAAAGTAAGGGCCTTTGCAGATGATATTATCTGTATTATCGAAGACCCAAGATCAAAATTACATATGTGGTTATCCAAAATTCAGGATTATGGGGAAGTTGCTGGATTTCATATAAACAAGAAGAAATCTAAGATCTTAACAAAAAATATATCTAAGACAAATCAAGAAATCATACAAAATATGACAGGAATCTCAGTCACGAAGAAAATC
This sequence comes from Anolis carolinensis, assembly GCF_035594765.1. Lineage (NCBI taxonomy): Eukaryota > Metazoa > Chordata > Lepidosauria > Squamata > Anolidae > Anolis > Anolis carolinensis. The sequence goes on from NC_085841.1 coordinate 63,243,467, forward strand.
AAATATTTGGGAATATGGTTGATGGCCAAAAACGCACATTTATTGGAAAACAATTATAATGTAAAATGGAAAGAAATCAAAAAGGACTTACAAAAATGGCAACACCTAAACATCTCACTACTGGGAAGGATTGCAACGATAAAAATGAACATTCTACCAAAAATTTTGTACCTATTTCAAACTCTACCCATAATCAGGACAATTAAAACATTCACAGATTGGAATAAAGATCTCTCGAAATTCATCTGGAATGGTAAGAAACCCAGAATAAAATATGCAATGATGACAGACAAAAAAGATAGAGGAGGATTTGGCCTCCCTAACTTTAGACTCTATTTTGAAGCCTGTGCACTGTCATGGATTAAGGACTGGTGTAATCTAAAGCGAGAACACATCCTAAATTTAGAAGGTTTTGACTTGAGGCGGGGATGGCATGCGTACATATGGTACGATAAGAAACAAATAGAGAAAAACTTTGGGAATCATTTCATCCGCTCCGCCCTAATAAAAGTATGGGAAAAATATAAAAGATTCATGTACGTTAGGACCCCACTATGGATATCGCCGTTAGAAGAAAACAGCAGGAAATTATTAGGTTGGCCCGAATGGCCAACCTATAAAGAAATTCTATACAAGAGAGATGATAGTTATCAGATAAAACCTCTGGAACAAATTAAAAAGAAATATAAAAATTTGACTTGGCTTCAGTACGCCCAAATCAAACAAAATTTTTTGGTGGATAACGAAATTGGCTTCACTATAAATGAAAACTTTTGGGATAAGATCCTCCAAAATGATAAGAAAGAAATAACTAAGATATATGATAGATTACTAGATTGGATGAACGCAACAGATGAAGTCAAAAACTGTATGTTAAAATGGGCTAAGAACATTGGCAGATCAATAAGTATGGAGGAGTGGGAAGTCTTATGGAAAAAGAAACAAAAATATATCTACGCATGGGACCTAAAGGAGAATTGGTTAAAATCATTCCACAGGTGGTATATTACACCGAAAAAATTGGGAGAAATGTACAAAGAAACGCAAAACACTTGTTGGAAATGCAAGACTCATATTGGTTCATACTTTCATAGCTGGTGGTCATGCTCTGAAACAAGGAAATACTGGAAAATGATACACTTAGAATCTCAAAAAATACTAAAGAAAACATTCCCATTGAAACCAGAATATTATTTATTGGGGCTGACAGACTTGGAAACAAATTTCAATTCAAATGAAGACAAAATCTTTACATATATCTCCACGGCAGCAAGGATTATCTTTGCGAAATACTGGAAACTACAAGACGTTCCAACTAAAGATGAATGGCTAGGAAAAGTTGATGACATTAGAGACATGGACGAATTAACATTTCTGTTAAGATCCTATAGAGTACAATCAACAAATAAGACTGACTGGAACTTATTTAGAGATTATATGGCAACTAATATCACTTAATTCTTTTTTTTGTTGGATACTAGTAAAATGACTAGAAGACATAGGTTCTACCAGGACAAGACATAATATAATATAATTTAATTACATTCTCATAAGGGACGAATGGAAGTACAAAACATGTTACATGTGCGTTTTTTCTTTCTTCCTTCGTGTAATTTATATATATATATATATATATATATATATATATATATACACACACACACACACACACACACACACACACACGTATATTTTAAATCTCTCACCCCTCTCTTTTTTTTTTCCTTTTTTTTCCTCTCTCTCCTTTCTTTAATTTTTGTGTTGTTTGTGTTGTTTTTGTTAATGTGACACTGGTAAACTCAATAAAATTATAATGCAAAAAAAAAGAAAAAATATTTTTAATTAAAATGGTAATACAATATAAACTTTAGCTGCATAAAGTAATAATAATGGAATTTCTATTATATTTTCAAACTACTAAAAGAGCATTAACATTTTAAACATATTGTCTAATATTTAAGGGGGCCCGCTTTCCATTGGGGGGTCTCATGCCATTGGACAAGCTGACATCCTGCCTCGTCCGCCACCCTATCTATCTATCCAGGAGCTGCCGGTGGCACAATGAGTTAAATCCTTGTGCCGGCAGGACTGCTGACCAAAAGATTAGCAGTTTGAATCTGGGGAGCGGGGTGAGCTCCCTTATGTCAATTCTCTCACACCAGAAGCAACTTGCAGTTTCTCAAGTCTCTCCTGGCACGAAAAAAAATCTATCTATCCATCATCCATCTATCCATCCACCCACGTCTTTTTTTGTATTTCCTTGCAATTTAGAATTGAAGCACAAATAAAGCAAAATATGGTTAAAAAGATCAGAGGCCTATTTGATTTCCTAAAGGCTTTGGCTTCTAGCGGAGGAGAGTGGTGGTGGTGGTGGTGGTGGTGGTGGGGAACCAACCCAACTTTCTGTGGGGGGGGGGATTCAACAGTGTGGGAGCAGCTGGCGAGAAGGCTCTCTTTTTTGTCTTCACTAACGATATCTCTGATGATGGTGGAACAGAGAGAAAACCTTCTCCCCAACTATCTTGAATTTATGGTAGTTTTAAATAGAATCTGAGTTATAGAGCCAGTTAGCCTCAAAGAGCATGAAATCCAAGCAGAATCTGTCCTCAACAAAATCATTCATCAAGACACAAGAAACTTGGGCATTAGATTTCTCAGAGTTGCACATTTCTAAGAGGGCTCAATACAACAATGGAAAAGATTATACTCCCTTATTTTGCTTTGCACTTATGTTGCTTAGCACTCATTATCCAATTTGTTATTTACAAGCCTACATGATAAGAGATGGCGATAACAGCTGCCCTGTCTGTGTAATGGAGTGTGGGAGGGAGCACAAAATATATGGACACGTGCTTTTGCAAAACACAGGCTTCATTTCTGAAAATAATGTGCGGGTGGCCTAAAATAGGGAGGTGATGTGAAATGGTCACCAATAAATAAGTACAAATGAGAACAGAAAGCAAAAACTTTGAGTTGTGTTTTTCCCAAAGTTTATTTGCATAAATCTGATTGCAAGATCCATTTAATGAATGAGATTTGCACAAGTGATTAATTACTCTTTGCAATTGAATATATGCTATTGAAATCAGAAGGTTGTAAAAGCTGGAGCATTTGATTTCCACTGACCAGCTTGGCCACCGAGTTTCAACAAGTTGCTTGTACATCTGGGTTTCTCTGGATTATGTCCGGTATCATTGGTAATTACTTATATACAAGAACACCAAGTTTTGTACATCTCTGATTGGAAATAGCCTGCAGTTTTAAAAAAGAAATGTGTTGATGTGAGTGAACCATAATTTGGCTCTCTTGCTTCGTTTATGTAAGCTTTTAAGTAATAACAAGTCTTAGGCCATATCCCTTTATGCCATAAAAATTGCACTCCACCCCTACTACTTGCTCTTATAGATAGTGGCTGAGATCCTATATTGCCAGTTTAACAAATTGCCCCTGGTGGCGCAATGGATTAAACTCATGTGACGGCAGGACTGCTGACCGACAAGTTGATGGTTCGAATCCACAGAGAGCAAGGTGTCAGCTCCAGCTCCCCATGCAGGGTCATGAGAGAAGCCTCCCAGAAGAATGGTACAACATCAAACATGCAGGCATCCCCTGGGCAACGTCCTTGCAGATGGCCAATTCTCTTATACTAGAAGCGACTTGCAGTTTCTCAAGTTGCTCCTGACATCAAAAAAATGCATAAGTATTGCCTCCCAGTCCAACACCTCTTTGCAAGCAGCCACATTTAGTGACAGGGGTCCTTTCTGATTAATAGAGCAGTAAGCGGAATGATGTTTCCAGGCCCCCTCCAACTTGCAATCTCCAATGCATTGAAGAATTGTAATAGGGGCCCTGCTTCTGATTGCCACAGCCTTGCTTGCTTATGTGAGGGGGCTGGAAATATAATTTTCGTGAGTTCCAGTCATTGGTAAAACACACCTTCACTCAGATTAGCTCCTTGAAATTTAAGATGGGATTTTAGGGGCATTTGTAACCATGACAATAGAGCTATAGTTGTGAGTACAGAGCAGTTATGTTTACGCATTCATAACTACACTACAAGGTGCCATCCAGTGTTTTCGGCCCAGATTTTCTCTGAAATTTCAATAGATTTGCTTCAAGTGCAACTAAAACTGAGTCCAACCAAATGCAAACAAATGCACATACATTTGCTCAATGGAGATAACATCACAGGCAGGGCGGTTCAACCATTAGGTGAAGTAGGCGGTTTCCGAAGGCGTCATCCTCTGGGGGGCGCAGTTGCTCAAAGTGCCCCTAATGAGCAGCTTCTTTTTTGGTTTTTTTTGTCTTTTTCCCCCCGCTCCACTGGGAGGGGGCATGCCCTCTGGGTGCACCTCACCTTCCCCCTTCCGCGTGCATGCATGCATGCATGCAAGCGCACGCACCCCGCCTCCTCCTCCTCAGCCCATGGCCTGACCGGCCTCCATGGCCTTGCGCCGGCCTCCGAAGCCGCCCGCGGCCTGGCCTACCTTCACCTCCTCGAGGCCAGGTCTCCAGGCTGCCTGGCCATGTTCCAGAAGCTTTCTCTCCTGATGGTTAACCCCATCTATGGCAGGCATCCCCAGAGGTTGTAAGGTCTGTTGGAATCGAGGTAAGTGAGGTTACATATCTGGACCTGAATATACTGTATAGAGTTAAAGGTAAGGTTTCCCATGACGTTAAGTCCAATCATGCCTGACTCTGGGGATTGGTGCTCATCTCCATTTCTAAGTCGAAGAGCCAGCGTTGTCCGTAGACACCTCCAAGGTCATGTGGCCAGCATGACTGCATGGAGCGCTGTTACCTTCCCACCAGAGCAGTACCTATTGATCTACTCACATTGGCATGTTTTAAAACTGCTAGGTTGGCAGAAGCTGGAGCAACAGTGGGCGCTCACTCCACTCCCAGGATTTGTACCTGGAACCTTTTGGTCTGCAAGTTCAGCAGCTCAGTGCATTAACACACTTCGCCACTGGGGCTCTTACTGTATACCGTAGAAGTCTTACTGTAAAAGACTTCTGTTATTCATTATTATTATTATTATTATTATTATTATTATTATTATGTCAAGGGTGGGAGAAAGGAAGAGCTCTTGTCTGCTGGAGACAGTTGTGGATTTTGCCATTGGCCACCTTGATTAGCATTTAATGGCCTTGCAACTTCAACGCCTGGTTACTTCCTCCCTGGGGGCATCCTTGGTTGGGAGGGGTTAGCTGGCCCTGATTGTTTCCTGTCTGGATTTCCCCTGTTTTCAGAGTTTTGTTCTTTATTTACTGTCCTGATTTTAGAGTTTTTTTTAATACCGGGGGCCAGATTCCCTTTCGGTGGCCTTTTATTTACTATGGATTCCTAAGGACCCCCAGGGCTCTTCCACACAGCCATATAACCCAGAATATCAAAGCAGTATAACCCACAATATCAGCTTTGAACTGGGTTATCTGAGTCCACACTGCCCTATATCCCAGTTCAATGTTTAGTGCTAAATTTGCAAATATAGTAATTCCTACATTTACCATGAATTGAACTGCTTTTTCTGTCTATTTGTTGTAAAACCAACGCTTTTATTTTTCAGTGATTGGTTTTTTTGGGGGGGGGGGGCAAAATTCTGTTCGCCTACACTTGAAAATTACCTTGGGCTGGCCCTGATCACAGGCATGAACAGAGAGACACATTTCTATCGAAACCTATTTTGTCAGAAATTTCTGCCGACTTGTGACAAAAAGCTGAGTTGCAGCACTGCAGAATCACACAACTGAAACCAACCATGGGAAATAAGGGATGTGTGGTTTGGGGATGCAATGTGCTTTTAGAGTCAGACCTCATTCACCACTTGGGGGAGCACCTTCTCAAAAAGAGATTTATGTTAGTTTTGGCCCTCATATATAGGAAGGCATGAAAGGAAGATGATCTTCAGCTACACCCTTTGGTTCCTGATATTGAATCTATCAGAGTCTGTGTGTTGTACTGGTTTGAATGCTGAGAAACCAGAGTTGCAATCCATGACCAGTCACTGAAGTCCTCTTGGTGCCCTTGGGCAAGTCACACTCTCTCAGCCTCAGAGGAAATCAAAAGCAAACCTTCCTGATCTTGCAAAGAAAAATCCTAGATCACAATCAGTTGGAGTAGACTAGAAGACACATAACAAGAACCAAGTGAAACCCACATCATCTTCACTGCTTCTGGGGAATCATTTAAATTCAGGACTGGTCAAAGTCATTTTGCTGCCTAAAGCAAAGGACAAGACCACACTCTCCACTGATTACATTTACCTAAGTAAACTGCAGTTAACTATGAATGGGTAAATTAAATGTTCAGCATTATGATAGACAGCCTCTTCCATCAAAGCTCACCTGAACCAATCAGCTTTGTGGGTTACAGGATGGGTTGTGGAATACACATATCTATTTGTCCTCCAACACCTCACTACCTCTTCCTACCCTTAATGTATTGGAAATAACTGCACCCAGTCTTTGGGCACATATCCTTTTGGAAATAAATGGCAATCATATCCTTATTGAAAAAGAAAAATGATGTCATATCAGTTTGGCAAATGTGAATCTCCATGAACATGTGGAGACCACCTTTTGAAAACCACTAGTCAAGAAAAGCACGACCGTGTTAGAAGTAAACCCTTTGAACAAGTGATATTCACAAACATTCATGTAATGGCACACACGTAGCTCATCTGTTAGACCGAAGAACCATGTCTTTAAACTGCCAAGGATAAAGACACGCCACTACAAAAATATATTTGGTTAGCAGAGGATGGTTGTTCTTTGAAGTTGAAATTACAGTTACCCAAAAGATATACACTCCCTTGAAACCTCTGTTTAATATACGCATTCAGAGATTTTAAAAAACACAAAGTCTTATTTGGAAAATAATATATCTTGTTTACTCACAAACATCTTCTATTAATTCACCATACAGGAACATTTCCTATTAAAGTTCAGTTATAGATAGGATATAATTTCTCTCTGTGTTGAGTACACAGGGTATCATTCTTAATCAATTGTCTATAGTCTTTAAGTATAGTTGTACTCACTGAAGTCCATAAGTCATACTGTATCTATTGAAGTCCATAATCACACTGAATACAAAATGGAGTCTTGAGTCTGAACATGCTCAGTACAATCACATATTTGTAACCCCTCCCACACCAAAGAGGTACAGTCAAACTGGCAAATCAATATACACATAAAATACAGGTTAGCAAATATACAGATTAAAAATAAATAGTGAAAGGCTTGGGGGGTTCTATTTCCAACAAAATGAAATGGAATGTGGAAGAGGATAGAGGAACTGGGACATTTTAAAAGCAGCTGAAAAAGTGGGAGGATAAGTGGAACTGTCCCTGCCAAATCAGGACAGTTAAAAGGTATGCAGTAAAATCATGACAGTTTAAATACACCTGGAGGATGCCAAGCCAGGAGCAGCTGCAATCCTGTCTCCAGTTCATGCTTTTTTAGCCCACTTCCTATGGAACATAGTCATCAAGGAGTCCTGTTCTTCCCAATTTCTGTCTCATCATGATACAGTCCTTTCACTAGCTTCACAAGTGAAGAGCCTGTTTGTTAAATCAGTGTGAACTAACACAGTAAAAGTGCAGTTTGGTATCTAAATATAGCTGCCTTTTGAGTCTGTGTATATTCATTGCTTCCAAGGAAGAGCAAACTCCTCTTTTATCTCTCCGAGTTAGTTCCTGGAATGGATTATTAAAATGCATGGAATACTTTTGGTTAACAATAGCATATGGCATGCCAGAGGAGATTTTCCCTGCCTCTAGTGGAGATTGACACTGATGGATGCTTTCGAAATACCAGAGCTAAAAATTTTCATTCCCTTCCCCGGGCAACATTCAAGTCACTGAAGATGGTCTCTGTACCCCTCCAAAGTTTCCATCCTTTCACTAAAAGCAGAGGGAATAACTGGGCAAAGGTATACCTAATATTGACCTATTTGGCTTTGCTCATTCTTTTTCCTATTATATCTAGGTTATAAAGATACATTCTCCTTCTTTGCTGAAATTAAGACTTCCCCACATTGTCTTTTTCTTTGGGGTGAAAAAAACAAGCCCCTCAAAACTACACCAGAACTATCTCTTTTTGTGTGTCTTAAAGTTGTTTTGGACCTACCAGCACTGATATGGCAGTGTTTTCAGGCAGGAGTTGTCAAAGGATGTCTTGCCAATTGCCTGTAGACTCCAATGACACTTTTAGGGATTCTACAAAATTATTATTATTATTATTATCCCCTACCTTCTAAATGATCCCAGTAACCCAACAATCTTTCTCCATTAACCTAACATTGACAGCCCATGGAAATGTGAAAAACAATTATTTATTTATTTGTTTGTTTGTTGTTGTTGTTGTTTATACATTCAGTCGTTTCCGACTCTTCATGACCTCATGGACCAGCCCACGCCAAAGCTTCCTGCCAGCCACCGCCGCCCCCAGTTCCTTCAAGGTCAAGCCAGTCACTTCAAGGATACCATCCATCCATCTTGCCCTTGGTCGTCCTCTCTTCCTTTTTCCTTCCATTTTCCCCAGCACCATGATCTTTTCCAAGCTTTCCTGTCTTCTCATGATGTGGCCAAAATACTTCATCTTTGCCTCTAATATCCTTCCCTCCAGTGAGTATTTATTTACAGTATTTATATTCCAGTCTTTTCATCCTGAAGGGGACTCAGGGCAGATCACAGAACATACATATGCAGCAAACATTCAGTGCTGTTTATACACTGACAAGACAAACAATTGTACATAGATAGAGGTACATATAGGCTTTTCCCATCTTTGGCATCTTGGAGGCTTGTCCTCGGTTCAGGTCACGTGGGGTGCTGTCTCTCCATCTCCCTGCTGAAGAGCTTTGTTCGCAAACTTCCTCCTTGATCGAATTGCCAGCATTTTTGTGGCATTTCCTTATGGGTGCCTTAAAATACCTCCCTGCTTTTATGTGGTACCTATTTATCTACTCACATTTTGCTTTCAAACTACTAGGTAAGCGGAAGCTGGGCTAAAGGCCAGGAGCTCACTCTGACCCGGCTTTGAACTGTTAACCTTTTGATTGACAAGATTTTGCTGCAGCTGGTGGTTTAACCTGCTGTGCTAAAGCCTGGCCCAATGACACAGCTCTGGGTTTTGCGCTCCACCTGGTAATCTGCAATGGAGTAATGGAGCATATCTGGGATCATGATGGCATACTTGGTCCTTCTCCTCCTCTTGCTTCAGTTTTATCTTCACAAGAACTCTAAGATGTAGATTAAACTAAGTAGAGGTGGATTACCCTATAGTCACCCAGTGACCGCTATGCCAAGTTTGTACCTGGGTTTCCTTAGTCCATACAAGACTATAATAATAATCAATCAATCAATCATCATCATCATCTTTTATTTATATCCTACCACCATCTCCCAGAGAGACTCGGGGTGGCTCATAGAACATTCAAGGTGCGACATGCAAAATACAAGAAGTGCAAAACAAAACACAGACAACAAACAGTCAACACAACATGATAAATTCACATTACCCCCTGGTAAAACAATAAAATACAGCCATTGCTGTAGCAGAACTATAAAACAGCAGAAGTATATACAGAACTATATATCTCTTCAAGTTATATTTCAATTTATGGTGATCTCATGCATTTCAAGAGTTTTAAGAATTCTCACAAGTGAATTGCCATTTCTTTTCTCAGAAATATAAGTCCCATCTACACTGACCATTTAATGCCGTTTGAAGCGAGCTTCAAGCTGTGACAGCCACAAAAGTACACGAAAGAAAGCCCTTAATGTGTATCAGTGCTCTGTAGTTTGGATAATCACCATCTGGGCCTCAAACCAGTTCCAGGATTCCTATATAATCTGTGCAGCGAAACCACCTTCTTCAATATCAGTTTGAAACTGCATTAAATGGTCAACATAGATGGGACCATAACCTACAGCACTGTGGTTCATTGGTGGCTTCCTATCCAAGTACTAACCAGGGCTTACCTGGCTTAGCTTATAACATCGGATAAGACCTAGTGCTTTGGGGGTTTTAACAGAAGGCAAATAATGTTCATTCACTATTGTTTGCAGCATCCCTAGAAATGAAGGAACTTTTCATACTAGATACTTATGGCACTAGGATTCCATTTTAACTGCCATTACAACATCCCATTGAATCCTTGGGTTGGTCATATGGTGAGGCAAAAAAACTCTTTAGCAGAGAAGTCCAATTCACCCTTATTTATTTATTTATTTACAGCATTTATAATGCAGGAAGAAGAGGGGAACAGGGGAAAGATGTAGAGCAGCAAGTGAGAGGAGGACATCTCACCTTTCTGGGAAAGCTATCCCTGTCCTTTTCCAACAGCAACAGTCTGTAATGTCCACCCATTCATTAGAGAAGCTCACAAACGTGAGACATTTGTTCTTTTTCTGGATTTCTGGCCTCAGTGCTCTGCAATGCAAAGAGACATCCCCCTGTGACTCCCTCTGCTCAGCTGTTGCACCAGGGACACCCATGTGGAGCATACTCTGCTTTCTAAATATGGAAAACACCGAAAGGAAGCTCACAGAGAGAACACAGTGCCCTCAGTGGATCCCCTTATTTCAAGCTCAAACTCTTTTTAACTGGAAAGATATTTTTTTATCATATTGGTGAGAAAATTCCCCTTATCTTGAAGATAGTGATCAAGAGGATAAAAGTTGGCACAACTCTTTGCCTGAACCAACACAGCTGACCAGGTGCATAACAGAATCATAAAATCCTAGAGTTGACCCAAGGCCTATCATCCAACCTTCTGCCATGCAGAGGGATACACAATCAAAATACTCCTGACAGATGGCCACCCAGCCTGTTTAAAAACTCCCAGAGCAGTGTGTGTGGTTTCATTGCTGTCCCAAAACAGATTGTAGTTCCAAGCAAGTCCTCACATTCAATTTTTCTACGATATTGAAAGGAGTCTGGGGATTCACCTCTTTGAATTGCTGCCCAATGTTACAGCTGACAGTGCAGCTGTTTAAGGCATCAAAATGTCCTTAGCCCAATTCTAAACATTATTCAGAAATATCTAGGAAAACCTTTTATTTCTAGTCTACTGTAAATTCTCTCTCACAACCCTGCCAATTGCAATGGGGGAGGGATGTCTGTTCTTGTTAATTGTAGGTTCATGACAACAATCATGATGAGTCAATGTGATTGAGCAGCTAAAAAATCCAATGCAATTCTAAATTACATTGATATGAGTATAGTGTCTAGATCAGGGGTCCTCAAACTTTTTAACCATGGGGCCGGTTCACAGTCCCTCAGGCTATTGGGGGGCTGGACTATAGTTTTTTTAAAAAAATACCATAAATTCCTATGCACATTGAACATACCTTATTTGTAGTGCGGAAAAAAATGAAAGATCAATACAATATTTAAAATAAATAACTCTTTTAACCAACTTAGACTTACCTGTATTTAGTTCAAGTTAATTAGGATTGTTATTGTTGTGTGCCTTCAAAATCTAAAGTTTAGAGCAGGGAGTAGGCAAATGACCTGGAGAGCCTCATGCAGCCTGTGGGCCTTAGTTTGGGGACCCTTGGTCAAGATCAAGGAAATATTAACATGCCCTTCTGCATGTTAATTTGAACCCCTGGTCAGCTGTTCGAACCCACTGTCAGCCCCAGCTTTTGCCAACCTAGCAGTTCGAAAACATGCAAATGTGAGTAGATCAATAGGTACCGCTCCTGCGGGAAGGTAACAGCACTCCATGCAGTCACGCCGGCCACATGACCTTGGAGGTGTCTACGGACAACACTGGCTCTTTGGCTTAGAAATGGAGATGAGCACCAACCCTGAGTCAGACACGAGTAAACTTAAGGTCAGGGGAAAACCTTTGCCTTTACCTAACTGAACTGACTTCAGTGAGTGCATCAATGCAAGATACACAATACCTGTCACAAGTCTGAACCCTCTATAAATGTAGGATAGTAACAGAACACAACATTTCGTTCCCAGCAGTCAAAATTATCGAATCCTTTAGAACAGAGCAAGGAAACATTGCTCTCCAGAGCTTCCAGACTTCTTCGCCAATGACTATGCCAGCCAGGGATGCTGGGAGTTGTGGTCTAGCCATATCCAGAGAGTCACACAATTCCTGCCCTTGCTTGAGAAATATAATCACCCCTCTGTGCAACTCCAGCAGTTCTTGCTAACATGCCACCAACATAACATATATTTATTAGTCAGATATAGCAAGGCAGCAGGACTTTGGCAGCTGGGTTTGCAAATGTGACTCACAAGGGAACCTGTTGTGACTGCGCCTTCGGGGATTATGGTTGATGGGGATGGAATTCGAAGAGGAAGAAAAAACCCTCGTGATGAGGGTTCACTGGAGGAGTTGCGCAGGAAGCGACTTAGAGAGCTATATGGGGGATCTTCTGAGGAAGATTCAGATGGGGAGATGGATGCTGAGGAACAGGTGGTGGCTGGGGAAGCGGGCACTGAATGGGCACAGCCACCGGAGATGTCTGGGGATTTGGGGTCTATGGATACTTCTGAACCTGGGGTTTCTGCAGGAGCTGATCCCAATTGGGATGCTTGGAGAAGGGAGGATGGTTCTTTAAGTGTTCATGGGGCTAAGTGTGGGCAGGATGATTGGGACTCCGACGAATTGCTAGGTACTCCAGATCCATGAGCTCTAGCTGTGTGGAGCTCAGATTCTGAGTAGATTTGGGACACCTGGTGTTTGGGTGTGAGTGTTTGGTCACCCAGGAGGAAGGGGAATAAAATGGGAATGTTTGGCCATTGCACTTTGCGTGTGGCAAGGTGTTGCTGAGGCGCCATTGGGATCTCTGTGTTTCCATGAAGACTGGACTTGGACTATGATTTGAATCTGCTGTTATCACCTAGCTTGGCTCTCGCTGTGTCTTATTGTGGACCTGTTTTGGATGACTGCACCCTCTTCAGACCTTGGATCGGAATTTGACCTTGCTACTGCCTTCACTCTGTGATTGATGACTACTATCGGCTTTTGACTCCTGGCTTGCTCTTTGGACACCGCTGTTATCTCCTGACCTGACCTTGGAATCCCGGACGACGTCTTTTCACCATCCTTTTGGAGCCTACGGCTTTATCCACATTGTGGAAGCAGTCTACTGCATTCTTAGTTTGTTTGTTTGTTTCCTGACCAATTTGGTGTTTTCTTTTGGGAACTGTTCCTTTGAAAACTACAGAGCCGGCTGGCAGGGCTTGGACTTAGAAAGTGCAGTTTGCACTAAGTTTGTTTAGCTTTGTTTTTACCTGCTTGTGTTGCTGAATTATATTTTTGTTTGAACTGCTCTTGAAGCACTGATAGTGAAGTGTTTCAAGGTTTTTTCTGTGTTAATATTACTTTTTGGCTTATCTGCTGAATAAACTCTATTTTTGTTCGCTAATTGGCATCTGACTCTTGACAGAACCTATCTGTGTGACATTATCTTGGACACTTGCTGTGATCCTTATATTCAGGATATTCATTTCATTTTTCAATTATTGTTCCACCAACTACCTAAAGAGTAAGAGCAGAGGCATACCGTTCAGTTTACAAATTAAAAGGGAAAGAAATAAAAAGAACAGGAAGAGAATAGTGAAAAGAAGGAAGATGGGTTCTTTGAGGTCCAGAGCAAACAGGACCAGTGCACTTGTTTGAATAGCAGTTGGCATGCCTTTGTTCCTTTGGGTGATGGATGGGGCCAATTGCTTTTTCAGTCTTGGCCAATGAACCGTTTGGGGGATCTGAATGTTCCTTTTGGCAGTGAGAGGCCCAGCAAGTGGCTTGCAGTTGCTCCTCTGCTGGCTCTTAGAAGGGGGCTTGGTCTGGCCACTTAAGGCATTGCCAAAAGGACACAAAGGAGGACGTGATCCTCTACAAAACCTGCATGTGCTTAATTTCTATGTATAGATTTGATTTGATTTGTTTTAATTTAAATATTTATGTGTTCAAGTATTTATAGCCCGGCCTCTGTTTCAAGATCTCAGAGCACCATATAATAAAATCAGCTTAAAACCATGTAAACAATGATATAATTTTTAAAGTCTGAAGCCACATGAAACAATTCAACAAGTTAAAAGCAGATTAAAATAGGTTATAATAAATTAAAACTTTTTAAAGCCATGCCTATTTGTGGATTTGTATTAAAACCAATTAGGCTTGAAAAACTGCAGTAGAATCAGATGCGAATTTAGCAATAGCCATTCTAATTTAAATAACAGCATCATACCTCTCACACCAATGGGATGAGGTGACACATGCCTGCCTGTTAAGTCTACAGTCAGCCCTTGTTGTCAAACATAGACCCCCCCCCCTCCAAAGGATTTAGAGTTTTCGAAGGACATTAAGCCAGAATGAAATAAAGCTGTGTCCTTTCTTTTGCACGAAGTCTTCCCAGCCCTGCAGTGGAACTGCAGCAGCTAATCTTTCTCAAGAAGTCAATTTTCCACCTTCACACTTTTTGACACAGTTCATTAACCTGCGCCAGTCTGGATCAGCATATAACTCAGGGAGCCCAGTCTCTGTCAGTTTAAAGGAGAAAATGACTCGCTCGCAGGATACTAGATTTTAAAACACCAATGTTTTAATAGTAAGTTAACTGAACTGATTTCAGTCTCTGCATGCATGCAAGATAGACAATTGCTAGTCTTTCACTTCTTGTTATATCTAAATCTCTATGTAGATTGTTGTGCTAAGGCTTTCCTTCCTCCTTTCTCAGCAGTTTCCTCCTCCAGTTAGAGAGAGGCAGTCACACTTGAGCTGAATGTTGTCTGAGCAAAGCAGCATGTGTTAAAGCCAACTTTAAGGGCTCCTGACACAATGCTTAGGTTACTATTTTGTCATGAATTTTTAATTTTACCTTGATATGAGCATTCATAGAAGTTATTCCTCTTTTTAAAAAAAGAAACACCATGCTAATAATGTTAGTTCTCTGTATTATACTAGTACAACATCAAATATGATTTCTATCAGTGCTCTAATATATTTGAGAATATATCCTGATTGTAAGGCATACTTTTTAGAGGCAATAACATAACATAACAAGATAACATTTTCAGCCAACACAAGTTTTTTTTTAGTTTCTCAAAGTTGTTTGGCTTTCAGCCAACACTGTAAAAGCCCCAGGGTTTTTTTTCCAGTTTGCCAGAGTTGGTTGGCTGTCATGTGTATTAAATATTTACCAATTCTGCATATTCTATATTGCTTTCTGAAAAGGCATAAAAGAGCATAACATTAGGAAAATTTCCAATAGAATAAGATGTTGAAGTGAACAGGAATGACAGAAGAGCCTAGATTCTTCAGGGACCAGTCTCTTCTCATTGAGATGAAAATAAATTAAGTCGAGACAGCAATATTATTTAATTGCTCCTTTGACATACAACAGACACTAAGCTTTCTGAAAGTATCATGTTTCCAACTTTATGTCGCTGGACATCTGTTATATGCAACCTTTTCAGTAAGGCATTTCAAAAAGCTGACTTGATTCATCACTAAGCATGACAATCCTGGCTGGTTTCACTCAGTGCATCCTTGTGTTAGTCTCCTCTGGCCCAGAGCCTGTGTGCTGCACCTGCTCTCTGCTTCGTGTCTGACGCACTAAGGCTAAGCTGCCAAGATCCTGCCACCATGTGAAGACTGCCCAGTTGTACTGCAAAGGAGCTGAATGCAGGCTTTCAGCCGAGAGACAGCTAGTCTGGCTGTCATCACCTGGGCACGGCCCATTTGTGCTCTTCCCTCCTCCCCAGCAGCTACAAAGCCATGTTTTTACCTGCCTACTAGATGCTAACACCAGGTATTCTAGGAAGATAATCAAAATTACCTTTGTGGACCGTAGCTTCTAGAATTCCCCCACCAGCACAGCCAAAGGGATGTGGTTCTTACAGTCTAAAATGTAATTTTTCAAAGCTTAATGTATGGGGTACGAGACTGGGTTAGACCAGTTACTATATAGTAAGAGTGGGCAGGGCAGTTCCATCCTGATTGGGAAAAGGTGGGAATTTCTTTTTGAGTTTATGAATGAAAACAAACTTCTAGGATTTTTTATTATGCATCCTTGTATGTCTGAGAACGGTCAATCTGGTGGTTTCCAAAGGGACTCTAAGTCCCATAATCCTGGCTATTAACGATAGCGATTGGGTTTTAATGGAGTTGTAATCCAACTCATCGAGAGATAGCAAGGCTAGTAAACTGAAGATGAGGAAGAGATAACTGAGAGCTGAGTGGTAAGATGATCTCGAATAAATATACTCCCCTTAATATAGCCAAGAGTGTGAGTTATTTTGCCCAGTTTAGACTCTTGACATTACTGTACTTTGCTCAGTGTCCTTGAGATATGGAAAGTTTTCAATCAAAGCAAACATGATTATGCAACTTTAGACATCCACTTAATGAACTACTGTAAAACTGGAAAGTGAGAATTTCTCATGAAACTCCTTTGAAAGCATGGAGGAGTCAACAGATGGGGACTGAGAATCTCCTTGCAAGTCAAGCATACTGTGCTAATCTGCCCTGACCTCTAGGGTATTTTAGGGCCTTGGCACAGCTAGCTTTGACACTGAGTAACTGAAGAAAGTACTAAAGCTGAGGACGCACTAATATTTCAGGTTCAGTTCTTGGCACAACTTGCACTAAAGCATCTCACATAGCATAGCTTGGATGGGCCTTTGCCGGCTTCTATCAATCAGCATAGTTTGGTGGAAGTGTTGGTTTGATGCAGTGCAAGGCAGCTGTGGATATATTTACATTGGAATTTGGAATTCTTTAGGTAAAAAACTTTTCTCTTGGCAAGGAGTTCTGCCCCTGAGTATTGCTAACATGCACCTTTGTAGAATGTGATTTTGAGGACACTAAGTTGGTTTCTTTCTTTGTGTAACATGGCAGGCATAGACACCAAAATTTCCTTGATTCCATGTGTGTTGGGAATTTTTGGAAACGGAAGTCTTTCTGTGATACAACACTGGTAGGATATTGAGTAACACTAAATGGCGACCATGTAGTAACACTATTGCAGCACTCATTCCCTCCTTCTCACTTAAAAGAAAAGCCAGAAAGAGTAGTTAAAATTTTACAACCCACAGCATTTGAGAGAGCAATAAATCACACCAAAGCCAGCTGTATTGGGGCATGACAGAATGACTGATGATTTAATGCTTCTTGAAGTTTTTTTCTTTTTTTGGTTTCCTTCCACAGGGCATGGCTTGAAAAATAACAAAATGAGGTAAAATAAATTAATTTTATGTACACTTTACATACACTCAGTGTCACATGGCATCTGCAGCAACGGTTACAAAGACATTGTTACAAAATAGAACGTTAACATGGCCACTGCAGGTGTTCAACACCCTGCAAATCACAATGTCGTCATCCTGAGAGTAGTTAGCACGTAATAATAATGGTGATCCTTTCTGTAAACAGGTTTAGAAGCATTTACGGTGGACAATGGATGGGCCGGCTTCATCGTATTCTTGTTTTGTGATCCACATCTGCTGGAAGGTGGACAGGGAAGCCAAGATGGAGCCACCGATCCAGACGGAGTACTTACGCTCTGGTGGGGCAATGATCTGTTGGAAGGCAGAAAGGAAGGTCAAGTTGGAAAGTGTGTGGCAGCAGGAGGAAGAGAGAATACAAAGAGAGCTGCTCAGTGACAATGGAATTCCCTAGAAGGAATTCTGAACCTTTTAACTAACGATTAAAGAACATCAGAGCTGTAAAGCAGTAAATCATATGCAACATACTCAGCTGTAAAAGATTATTCTTCTTTGTAGAAAAACCCAATAAGGAGGGTAAACATTTCACTACAAGATGAACAAACTGGCTACTTTAAAGAAGTATTTTAAAAAGAATATGTGAGGAATTGTCCACGTTTTACATCATTCTATAATCAATTATAGCATGGCTTTTAAAAATGAAAAAAGAAGCAGTAGCACAAGTTACTTTTAAAAAGTAATTTCTTGAGCTCTGATCAATACCTTTCTTATCACTAGAGAAGTAATTACTTGAATAAGTTTAAGAGAGAAATATGTGAAAAGTGCCCAGGAACACGCATCCACCCAGCTCCCTACAATAAAGCCCCCTCCTCCATCCTTTATTACCATAACTGATGGTTGCCACTAGTACTGTATTACAGTCCCATAGGAAATTAGGTGATATCACTTGGATTATGTTATTTTCCAAAGAGAGAGCATGTAAAATGAGCTCTCCCAGAGGAAAATTATATTTTGTAAAACATAAGGTGGTGGCTTGGGAACTCGTTAATTATTCAAAATAAATCCTGGTAAATTCAAAAACTAAAGTAGAAAACAATGGAGCCAGTCTAGAAACATAGAATTTAAATTGAGATCTCACAAAAAGCAATGGAATTGGTCAGAGTTAAGTTCCAAAGATTTTAGTGAGGCTTAGGTATCAGTATCATTGGCTTATTTGGGTTGGTTTCAGATTTAGTTAAACTGTATTTGTATTGATTTTGTTGGGTCTACAGTCTAGAAAATAGAACTCTTTAATGTTAGAAAGAATGAAACGGCTGTGTTCTCTTATTTTCCATATCTGGAGATTCCTTGAAACATAAAGACTGGCTGCATGTTGTTGCCTTAAGTTTTAAGTCTTAGTCATAATCCATAGGATGTCCAATGCCATTTATATAGATATCATGGAATGAAACTCACCTTGATCTTCATTGTGCTGGGAGCCAGAGCAGTGATTTCCTTCTGCATGCGGTCAGCAATACCGGGATACATGGTGGTACCACCAGACATGACATTGTTGGCATACAGGTCCTTCCTGATGTCAATATCGCACTTCATGATGCTGTTGTATGTTGTCTCATGAATACCAGCTGATTCCATACCTGGTGACATTAGAAAGATAAAACAGTAGAGATGAATGAAACTACCTGCAGCACATTTCTGCAGAAAAGTCCATAGAAAAGAGATCTTTGAGTGAGTGGAGGAAAGGCTTGAGAGGAACATACCAATGAAAGATGGCTGGAAGAGGGTCTCTGGGCAACGGAAACGTTCATTACCAATGGTGATGACCTGCCCATCAGGCAATTCATAGCTCTTTTCCAAGGAAGAGGAGGAGGCAGCGGTAGCCATCTCATTCTCGAAGTCCAGAGCCACGTAGCACAGCTTTTCCTTGATGTCACGGACAATCTCACGCTCAGCTGTCAGAGGGTAAAAGAAGAAGAATTTAGCAGTCTGCCAGAAGAGGAGCCTTCCCCTGAGCATCTAGTTGGGAGTGAAAAGATAGATGGATACAAATACCACTAGAGGGAGAATGAAGTCAACAGCGTGATCTGGGCTTTCTGTGAGTTTTGATTTTATGGTTCCATTGAGTAGCTAGCCACCAAGTGGAGATATGTTCAGACCCGGAGGCATGAGATTCCAGACTCATCTTGTGTTTGATAGCAGAGCCAAATGACTGCCTTAAAATACTCTATAGACACCCATTAAAGTCTAGGTTTAATTCTATTTTAGTGTTTAGAAGCTTTATGTTTTAAATTATCCATTCTATTTAGGACTGTTTGCCACTTTTAGACCTTTTTAAGAGAGAAAAAGTGGCTAATAATAATAATAATAACAACAACAACAACAACAACAACAATAATAATTTCTCCGAGAAACAAATACCAATTACAGGGTAGAATGACCTGTCTAAATCAATGCAAGGGAGAGCAAGGCCACCTGATAAAGATGGTGGAGGCTGCATTAATTACCAGTGGTGACGAAAGAGTAGCCTCTCTCAGTCAGGATCTTCATCAGGTAGTCAGTGAGATCCCGACCAGCCAAGTCCAAGCGCATGATGGCATGTGGGAGAGCATAACCCTCATAGATGGGCACATTGTGGGTAACACCATCACCAGAGTCCAGCACAATACCTACAGAAGGTAAAATGAAATTGACACAAATGTTAATGACAGAAGCAACAGACCTCTGGCACTCTCAGATGTACACACAACAAATGCAGCAATGAGGAGGATAATTGCTGATACATGAATTAGGCAAAATACAGACCGTGCCAACAGGCAACTTTTCTTTTTCTTTAGTGAGTGTTTCAGCTAATAATTAAGTGTATATATGTGTGTGGAGGGCTCCTTACACTGTATTAGAGATTGTTTTTCTTCATCTGATTGGTGGGCTATAATAGTCAGATAGTAGTGGAGGTGTGTAGGAGACATAGCGGCAGTCTGTATAAGAGTATGAACAATTCTTAACGTAGTGGGCAAAGCTGTCAACGATTACTATCTGAAATTCCCGAGAGTAACTGCCAGTCAATGTAGTTAATAAAAAGCTAGCTAGGCATTTGCACTAAGGCATTTTTATCTAGCTAAAATCCTCATTGGTGTGCATGTGTATGAGCCTTCAATTTGCCCATTGAAATATGGAGACCCCCATGACTTTCATAGGATTTTCTTAGGCCTAGGGAATATTCAGAGGTGTTTTGTCGTTTCCTTGGTGATTAGATCCCTCCTATTATGGTGGGACTGTGAGTGGTTCATCCTGTATGAGAGTAATGCTAACTTGTGGGGCTCCCTTGACACTCATACTTCTTCCTCCTTCCCTTCCTGATAATGGCACTCACCGGTGGTACGGCCAGAGGCATAGAGGGACAGCACAGCCTGGATGGCCACATACATGGCAGGGACGTTGAAGGTCTCAAACATGATCTGGGTCATCTTTTCACGGTTGGCCTTGGGGTTGAGAGGGGCCTCAGTGAGCAGGGTGGGGTGCTCCTCAGGGGCCACACGGAGCTCATTGTAGAAGGTGTGGTGCCAGATCTTCTCCATGTCATCCCAGTTGGTGATGATGCCATGCTCAATGGGGTACTTCAGGGTCAGGATACCTCTTTTGCTCTGAGCTTCATCCCCTACGTAGGAGTCTTTTTGACCCATACCCACCATGACACCCTGGGAAGGAAGTAGGAAAAGGTTCAGCCTTTCCCAAGGGGATGAGAAAGTGGCCAGTCTACTATCTGCACTATCTGGCTACTATCTGCACTGAGCTGTCAGGCTATTCTTGTTACGGCTCTGAGAACTTTCTTTCACTCTGAAGGAAACCACAAACAGAAGCTACACTGGACACATTTAGGAGGGCAGTTCACTAACCTCTCTAAAGCTAACCTTTCTAGAGAAGGGGTTGGAGAGCCTGGGAGCAGCTACAGAAAAGGTCTTCTACAAGGTATCTAACTCCTGGGGTACATTGTGACAGTCCATCTATGGAACCTGATGGTCCCTTTTTATCCAAAACAATATAAATGCATGAACTAGGATGGACTTTCCTGCCCAAGGAATGCCACTTAACAAAAATCACAGCTCTGCTGAACAGGACTAATTCAAGATATTTTGCAACCAGAGGCAAAATAAAAGACCATATTTTGCCTCTGTGTGTGTGTTTCTTTTAAATTTAGGATTTCAAAAGAAAAAAGGGAAAGAAAGTGGAATGCTATCGCTCAGCTAGCATATTCATTCCTTTATCCGAGTCAGAGTTCAGGCTCTCTAGGGAAACAAGAGCTCAAATGACATAAGCTGCACCTGTTGGCCTGTCTACCACTGGAGAGGGGCACAGCTGGCAGAAGGGTCAAAATACCTGATGACGGGGGCGGCCAACAATGGAGGGGAATACAGCTCTGGGGGCATCGTCCCCGGCGAAGCCAGCCTTCACAAGGCCGGAGCCGTTGTCGCATACGAGCGCGGTGGTCTCATCCTCATCACACATGGTGTCGGCTTTCTGGAGGGAGAATAGAAGCAAGAAGAAGAGTTCACAAGGGGCAACAGGCACCAGCCATGGAAGTTTATGAGCCAGAGGCGACTGGGAGAATTTTAATCGACAGAAGTCTGGCAGCCGTCTGCTGTAGCCAGAAAGGGCAGCCAAGGACAGAGGCACTGTGATTTGCCACTGCTTTTTCCTTTAACAGGCAAGGTAACCCCAGGGAATGCATTCCATGTGGGATACCAAATAAACCTTCCTTTGCTTCACCTTTCATTTATTTATTCTATTGATCATGAAACCTGGCAAACTCAAATACCACAAAACAGCTGAATCCTTAGCTCAGGCAGATTAAAATACTTGGGCTTGAGTAGCTTAAGCATCTTTATTCATAATTAAGTCCAATTTACTTCAATAGGGATAACTTCCAAAGTCAATAGGCTTAAAGATGCAGCTTTATAGTGCAAAGCAATGCACGTCCACTCAGGACTAAGTTATGCTCAGTTCAACAGGACTTATTTTTAAGCAAGTTTCAGATTTCAACTGAGGCGAAAGGCTGCTTGTGGGATCAGATTAAAATCCAATTTCCTTTTTAGAGTTGGATAGACCACTCATTTTTCCTAGATTCCTATATTATTTGGCCAACATGCAAATACCACATGTATATACCTAGATGTGTTTTCAAATACATTGCCTATACTTTCAAGGATGATCCAATGGTGATATAATTTGGTCCATGTTTGTAGCTTCACACCCAGTACAAAAAACACCGGAAGGTTCTCAGTCACCACATATCTATGTTATATAAGTTCGCAAAATACAGATAGATCTTTAATAACTTTACCATTCAATTGTAAACATCAGTGGAACGAAGATGTCTCAAATGATGAGATAACTTGTTAATTCCAGGGATTTACAATTTGCTTACATTCAATTCTAGCTCTTCCTCCTCTCACAAGACATTTCCTACATCAGGGTGGGGAGACCCGTTGGCCCTCTAAATGGTACCAGACTGCAGGTCCCAGCATTCAACCCCTATTAGTTATGCAGGTGAGGTCAGTTGGGACGTGGGCGTTCAGTCACATCTGGAGGTCTCAGGGCTTGGAACCCCTTCTGAATAAAGTTTAAGTTTTGAATGACTAAATGAAATATTCCTTTCAAAGACTTTTCACTGGTTACTTGGAGCCCTTGATGGCGCAATGGGTCAGACCCTTGTGCAGGCAGGACTGCTGACTGACAGGTCGGCGGTTAGAATCCAGGGAGAGCGGGGTGAGCTCCCATCTGTCAGCTCCAGCTCCTCATGCAGGACATGAGAGAAGCCTCCCACAGGATGGTAAAACATCAAACATCCAAACGTCCCCTGGGCAACACCTTTGCAGACTGCCAAGTCTCTTCACACCAGAAATGACTTGCAGTTTCTCAAGTTGTTTCTGACATGAAAAAAAAAAAAACCTGGCTACTTAAACTCTTCTGTGTAACTTAAAAAATAATTTTAGTGGGCTTGTTTTCATAATTGTAAGTTCTATTTATTTGGGGTGGAGGCCCAGACATAAATATTAAAATTTATTTTAATATTTCTTTGACTGAGGGCTTCAAACTTTTTAATGTTGTGAGCTGCTTTGGGCCTCGATCAAGAGAAGGAAAAAACAGAGTATAAGCACATATTAATAATTTGAAAAAGCGTTTCCCCACTTTAAGAAAATACCCCTTCGAAAAATAGTTGTAATAGCTCTGTGTCTAGTTTATTTATTTCATTTAAATACCGCATTTCTCACCCCTGTGGGGCATTCACAACATAGTAAATGGCAAAGATTCAATGCCTCACATCGTTATTTAATGTGTGTCTTAGGTGAGTGGGTTTGTTTTAGATTTACTTTTGTTTGATGTAATACGTTTAGAGTTAAATATTATTTTTTAAAAATGCTTGAATTGTCTTTGTTTTTGTCTGTTTGTTTTTTATCTTTGAATCAATTAAACAAAACAAAACAAAAACCAGAGCAGCTCCACGACAGAGATGGGCCGGGCAGCTGATTATCACTTCCTACGGAAAAGAGGCTGGGCTCTGTTCCCGCCTTTGGGATGGGTGGGTTGCTGGTTGGTCCTCTAGCCGTTTTGGACTACAACTCCCAGAATTCCAAGCTGTTGCTTCATTCGACCGCGGCTCCTGGGAGCAGAAGTCCAGAACACCTGGAGGGCTGCCGCTTGGCACTCCCCTCTGAGCGGCATTGGTGTCGCCCTCGCGGCCCATCTTCCTGTCCTCCCCTGCGGCGCCGGAAGGTTCCATCCCGCTGAGCGGCGGGGGAGTCACTCACCTTTTAGGTTCCTGCTCCGGCTTCTACTGCTGTGGCTTCTTCTCCCGGCGAGCTCGGCTGCACGGTGGGCTTCCCAGCCGGGCCGGCGGGTTTTATATAGGCTCTTCCCGGAGGGCCCCGTCCTCCCGGCCGGCGACCCACAGGAATGTCTCCATATTTGGGTGTGGGTCATCGCGCGGGGCCCGGGAGCCCCCAAGGCCAAAGAAGGAGCGCCTGGCCGGAGCCCAGGTAACGCGGGCCCGGCCGTATAAGGCGCGTCTGCCGAGAGGGACCGCCCACGACCCTCAGCGCCAGGCCCGGAAAGGAGAACCCAGGGAGAGGGAAGGAAGGAGGGAAGGAAGGCGGCCCTCTTGCCCTCCCTCCTTCCCTCGGGCTCAGCCTCACCTGGGCGCCTCCAAGGGGAAGCCCACCTTGTCAGGTGAGGCCCGTCCTACCTGGGAAGACCTACCAGCCACAACCTGCCCGCGTCCCTTCATTGAGAGGCACCTGGGCGCCGCAAAGGGGAAGCAAAGATGGAGAGGGTCCCCCCAGAGCTGCTTTAAGGCAGGGCTTTTCAGCCCCTTTTCCTCCTGATACATTTGTATGTGACCCCTTCACCACAGGTAGGGGTAAAGGTAGGTAAAGGTTTTCCCCTGACATTAAGTCCAGTCGTGTCCGACTCGGAATTACTGCTCATCTCCATTTCTAAACCGAAGAGCCGGCGTTGTCCGTAGACACCTCCAAGGTCATGCGGCCGGCATGACTTTATGGAGCGCCGTTACCTTCCCGCTGGAGTGGTACCTATTGATCTACTCACATTTGTATGTTTTCAAACTGCTAGGTTGGCAGAAACTGGGGCTAACAGCGGGGCGCTCATCTTGCTCCCTGGATTCGAACCTGTGATCTTTCGGTCCACAAGTTCAGCAGCTCAGCGCTTTAACATGCTGCACCATCGGGGGCTTCCCAGTACAGTAAGGTAAAGGTAAAGGTTTTCCCTGACATTAAGTCCAGTCATGTCTGACTCTGGGGGTTGGTGCTCATCTCCATTTCTAAGCCGATGAGCCGGTGTTGTCCGTAGACACCTCTAAGGTCATGTGGCCAGCATGACTGCATGGAGTGCCCTTACCTTCCCGTCGGAGCGGTACCTATTGATCTACTCACATGTGTATGTTTTCGAACTGCTAGGTTGGCAGAAGCTGGAGATAACAGCAGGCGCTCAGTCTGATCCCCGGATTTGAACCTGGGACCTTTCAGTCTGCAAGTTCAGCAGCTCAGTGCTTTAACACACTTTGCCACTGGGGCTCTGTACAGTAGAGTCTTCCAATACAGTAGAGTCTCACTTATCCAAGACTCGCTTATCCAAAGTTCTGGATTATCCAATGCATTTTTGTATTATTATTATTATTATTATTATTATTAAACTTTATTTGTACCCCGCTAGCATCTCCCGAAGGACTCGATGCGGCTTACAACGGCCAAGGCCTCAACACACAATATAACAATACAAAACAAAAGGCAAATTAAAACAGTATAAACAACAAGCAGTAAACAATACGCTAAAACACAATAAAACTGGGCCGGGCCAGAGTAATGGGTACAAGATTAAAAGTGCTGATGTGACAGGTGAAATATAAGGCTTATAGGGCAAGTGCAGAGTGCGATATGCAATCTAAGTTCTAATAAAGTGCTTATAGGACTTGGTATTGGAGGTTTCCTATTAATCTGGGAAGGCACATTGGAACAGCCAGGTCTTCAAGTTCTTTTTGTAGTCAATGTTTTCAATATATTGTGATATTTTGGTGCTAAATTCGTAAATACAGTAATTACAACATAACATTACTGCGTATTGAATTACTCTTTCTGTCAAATTTGTTGAATAACAAGATGTTTTGGTGCTTAATTTGTAAAATCATAACCTAATTTGATGTTTAATAGGCTTTTCCTTAATCCCTCCTTATTATCCAAGATATTCACTTATCCAAGGTTCTGCCAGCCCATTTAGCTTGGATAAGTGAGACTCTACTGTACATACAATACCACAGGTATATAGGTAAAGGTAAAGGTTTCCCCTGACGTTAGTCCAGTCATGTCTGACTCTGGGAGTTTGTGCTCATCTCCATTTCATAACCGAAGAGCTGGCATTGTCCGTAGACACCTCCAAGGTCATGTGGCCGGCATAACTGCATGGAGCGCCGTTACCTTCCCGCGGGAGCGGTACCTATTGATCTACTCACATGTGTATGTTTTTGAACTGCTAGGTTGGCAGGAGCTGGAGCTAACAGCGGGCGCTCAAGCCGCTCCCGGGATTTGAACCTGGGACCTTTCAGTCTGCAAGTTCAGCAGCTCAGTGCTTTAATGCACTTCGCCACCGGGGCTCCCACCACAGGTATATATTAGTCTATTAATACATATACTGTTGTACACCCCCCCCCCACCCCCAATGTGCAACGGGAAGTTGCTGCTAACTGTGAAAGAAATAAGGTTGAACGCTGTGAAAGCATGGCTATCAGCCTCCTCCCAGTAGACTCAATATTAACAACAATAATAATAACAACAACTACTACTACTTTATTCTTATATCCTGCCTCCATTTCCCCGAAAGAACTCTGGCGGCTTACATGGGGACAAGCCCGATCCAACAAAAATTAAAACCAAACATAGATTAAAACATATCTCAATAAAATCAGCATCATCAGCTGCCAATAGTCTGAGAACTAATAGGTACTGAAATTCCGGGGGAAGGGAATTGTGCAACAGAATTTCAGAACACGGCTGGTGGACAAAAATGCAAGTGCCAATCATAAATTAGAAGTAAAAGAGCAATGTCAATTTAAAACGCTAAATCTATAGGAGGAAGAACTAGGATAAAGTGTGGGAACTCCTGGTAGATATAGTCAGGGGCTGATTATCTTGTGAACTTCTTAATTGGAAGCAGTTCTTTAATTCCGCAAGTCAAGGAAAAGCTTCAAGAGAACCACCACTCCTCTTAATGTTCCTCCAGCAACAGCAAGAGTATCCCTCTGGGCGGCTAAACCAGGAAATTCCAATTGAATCCCCCCCCCCCCACATGAGGGTCTGCCTCCAGGGGCAAACCAAAAATGGGCAACTTGGAAGCCCCTAAACTCAGAAGCGCAGTGGGCAGATCAAAAGACAACCTGGCAAGGTGGCACTACCTGGATGAATCCTCCACCTTGTACGACTGTGGAGCAGAACAGACAACTCTGCATCTATATGCTTGTCCGCAGTGTCCTATCTCATGTACAGAGGAAGAATGCTTTGAGGCTACAGACAAGGCCTTCAACAAAGTCCCCCATGACCTTCTGGCAAACAAACTAGTAAAATGTGGGCTAGACAAAACTACAGTTGGGTGGATCTGTAATTGGCTAAGTGAACGAACCCAAAGGGTGCTCACCAATGCGTCTTCTTCATCTTGGAAAGAAGTGACGAGTGGAGTGCAGCAGGATTCCGTCCTGGGCCCGGTTCTGTTCAACATCTTTATTAACGACTTAGACGAAGGGTTAGAAGGCACGATCATCAAGTTTGCAGATGACACCAAACTGGTTGGGTTAGCCAACACTCCAGAAGAAAGGAGCAGAATTCAAAACAATCTTAACAGACTAGAGAGGTGGGCTGAAACTAACAAAATGAAGTTCAACAGGGACAAATGCAAGATCCTCCACTTAGGCAGAAAAAATGGAATGTAAAGATACAGAATGGAGGACGCCTGGCTCGACAGCAGTACGTGTGAAAAAGATCTTGGAGTCCTTGTGGACAGCAAGTTAAACATGAACCTACAATGTGATGCGGCAGCTAAAATAGCCAACAGGATTTTGGCCTGCATCAATAGGAGCCTAGTGTCTAGATCCAGGGAAGTCATTCTCCCCCTCTATTCTGCCTTGGTCAGACCACACCTGGAATACTGTGTCCAATTCTGGGCACCGCAATTGAAGGGAGATGTTGACAAGCTGGAATGTGTCCAGAGGAGGGCAACTAAAATGATCAAGGGTCTGGAGAACAAGCCCTATGAGGAGCAGCTTAAAGAGCTGGGCATGTTTAGCCTGCAGAAGAGAAGGCTGCGAGTAGAAATGATAGCCATGTATAAATATGTGAGGGGAAGTCATAGGGAGGAGGGAGCAAGCATGTTTTCTGCTGCTCTGGAGGAAGGGAGATTCCACCTGAACATCAGGAAGAACTTCTTCACTGTGAGAGCTGTTCGGCAGTGGAACTCTCTCCCCCAGACTGTGGTGGAGGCTCCTTCTTTGGAGGCTTTTAAGCAGAGGCTGGATGGCCATCTGTCGGGGGTTCTTTAATGCACTTCCTGCTTCTTGGCAGGGGGTTGGACTGGATGGCCCATGAGGTCTCTTCCAACTCTATTATTCTATGATTCTAGGTCGGTAATGCCTGGTTTTGGTCAAAAGATATTTAGTCGCTTGTGCTCCTTCTATTTTTGTGTTTTATACTAATTTATGTGATGTTTTTGATATGAAATAAATAAAGTATATTAAAAAGGTATTAAAATCAAGAATTAACTGGATTGTCAAGGTGATGCATGCCATATGCCTGCAAATATGGAAAACACAAGAACTGCCATCAGATTGGAAAAAAATCAACTCATATCCCCATACCAAAAAAGAATGCTCAAACTTTCATATAGTGGTACTTATTTCACATGCCAGTAAGGTAATGCTCAAGATCTTGCATGGTAGACTCCAGTAATACATGGAGTAAGAGTTGCCAGATGTACAAACTGGGTTTAGAAAAGGCAGATGAATGAGTGACCAAATTGCCAATATCTGCTGGATAATGCTAGCGAGTTTCAGAAAAACAGAAAAACATCTATTGACTATTCTAAAGCATTCAACTGTGTGGATCATAATAAACTGTGGCAGGTTCTTGGTGGTTTAGGGATTCCAAGTCATCTTGTCTGTCTCCTGAGGAATACATATAATGACCAAGTAGCAACAGTAAGAACAAAACATGGAACAACAGACTGTTCAAGATTGGGAAAGGAGTGGGTCAGGGCTGTATACTCACCTTACCTATTCAACTTGTACGCAGAACACATCATGCAACATGCGGGACTTGATGAATCCAAGGCCCGAGTAAAAATTGCTGGAATAAACCTTAACAACCTTAGATTTGCATATGATACCACTTTGATAGCTGAAAGTGAGGAGGAACTGGGGAGCCTTATAACCAAGATGAAAGAAGAAAGTGCAAAAACTGAGTTGCAGTTAAACTTCAAGAAAACCAAGATTATGGCAACTACACCTATTGATAACTGGCAAATAGAGGGAGAAAATGTGGAAGCAGTGACAGACTTTATATTTCTAGGCACAAAGATTACTGAAGATAGACTGCAGCCAGGAAATGTTTACTTCTTGGGAGGAGAGCAATGACTAATCTGCTACATGCAATGATGTCACTCTCCAGTTGTTACACTGCAATGCCCAAGAACTCCAACCAGAATTGTCTGGTGTGAGGATTGTTGGGAATTGTAGTTCATCACTGGAAGACTATGAGTGTTACTCCCTTACATATTACCATTTGCCTCCAAAACGAACCTATTATAGGGTTTTCTGGCATTGTGTGTAATTCATCCAAGGTTACCCAGTGGGTTTCAAGAGAGGGTAATCATCATTCAGTATTCAAACCACACTGAGCGCCCTTCCACACTGCCCTTTATCTCAGGATCTGATCCCAGATTACCTGCTTTAAACTGGAATATATGAGTCCCCACTGCCAGATAACTGGGGATAAACAGATACTTTGGGATCTGATCCTGGTATAAAGGGGCAATGTGGAAGGGCTCTGAGTCTCTCTTTACATATACTTTAATATTTTCAGTTCCCGTTTTCCTGCCAGAGTTCATTGGGAAATCAGGGAGCCCCCCCCCCCCCCCCAAGGCTGCCTTAGGTCACCATTTCATCGCAATGCAGGGGCATCATCTGTGCACCTTGAAGGGGAAACAAAGGTTTGTGGGGCAGGCTCAGTTCAGAGCCTATACAATCCGAGGAAGATTTGAAATCAACAATCCACCCATCTTTAAATATGCCACATACAGCATGTGGAAATGATGTGGTTTTCCAGATATTAGACAACAGTGCCCATGTGCCCAACCAGCATAGCCTGGTGTGAGGATTGTTGGGAGTTGTTTGCCCCTTTACTACTATTACTATTACTACTACTACTACTACTTATTGCTGTGTGCCTCCAAGGCAACCCTAAGGTGAACCTTTTGCAGGGTTTCCTGGGGCGGACAGTGTGTGACTCACCCAAGGTCAGCCAGTGTGTTTCAGCTGGTCAGGAGGGGAATCACGCCCTCGTCTCCAGAGTCGTCATCCAGAACTCAACCCATACCGATTCTCTCCTTACATATACAATATTTTTAGTCACTGCTTTCCTTGCCTCAAAACAAATCTTGTGAAGTTCAATGGGGTGCCCTCTCAGGTGCATGTGTCTACTACTGCAACTTAAAGAAGTTTTAAAAACCCACCCCATCCATCTTTAAATCTCCCACATACAACCACGCAGCTCTGCCATTGGACTACGATACCCAGGAGCCCCAGCAAGAAAAGTCCAGTGTGAGAAATGCTGGGAGTTGTAGCTCAACATCTGAAGGAAGATATGGGTCGACGATTTCCATGTTGTTTCTGTTTGCCTTTAAGGCTACTCTAAGGTGAATCATGAGGTTTTCTGTGAGTGTGATTCACTTCAGGAAAACCGGTAGGTTTCAGTTGATCAATAGGAGAACTGAACCCTGATTTCTAGAGTCGTAGTCCAACACACTAATATTACACCATACTGGCTTGTCTCGTACATATACATTAATATTTGTTTGTTTGTCTCAATCATACTAATTTTATTGCATTACAACGAATCAGTTAATCCTATCTAGGGTTCATGTTTTCAATTTTAATCCAGTTTAGGACACATCCATAACCTCATCAGTCACTGGAGTTAGTTGAGCTTGTTTAAAGTCAATAAATGTAGTCGACATTGCATTAGGGTACATATATCAAATCAAGCTTTGTTGGGTCTATTCTAGCAACTCCAGAACAAGCAGCATATTTAGTTACAGAAGTGGGTACAAAACATCTCTTCATCTAGGTTTGAAGATTCAGTGTTGATAAGTACATCTAAAAGGAGAAGCCTTAACTAAGATTGAAGTGATTTGCTTCCCCTTGTTTAGTAATGGAGACTTTAACGGGATGGTCATTAATCATACTGATGACAAGGATGGCTCAAGTTGGCTAGAAATTGTCAGAGACTGATGTAGTTGGATTGTGTTCCTAATAGCTGTGTCTATAAGCAGGCATGAGAGATTTTAAATTTTACAAGTTGATTTCTACAGAGTATAAGTGACTTTTTAGTCTATTATTTTTGCTTTGGAAAGTCTGCCCTCATCAATCATGGCTGAACTGGAATTACTAACTGTGGCCTGTTCTTCCTGCCCTCTACACCAGTTATGAAAATATTTGCCTGTTAAAGGGGCCATCAGGTAGGCTGGAGCCTGGCGAGTTTTACTAATGAAGAATATTCCTATCATCATGAAGGTTACTGAAGGGCTTGCAATAGCAAATCAGGACTGACTTCAAAGGAATGTGGTTTGGTGGTGGGTGGGAACTGCTCGCTACTAGAAAGGTACTTTTGAAGTACAATTTAAAATGCTGTGCAAAATCAGTTTTATATATAGATGATGATAAATATCTAAGGGGCTGGCTGGCTGCCAGACTGCACTGAAGAGTTATCTACACCATGGGACTGCCATACTTTCATGCTATTTATACTGCTTGGGTACGCCAACTTAAAAAAAACATGCTAAAGAGATTCACATCTAGTTATGGGCATGGAGGAGGTTAATGGCAGTTTTGGGATGAGGGGGAGCATTGGTCTCTCATAGGATAGGCAGAGGCAGCAGCTCCTTTTGGAGAGAGAAGACCCAACTGAATTGATACCTTAGGAGGAGAGCACCAATGCACTGCCAAGAGAGAGAGGAAGTAACAGCTACATTTGCAGCCGTTCCAATAGGTATGGATTATTTTCAATATGAGCAGGGCCAAGCAAATTAGGGACTGCAAACCTGTTTATGCAAATATAAATTAATCCACTTCCTCTCACCCTGGACAATAAATAATGGAAACTACTGAGCCTCAACTTCTCCTCTCAACTACTTAACTCCCTTTACAGCTCTTTGATATTTTGGCAAACCTAGTCCATGCAGATTTTCCTACCCAGTCAAAGATTAGAGAAGGCTTTAAAAAGTAATCACACCACAGGAAACAAGCAGGTACTTCTCCAGGTGTAAAGTGTTAGGTCCACTTGTATGTTTTCATTTCAGGTTAAACAACTCCACAGAGTGATAAAAAGAGTAAGTGTAATATTGATCTTCCATGTATCTATGATCTTCGGCTGAAATACTGCTGAATTCAATTAACATGTATATATTGCCTGAAAAAGAACTTTGGACTTCTGAGTCTTATCTTGAGGTTATAGATCACTCCTCTGCAGCATCCAGACTTGTCTCTTCCTTTCTGAAGACATTGCTTGGGAAACACCCTGAACTGAAAATTATAGTTTCATGGGACTTGCAAATGTGAATAGAATCACCGTTCACTGGTCATATTTCCAATAAGTAATGCAGAAATCAGATTTATAGTCTGTAGGATTTTATAAAGTCACACAATCTTCATAAGACATAGTGCCCGTAATTCCCATTTTCTTTAATACATATCTAAGGCAACAATAATATAAATGATATTGTAAAAAACAAACATAACTATATACATTTTTGAAGTCACTCTAAACCAGGGGTTAGTTTTCCTATAAACATTCCCAAAGACTATGATGCAGGAAGGCAGGCGTGAAGGACTAAATCAATATTTTGCTAGTACTCAGCCACAACAGAGACAAGTCAGGTCAAATTCCAGCAATGAGAGATGGGCATGAGTAAAGCCGATCTCCATAGGAGAAATTGCTGTAATTTCTCAAGTCTGTCTTGATATTTGTAACAACTTTACACCCCTGCCTATTTCAATCATGTTATGTTTTCAGGATTGCTTGGAAGCTGCAACATTCTTTTTTGGAAAAACAAATGGATATATTTCATCACTGCATCTGATAAAAACAACATTTTTAAGCGGAAGGTTTGCAAAATGCTGTAGAAGTACACATTTGTTCACGATACTGGCAGTAGTCATCGGCCTATTACTTGTTGCACATATTGCCCATTTTGTACATTCCTAAAACCAGGTTCAATGTGATTGTCAGCTGCTTTTTTTTTTTTTTAAACTCTAGAACACAGTTTAATCTCGGCTTCAACTACACAATTCAATATGTAGTCCTGATATGAGCACACACTCTTAATATATATATGCAATAGAATAAAATGGAATTAAAATTTAGCTGTGGTTGTATGTGAATAGATGGATATAAAACAGTTGTCTTGATCTTTATTCTTACCCATCTTAAATGCACACTGGTATTTCAATTATGTGTTTCTATGATAAGTACATATTTTGTTACATCAACAGCTTTTAGGGTTAAAGCAATAAACTGAAGTTCAGAAGTAATGGAAATGACACATTTAAGTGGCTGCTTTAAGTTAAGTTTTTATATTGTAATCCTATGCACATCTACTTGGTGGTAAACTCTTTGAGTCTATATTTTAGATTAACTTCATAATAAGATAGAACAGGGCAATGGTTCTCAACCTGTGGGTCCCCAGATGTTTTGGCCTTCAACTCCCAGAAATCCTAAGAGCTGGTAAATTGGCTGGGATTTCTGGGAGTTGTAGGCCAAAGAAAAAAAACAAAACA
This sequence comes from Anolis carolinensis, assembly GCF_035594765.1. Lineage (NCBI taxonomy): Eukaryota > Metazoa > Chordata > Lepidosauria > Squamata > Anolidae > Anolis > Anolis carolinensis. The sequence continues at coordinate 63,277,274 of NC_085841.1, forward strand.
AAAAAAAACAAAAACAAAAAAACACCTGGGGACTCACAGGTTGAAAGCTTACCTCGTTCTGGCCCATATACAGACCCTGAGTAAATAATGATACAAGGGAAAACCCACTGGATGTAGAGAAAACGAATAGCAGTGTGTAATACTTTTTAATGTTAAATACAGCAACGTAAATCTGACAAAAATGTAGATCAAAGACTCCCACCTCCAGTCCATAATATTGGATGCAGTTATATGGCAGGAGGTTGGACTAGATGACCCTTGTGATCTATTCCAATTATATTATTTTGATTCTATAAAAGGTAGATAATACTTCAAAATGAAAGCTGATGATGCACTTCTCCTCTTTAAAAAAGTTGCATCAGTTGTAAAAATATCTAGTAATTTATTGATCCCAAGATGCTTGCTATCTTTACTGAATCAGAGCTATCTAGTATACTGAACTTCTGTTTGATACTCCTTAATTAAAATCTATTTCCAGAGGGGCATGTTTTTTTTTCTAAGTTGGTGTGAACATTTCCAGATAAGTCTATTCTTCCTAACAGATTCAGCTCTTCCACTCTTAGAGCCATATTAGCATAGCAAGAAGGGAAGCTATGGAATGGTAGCTGTACTTTTAAAACTAGAAATTGGATTCTCTTCAACTGATTTAACTTATGACCTTCTCAGCTGTTGGATCAAGTTCTTTTTATCAGGCATCCAGCCAAGAATAAAAGCAAAATGTTAAGGTAATGCAAACTGCTTTGCAGTCCATCTGTGCAGCCTGTAGGAAAGTGTCGCCTTCAATGCGTCAGATTAAACCAAGTAATTCTTAAAAGAATTTGAAATTACAATTGTATGGATTGTACAGCAAGCCATTAACCAGAACCAACTTGATCTCAAACGGAGAAGAGGAGATTCTTCCAGGAAAAGCTTTCCAAGGAGAACTACTTTCTAGATCTCACATCATTACTTAGCTTATAGTAAACCGTATTTTCAGTTATGTGGTGAGAACTTAAATGTCTAATTATTTATATATACGCATTTTAATATGTATTGTGTTTGTAACATGGGTATATTATTTAAGGTAAGATGCAAAATTGCATGACTGATTATATTTATTTAGATATAGAAGAGGTAGACATCAGAAGTGGGACAGTAAATGCCAGGACAGACAATATATTTTAAAATTCACTTGCATAAAACATTTTTCACAAGCATTAGAATGTTTGTTGGTGGAAGAGGCATGCCATGTAGTATTGTGTAGATATAAGCTCACCCAGTTCATTATCATTTAGAGACAAAAAGGTTTTAGAGTAAATATTTTATTGCAAAACACCATGTAAAAAATGAAAATGGTTTAAATTTACATTCAGAATTCTCATGCCTCCCTGTAGACATAAAGCTCATAGTTTGCTTTTAGTACAAATTCAAAATAAGTATTGGATTTTAAATGTTCAAGTTCATCTGCTTCCAGCAAGTCTTTCACATCAGGCAGATATTCACTGAGCTGAACACCTAACAGCAAATAGAAAGAAAGTTGTATTAGCTATGTTATTTTTTTGTGATTATGGAAATGCTATATACATTGCAGAATAACTTGTTATGAGTTCTGATACAATATATATCAAATGTGTAAGTTATATTCAAACCACATTTGCCAATTTCTTTTATAACTCTAGCCTTTCTTAAATGTTATCAGCTATATTTAAGTCTTGCTAGTTATGCTGTTGTTCTGACAACAGAAATACTGTTTGAAAGCACTGTGAAGCAAGAGGATTAAAGAGCAATGTATTTCTCACCATAATTTATATAAAAATATACCTTCTTTTAAGATCTTTTGTAGTATTTTCACAAATATGCTGTCTTTAGATGCTTCAATTGGATCATCATTACCTTCTGAACTTGACCACCTGTAATCCAAAAGTAAAGCGTCTAGTTGAATATAATATGACATTATAAGTAAGAACTCCATATTCTGCTTCAGAAATATGGAGAAGATTTGGAGGGAGGCAGAGATTGCAAGAAGCAGAATAAGGAATAAATTTGCTTTCATAATATTTGAAGATCAGTAAAAGTTTAATTACAACTAATATAATGCACTCCCAAAGTCTGCAGGACATATACATGGGGGTGCTAGTATCAGGCAGGAGTTTTCTGAGTACAGTAGTTATAATTGGTATTGTTACATTTATTATTTTTCTCTATTATTGTTGCTACTATTACATTTATTTTACTCTATTCTTATTATTAATACATTTAATTTTTCACTCTGATCTTATTATTATTGCATTTATTATTTTACTCTATTTATTATTACAATTTATTATTGTAAAGTGACAATGGATGAACTATCTCATTAGCGGATTAATTTAATTCTCAGGCAAAACTGCCAAATTGTCTTTGTTGCAGGATGTGAACCCAAGAGAATGTGAATTATGTTCTGAATTCCAGTTCAGATGAAAATCTGGTATTCAGAAACTTTAAAAAAAAATCAAATCTCTTTCCAAAAACAGTAAGACTAGGAAGAGATTCACTTATTATGGATTCTTTATTATAAGAATTGACTGTGTATCCGACGTTTTGTATTGTGAGTTGAATTAAATTACTGAGTATGCATTGGAAAATGACTATTTCATTCCATAAATTTCCTTTTACTAATTCTCTTCTTAAAAGTGTAGAAGTGAACAAAATGAATGAGAAACAAAATCCATTTCCACTTTCGGAAGTCATTAAGTGGTGTTCCACATGAGCCTTGGGATACTACCTAAGAATTCATTTACCTTATATAGATATGAAGCAGTAAAGTTTGTACATCTAGGGCAGGTATTTCAAAGTGTTGCTAACAAAGAGACCAACAGATGCCTTGATGTTCAGAAAGACATTTACTTATGAATAGATAAGACCTAAAAACCCATTGGTTGGGCAAACACCATAAGATTGAACATTCTTTTGAAATGTTCAACAAATGTTTGATCTATCTATTTAAATAAGAAGCATTGGCAAACTATTTAAATTATATTTGACATTTAATTCACCATAATACAATACTGTTTGTGGATTTGTATTAAAATGTTCAACACAAATCATCATTCCCAAATACAGTAGAGTCTCACTTATCCAACACTCGCTTATCCAACATTCTGGATTATCCAACGCATTTTTGTAGTCAATGTTTTCAATACACCGTGATATTTTGGTGCTAAATTAGTAAATACAGTAAGTACTACATAACATTACTGCTGCATATTGAACTACTTTTTCTGTCAAATTTGTTGTATAACATGATGTTTTGCTGCTTAATTTGTAAAATCATAACCTAATTGGATGTTTAATAGGCTTTTCCCTAATCTCTCCTTATTATCCAACATATTCACTTATCCAACGTTCTGCCAGCCCGTTTACGTTGGATAAGCGAGACTCTATTGTAGTACTATTGTCTTGTGGTATCTTCCCAATACGTTACTTTACATTCCCACAGCCAGAATGAATGTGACAATAATTGGTAGTCTATAGTATATCTAGAAATTGCTAAATTGGGAAACAATATATTAGTATTACACTGTTTTAGTATAAGTTTGGAAACAAAGTAACTCTGCAGTCCTATACAAGCTTACTTGAATAGCTTACCCCAAAGAACTGGAGACTGAATTCACATTCTGTAAATTTACAGATATTGGACTGGACTATGTTTCTAGATTTCTATATTACTTTAGCATTTGAGATATGTGTAGTTCACACTTTTATTCAAGATTTTAAATCATACGTGGGTTTAATAATTCAATTAAGCCATCTTGAAACAGAGTGTTGAATTATTCTATTATATAATTCTCTATTTTTTCAGAACTTTAGCATGGGAATAGGCAACTCTGGCAGGTCAAGGGCCTAATTCTCTGCCCGTGGAACTAGACTAACCAGGGTGTATGGGCTGCCAAAAAAAAAAAAAGGAGCAGAGCAAAGCAAAAACCTTGAGTACTCAGAAGTCCAATTCTAGTTACGAAGAAATATATTGAGGTGGGAGGATAGCTGTGACTTATTTGAAGTGTGAACTGCTGCTCATGGAAGTTTCCAGGAGAGGCACATCACTCTTTAAAAAATAAATGAAAGAATGTGGAGTAGTCAGTGGCCTCAGAAACAGTCTTGGATCTATATACAACCACGGCAGCACATTTGCTCAGCCGATTTTAGAGACTGGGTAAGAGCGATTTTAACACTGGAGGGCAGGGATGGCAGTTCTGATCTGCAAGCTATCTTAAGAGTAGTACAATCCGCAAATACGCAAAATCTAAACAACTGTAATCAATATTGGAGGGGTGCACTTTGCTAACTCCTACTATAGCAGGTGCCCTGGAGGTAAATTAAATATGCAACTAACAATCCTCATCTCAAATTGGAAATTAACTCAACCCCCCCACCCCCTGTTTTCCATAAGGCAACAAAAGTTGGCATGTTTTAATATTTAAGAACTACTAGTTAGCACATTCCTGTTTATCTTAGTTACATCTTGCTAGATAGCTTTAAGCAAGACATTGCAAGTTCTCACTGTATACAAGGAAATATACTTTTCATCAAACCAAATTCTTCTTGAAAAAATGTTACTGTTCTGAACCGTTATCATATCGTATTTGTCTAGCTTGTTAAATATGAGGAATGCTCATTCTCCTGTCAGCCTGCCTATTCTCTCAGATCAAACACCAAGACCTTTATCTATGCATCTCTTGCATCAGAAAGATGAAGACCACCCACAAGGAAGGGGCCTTTCTTCAAAGTGATGAACTAGTGATGGAACGCTTTCTCTCTGCCTTGTATCAACATTGCTGTTATTTAGGCATCAAACAGGGGGTATTTAAAAACCTTTTAGTGATTTAACTGAACAAACCTTAGTCTGTTTTAAGTTATCTATTATTTTCTTATCTTTGTTTTTATGCTGACTAGTGCCCTAAAACTTAATTTGGAAATATTTGAAGTGAAAGCAGTACATATTGCTTTTGATATTAAAAATTAGGAAAAGTCAGAGACATGAATTATAGTGAGGTGTCATAAAATGACTGCATACAGAAAGATGGGAAGCACAATTCTAAGAGAGCCACTCCACCCAGTTCTCCACAAAATGCTTTCATACGAGTTGGTTATCAGAGTAGCTTGAATACTTTAAGAATGTATGTGTTTCCTTCGTTTCCACTTGTGTTTTATGTCAAATCCTATAGACCAGTGGTGTCAAACATGTAGTTCTCCAGGTGTTTTGGACTTCAGCTCCCAGAATTCTTGGCCATTGAACAAGCTGGCTCGGGCTACTAGGAGTTGGAGACCCAAACACCTGGAAGGCCACAATTCTGACATCTCTGCTATAGATTGTAAGCCACCTTGTGTTCGCTGGTGGTCTCTTATCCAAATGCTAACACAACCCTGACCGTCCCAACTTTTGAAGTGGGATGTGATCACTTGTTAGAATAAGTTGTTCCAAAAGCATAAAAAACCAATTCCCAGAATTAAATAAAAAATTATATGCTTACCCATCTCTGAGAAGAGCTTTGCAAAGTATTTTAAGTTTAAGATCATTTATGTCCACTTCTTCATCCTTCATTTAGAAATATTACAATTAGACATGAAATTGCAGAAGAATATATTCATCCATTATCATTACATGCAAATTTCATAAGTTTAAAAGAAACACAATGAAAGCAACAATTTCAAGTATATTTGCCACTAATAATTATTCTGAAGTAAAAGGGGCTAAGATTTGATTAGGAAGAGGTTAAAGCCAGATCAGAGTACACATAAAAAAACCCATCAGATGTGGAAGTTGTTAACATAAAAAGAAATAGGCTCTAGCTGAAGCTGAATAGCATGGGGATATCAGAGTTAAGATTAACTTAGCCACAGGTAGCTTATGTTTCTCCATGAAAAGAAATACACAGTCAACCTTCCATATTCAGGACCCTGGCAGGAGTGGGAAAAACACAAATTAAAAACATCTTTTTAAATCTGAAAGAAGAACTTTCTAGTTATCTTAAGGCCCTTCAGTGTTATTTTACAGTCAACATCTGCTGGAAGATAACCAGAGTTGTGTTGGAAGGCCAAGAGATTCCTAGAAAGACCACGGCCGTCAAACTTACTAATGTGGAGAGCTAATCATAATATGATCCTAGCAAAGGGGGAGGAAAGATTTGAGCGAATCACCAAGGGGCAAGAGACATGAGACTATTCAGCTACTCAGGCATTTTGAAGTTTCTATAAGAGAAAGCGGATGGAAACCTCATCTAGAGGCAGCCTAAGCTTATAGAATGAGGTTCTATGGCATAGGGAATCTAACAGATTAGGAGCCTTAAGAAAAGAAATGCAGTGGTGTAGAAATGGAAAAGAAAGTAAGGAATGAGGCTTCAAGAAAAGCTTTGAGAAGACTGAGAACGAAGGAGGAGGTAATTAGTGAAGGGGCCCTAAAAGAAACATTATGCTTTTCATTCTGGGAATTTGGTAAAAAAGGAGAGCGAGAAAGAAAAAATGCTTAAGAGAGTCTAGTGCAGGGGTCCCCAAACTTTTAAAACAGGGGGCCAGTTCACAATCCTTCGGACCATTGGAGGGCCGGACTATAGTTGGCCACCGAGCAATAATAATAATAATAATAATAATAATAATAATAATAATAATAATAATAATGATAATAACAGCAATAATAATAAAAAGAGAGCTGGAAGAGACCCTTTGGGCCATTGAGTCCAATCCCCTTCTGCCTTTGTGCACCGAAAGCACAAGCAAAGCACCCCTGACAGATGGCCACCCAGCCTCAATGTTAATAATAATAATAGCAATAATAATAAAAAAGAGGTTTGGAAGAGACCCTTTGGGCCATTGAGTCCAATCCCCTTCTGCCTTTGTGCACCGAAAGCACAAGCAAAGCACCCCTGACAGATGGCCACCCAGCCTTAATGTTAATAATAATAATAATAATAGTAATAATAGTAATAATGGTTGTAAGAGAAGAAGAGACCCCTTGGATCATTTAGCCCAACCCCCTTCAGCCCTTGTGCCATGGGGGCCGGATAAATGGCTTCGGTGGGCCGCATCCGGCCCCCAGGCCTTAGTTTGGTCTAGTGGAAGGGCAGGAATGGTGAAAGGCAAACAAAGTAAAGCAAGAAACTGCTTGAAATAGTGGAAAAAACAGGGTGTTGAGGTATGAAAGTTGCCATGGGACTTCAGTAATCTAGAGGGTTGACAAAAATAATATATATAGTGTTTTAATCTAACAGAAAAAGCAGCTTTAGCTACTTCAAAAATAAGTCAAAGATCAGCAAAACTCATTCACTCTCATACCTCATCAATGTATTCCAACAGATCGAGTGCCTTCTTGAAGTCATATTCATTAGCCCTCTTGTTGTCACTGCATATGTATAACTATTGTAAGATTGAAATAAAATATTTTTAGATTACAAAAGAGTGTATCTTTAGACTAAAGAGCTCATTGTGGGGAGACCACCCCAGATTCCGAGTGACCTTTTAACTGAAATATCTCTCAGTTCAGCTGTAGGTATTTTTATAGTAATAATGATTGTAAAGGTTTTAGAAATGCATTCCATCCATATGACAGTGGAAAGACTACACTGTGTGTAAGATTGCTATATGAACGGCTTCAAATGCACATGCCATTTAAGGTTGTTACATTGCTTGTCTATTGTGCTAGGAATGCAACTCCACAAATAACTATAACTATTCTATATTTAAATAATTGGTTCCCAGTAACAAACAAACACCTAGAAAATCCAAAAAAGAGCCTTTTACGTTGACCATTTGAGTATTGCTCAATAGGTAATGGGGATTATGAAAGCTAAGATTCAGAGAAGGAAGTTTACAGGAGTACGTTTTCACATTCTCTTGCCAACTCTACAGCTACCATTGTTACATGAAAAGCCTGTCTGGAGGTTTGTTTCTCTTGAACTATCAAGGGCAGGATGTAAAGATAGCTGTCCAGAACCTGGATCCCATATTGTGAGAGCTATGACATAAACGCACACAAAAAGGGAAAATGTATGATTTTGGGAGATTTCATTCTTCAAGAGACCAACATTGTTCAAGGTAGTCCATGAATTGACAGTCTTTTCAGAGAAGAGGACAAAAAGGATGCATTAAAACACCCCAAGATCTTGCAGAACCCCAGTTGTTTCTGGGGAGGGGGCTTCTTTAGTTGTGAAATGACAAGCATCCATTTAAAATAACGACTACTTGTTTTAAGAACAGGAACAATGTAAGATTAAGATCCTCTAGAAAAAGCCAGTAGTCAATAACCAGGGGAAACATACAATCAAAGCTTTCCTGACTAAGGACGGATTTTCCATTATTGCAATCACCCCAATTACTTAAATAATCCTGGAAAAAAGGTTTGATAAGTAATCTTTAAATTTGTATTTATATCCTGCTTCCTCTCTCCCAAAGGAGAGTCAAAGCAGCTAACACTAAAAAATCATACAAAATGTAAATTAAAACCCAAAGCATATAAAGCATTAAAACAGAATTAAATACAGAACTTATTAAACATACATATTTCAATTTTTTAAAAAGAAAAGGCTTGTTAAACTACAGAAAACATAGCACCACCTGGCTTGATCTTTAAAAACATTCTTCTTTAAAAGAATGCCTGAAAGCAAAGGTTTTAGCCAGCCACTGGAAGGAGCCATTCTGGCTTCCCTAGGCAAGGAGTTCCAGAGTCAAGGATCGAGTTAAATATAAGAACTCTATATTATGGGTTACAGCAAGGATAAGCAGTCATGGTGCAAATTTCTTTCCATGTCCCTAGGACTCTCTAGAGATCATACAGCTTGCTAAAACAAAATATTCCAACCAAGAAACAATTGGAAGTCCACTTCTGCTTTTTAAAGGGGGAGGGATTTTTAATGTTCAATCTTACAAAAGGCACCTGTGACCTATTTCAAAGGTAATTTGCTATTTCCAGAGACTTCCCTTTGACAAGTAGTCTGGAAGAGTCAAAAGGCTGCAGAAAAGTCTGGTGTGTGTGTGAGAGATGGCCAAACTTGGAGGACACACTTACTTGGCCCACCAAGTTTCATAACGTTTGGGTCATCCCTTGATTTTTAGGAATTTCTTTTTTTTCTAGAAATAAAATCTCCTTTAAAAAATCTGAAAAAGTTATCCCCTGCTCACCCCATCCTGCAACTTCTCCAGAAGCAGCAGCAGGGCACCATTCCTTCCTTCCAAATGTCAAAGATGCACTTCCACATCACACGGCTCACTATTACACTTTCTTCTATATATATAAAAGAGTGATGGCATCAGGGCAGTGGACAAAACAACAAAAGTACAGGCCCCGCAACCTCGAAATTTGACAACACAACCCATCATCCATGCCTCCAGGTTGATACAACAAAAAGAAAAGAAAAATAAAGTCCTAATTAGAGGGAGAGCAATAATTTTTTTTATCCAATTGCTGCCAGTTTAGAGGGCTAATCTCTGCCCACTTGGTTGCCTAGCAACCAGCCAAGGGACAGCCAGGCTTCAGTTAGGGGACAGGCCGATTTAGGCCTCACTTAGACTTCTTCCACAGATTATCTGATTTTAACTGGATTATATGGCAGTGTAGACTCAAGGCCCTTCTACACAGCTCTATAACCCATTTATAATCTTACATTATCTGCTTTGCACTGGATTATCTTGACTCCACACTGCCATATAATCCACTTCAGTGTGCATTTTATCCAGCTGTGAAGAAGGGGCCTCATATAATCCAGTTCTAAGCAGATAATAGAAGATTATCAATATACAGTAGAGTCTCACTTATCCAACACAAACAGGCCGGCAGGATAAGTGAATATGTTGGATAATAAGAAGGGATTCAGGAAAAGCCGATTAAACATCAAATTAGGTAATCGTTTTACAAATTAAGCACCAAAACATCATATTATACAACAAATTTGACAGAAAAAGTAGTTCCATGCGCAGTAATGCTATGTAGTAATTACAGTAGAGTCTCACTTATCCAACACTCGCTTATCCAATGTTCTGGATTATCCAATGCATTTTTGTAGTCAATGTTTTCAATATATTGTGATATTTTGGTGCTAAATTCATAAATACAGTAATTACTACATAGCATTACTGTGTATTGAACTACTTTTTCTGCCAAATTTGTTGTCTAAGATGATATTTTGGTGCTTCATTTGTAAAATCATAACTTAATTTGATGTTTAATAGGCTTATCCTTAATGCCTCCTTATTATCCAACATATTCGCTTATCCAATATTCTGCCAGCCTGTTTATGTTGGATAAGTGAGACTCTACTGTACTGTATTTACAAATTTACCACTACAATATCACAATGAATTTAAAACACTGACTACAAAAACATTGATTATGAAAAGGCAGACTGCGTTGGATAATCCAGAACATTATATAAGTGAATGTTGGATAAGTGAGATTCTACTTTAATATGAAATAATTACTGGGATAGAATAATGCAGAACAATATAATCTCTAAAACCAGGACAGTAAATAAACAGGGGAATTCCACACAGGAAACAATCAGGGCCAGCTAACACCTCCCAACAAAGTATTCCCATCATCAAAGTCTGGAAAATCCTCTGTTTTCTCAGGGCCACAGACAGTAGAAGCACATAAAATATTGCAAACAACACCACTCTGAAAACAAGGGAATTCCAGACAGGAAACAATCAGGGCCAGCTAACACCTCCCAACAAAAAATTCACTCAGGGAGGAAGCAGCCAGGCTTTAAAGCTGCAAGGCCATTACATCCTAATCATTTTTCCTAATTGCAGCATTCATACTTGCCTCCAACAGACAAAAAAAACCAATCAGAAATATTGTATATTCACAACCTTTAGGAAATAATATCCCCTGATGGCGCAGCGTGTTAAAGCGCTGAGCTGCTGAACTTCTGGACCGAAAGGCTGCAGGTTTGAATTGGGGGAGCGGAGAGAGCCCCCACTGTTAGCCCCAGCTTCTGCCAACCCAGAAGTTCAAAAACATGCAAATGTGAGTGCATCAATAGGTACTGCTCTGGCGGGAAGGTAACGCCGCTCTATGCAGTCATCCCACATGACCTTGGAGGAGTCTATGGACAACGCTGGCTCTTCGGCTTAGAAATGGAGATGAGCACCAACACTCTGAGTCAGACATAACTGGACTTAATGTCAGGGGAAAACCTTTACCCTTTACCTTAACTACCACCAGTTCCTCAATACTTTATTTCCCATACCACCATATTTTGCCACAGCAACGCGTGGCCGGGCACAGCTAGTTACTAATAAAAAAACAACAGCAACTTCTCCTAAAGATTTTGCGTTTCTTGTTCTCACAACATACTGGAAGAGGCAGCAGCCCACCATCCATCCACAAGCAAGCAAATAGCATGTTCCCTTATTAGAAAAATACTCCTGTATGAACCAGAAATTTTGGGTATTGGTGGTAAGTTTAGGGACATAGGTAGGTAGGTAGGTAGGTAGTTTTTCTGAGAATGGGGTTTTGTTGTTTGCTGGAATTCCTATAATTATTAATAACAATAATTTTTTAAAAGTACTTTCTGAAGGATAGGAGGGGAGAGAGATAAGAGAAGAAGCTAAAGGCTTTAGTGAGTGACACAAAGCTCAGAGTCACCCTAAAAGAAAACCACAACTACACACAAGTCCCCAAACACCATGTACCCACTCACCCGCACTTTCCAACTCCCAGTCCCACTAAATAATCAAGAAAATCAAAGAAATTCAAAAAGATTCAATGTTAGACAGAGGTAAAGCCAAAAGCTAAAGCTGAGAGCGAGCAGCAAGGCAATCGGATTGAAGCATCTCTCTCTAGAGCCAGGACACAACTGAGCAATGGAGGTGCTCACCCCATTAAACAGACAGCTTGTGTAAGAGCATCACTATGGCTTTCTTCTATTCTGATTGACCCAACAGGCAGGGCTCACAGGGAAACCCTGTGCGAGCACACGGTGGCCTCTCCGCGCGCCATGTGGTCCTGTTTAGCATAAGGTAGCTGTAACTGGCAGCCACGTGGTCCTGTTCAGTCAAAAAATACATGACAAACCCTTGCTGTTACGGGCATCTGAAGAAGCCGAAGGCAAACTGCCAAAATGAATCAGTGTACAAGTCTACTAAAGAATATAGGGCTGTTTATTTTGAAGTTATTTGTGAGGACTAAAACAGGTTTGGGTGCTTATTTGCTAATGGGAAAAAAGAAAGTAATGGAGGAGAGGTATCACTTTATTCTTTTAAAGCAGTAACTGTGGCTGTTTCCCTGAGCACTGAAGGGCAAATGAAAAAGGAATAGAAATACTGCTATGCAAACTACAACTAGCTGGTTAAACCTCCAGGATTAACTATAGCATGACATCTGATTTTCCCAAAGTCTGCAGTCTATGTGGAAAGTAGGAATGTGCGATCCATGAAAAAAATGGTTTAATACTTGCTTCTAAAGTAGGGGCGCTGGTGTTTCGTTTCTGAAACTACTTTCGAATTTTGACCCCAAAATTTTTTAAACTTAATGAGTATTCGGAATATTCGTTATTAATTCGTTAATGGCAGACGCGCATGCAGTGTCCAAAAACAGCACCCGGGGGGGGGGGGGATTTTACAGGACTCTCCCGCCCTCATTTTTTGATCTATCCTCTTCAAACTTAACAAAATTCAGAACGTTTCCCTTATCCTCTGATTTTTGGCAATTTTTCATAGCTTATATAATTTTTTTTTTTAAATAATTGCAGAAATCTGTTCCTGGTGTGAAAGCGTTATTTCCTGTTTCATTGGGTTGTCTTTAGTTTGAAAGTCATTGTTCTACTTGATAAAATTTGTTTTTGTGGCTGAAACTCAGTGAAATTGGTGGACACAGTGTCCTAGGAAACCATATTGTGCTATCATAGCATCATGTCCCTTGCGCAAAGACAAAGTACAGGCAGTGTTTAGCCATGTTTCTATGACAGAACCAATTAGGAAATGACATTTATCACCCAGGAACAGAAATTATAGTACACCATCAAATCACTCCTGACAGAGGGCCATGAGCCTCTGAATAAGGAAATCTGTTCCTGGTTTGAAAGTGCTATTTCCTGTTTCTTTGGCTTTTTTGGGGCTGAGAGTGTGTGACTTGCCCAAGTGGGTTTCCATGGCTGAGTGGGGAATCAAGTCACAATCGGAGTCCAACCCTCAAACCTCTCCCTCCCTCCCTCTCCCTCTCTAAACTTCTCATACCTTCCAAGAATTCACACATGAAAGTTTGGTCAAGATGGTCAAGTGAGGACAAAAGGGGGTGGGGAACGTTAAGAGGAGAGAGGGCCTGGGACATCTGGGAATTGTAGTTTTAAAGCAGGCATAGTACTATTGGGGAAACGTCTGCTTCAGCCCAATGCTTTTTGGGAGATGTAGTTTCGTCCAGGCATATGGCTTCTCGCTTCCCCTTAAATAAATTGGGAAAATTCAGAGGCTCCATTCTCCTCCATTTTTAAAGCTATTGGGATGAAATTTGCCAGAATCGCAGAAAATATTTACTACTCTTTGCCTATCAAGTTTGATAATGTTTGTCCAATCCACTGATATTTTAGGAATTTTCAAAGTTTTTTAAGAAAACATTTTTTTAAAGGCTACAAGAACGACGGCCCCACTTCTCCCTCCCTCTTCTGTCAGCCCTGATTGGCTGAGAGGTATGCCAACATGTTTGGCTTCACCTCTCAGCGGGGCTTGGTCACAGCTACATCCGAAGACATCCGAGAGAGACGAAAAAAGGTGCCTTTTGATTCAAATTCTTAATATTAGGATGGCAGTGAGCAGGTGTGTCAAAACACGCTTCAAAAGTGCTTTAGATCCAAATTTGATACAAATTTAACGGACATACGAAAAATTCACCCAACCCTTGTGGAAAGTAAAGATAGCAACCAAGTTTTTTTAAAAAATATATATCAACTGCTTTGCAGTATTCATTTCCAATCATTTGGTCTTTACTTAGCAAGAAGTTTAAAATTGGGACCTGGTAATGACTCAAGATGGGAGACTGCTAGGAAACATCAGAGGTTTTTTGCTTTGAGACAGCTGTGAAGGACATTTGTTGCCTCTCTCTTCATTGAATTCTTCTTCGCTTGCCAAAACTAAACATGGATACATTCATGAACCTTTTTGTCTCCTAGGATGGTCTCCAGGGAATGGGGAAACAGGAGGAAACTTACTCCGTAACCATGATAGACAGGATTAATACTACTTTTTAAAAAATCTGACTTTTGATACTAGCAAAATTATTGTTATTAATAGATTCTTCAATATTTTGTCCTACTTTTACTGCTAACAAAGCAAACACAGATATTAGATAGTAATACTATTAAATGGTAATAAATCACAACCATAATTTCTTTTCTTTTTGGTATCAAATTTTATCCCACAGTGGCCTTGCACTAGCAAAAACAACATTCATAACAGAAGGCAGGATGCCCAAATTTTGTCAATCCTGCTGCTGTGTCTACCAGGATTCTCCAGAACACTCATGAAATGGTGGATTTACTAAACATGTCCTTTTATGAATGCATTAAGACATCCTCTTCAGTTTAGGTAAACTTGATATTCTATGTAATTTTGAATAACTGAATAAATTTTTATATGCTAAACTTTGAGGCAGCAAACTAAGGAACTCTTGGAACACAAGGTGACTCCTTCTGTTTTGTTTGTCACATATGAGGGAGGGTGGTCAGTTTAAATATATATAAAGGATTCATGGTTTGATTTGTATTTAGATCTGTTATAAATGTGCTGCTCAAGAGCACAGAATACATGCATTGCTGAGAGTTCTACTAGGTTGGATTCCTGCCTATCTAGGTTGATGAAAATTTAATGTTTTCTGTTTTGGAGAAAAGTAGTGCCTTTATTGTTAGGTAAAGGTAAAGGTTTTCCCCGGACATTAAGTCTAGTCGTGTCCGACTCTGAGAGTTGGTGCTCATCTCCATTTCTAAGCCAAAGAGCCAATGTTGTCTGTAGACACCTCCAAAGTCATGTGGCCGGCATGACTGCATTACCTTCCGGCCAGAGCGGTACCTACTGATCTACTTACATTTGCATGGTTACTAACTGCTAGGTTGGCAGAAGGTGAAGCTAACAGCAGGAGCTCACCCCACTCCCGGGATTTGAACTGCCGACCTTTTGGTCAGCAAGTTCTGCAGCTCAGCAGTTTAACCCGCTGTGTCTCCAGGGGCTCCTTGCCTTTATTGTTAGAGATCTAAATTCACTAATATAAAAGAGAAGCAAAAAGCGAAACACCACGAACTACAATTGAGATAATGCCAATATGGCCAGTTTCCAAATGTACACACAGTCTTCAAGGTACTTTTGTCCAAGAACATAACATCACTGAAAGGCAGGCACACAAAAACAACATTAGAACCATAATCAGCTCTTATCAGCCACAACTATTTTTCAAAACAACTGAGATTTTAGTCCTGTTCACTTTTGACGAGCATGTAATTCTCTGGAGAATTCAATTACACTGTTCCTACAACTGAAATGATTTGGACTGACATCCTATGACTAAGGCAATTATAAGGGTGCAGACCTGAGACTTAGAAGGGATTCAAACTGTGGTCCCACTGGGAGAAGGAACTCAGAGCCTTTGGGCCAATCGCTCTCAAATCAAAGCACAATGTATTTGCCTTAAGCCAGTGGCCACTGGAATCATGACAGATGCAATACAGACATTATCAATGCTTATGTGAATATTATTTTCAATACATATCTCTGGCACTATAACAGATGTAAATAGTATAACCAAAGACATTTATATCTATAGAATGATCACTTTATTTTAAAATGAATACAAGCCTTCTATGGTTCCATTTCATAGGGATCTAGTGAGGACAGTGAGAAGATGAGAGTAATGTACACTAGTGGTTCCCCGACTTTTGTCTTTTAGATGTGACAGACTTCAGCTTCCAGAATTCCTGACTATAGGCTTCCTGGAGCTGAAATCCAAAATATCAGGAAGGCCAAAGATAGAGCAACAAGTGATGGCACTACTTCAGAGAGGGTAGATAATTGAAAATAATAATACATTATAAATAGTTGTGAAACTTACAGTGAGAGAAAACAATACTTTAAAACAAATAGCAACACATACCTCAATCAGTTCAGGGGCACTTAATACAGGCATTTCATTGAGGTTTAAATTTCTCTCAACCAACAACTGTTCAGGCAGAGTTTCCTGGTGCAACAAAAAGCGTTCTTGCTCAGCAATTTCTGTAAACAGTAAAAAAAGCATGCATTATTCTAATCTCTTAACAATATAGTACAGTTAATGGGTCCATGGTCTATGAAAACGACTTGTTTTCCTAATTATTGAGCTTGCTATGGATAACTCAATTTCATCCAAATGACTGAACGTGCTATAAATAGCTCAATTTCGGCATAAATCAGAAAGAGCATTGCAATGTTTTATTTGGAACAAACCAAGTGTAAGCAGATTGTCCAAGGTGAGCTGAATTTCCAATTCATGGAAATAATTATCAACAAAACTGCCACAAGGTATTCTGAGATATTAACTAACTACATACATAGCAAAAGGGTAAAGGTAAAGGTTTTTCCCTGACTTTAAGTCTAGTTGTGTCCAACTCTGGGGGTTGGTGCTCATCTCTATTTCTAAGCTGAAGAGCCAGTGTTGTCCGTAGACACCTCCAAGGTCATGTGGCCGGCATGACTGCATGGAGCTCTATTACCTTCCCACCGGAGCAGTATCTATTGATCTATTCACATTTTGCATGTTTGCTAACAGTGGGAGCTCACCCTGTTCCCTGGATTCAAACCGCCAACCGTTGAGTCAGCAAGTTCAGCAGCTCAGCGGTTTAATCCGCTGCGCCACTGGGGGCTTCAAAAGAGCCTTGCTAATTCAAAGTTCAATTTTGCACCTGGAATTTAGATTCTGGACAAATCCCATTTGTTTACAAAAAAAAGCTTGTATTATTTTCTATAAAACTTTATTTTAAAACAGTGTACCCATGCTGAAATTGCATTTCTAATTAACACATTATATTTTATTACTCATTATTAAAGTGCCATGTGTTTTTTAAACGTTTTTGTCCAATATTAAAACTGATTTACATACAGTGGTTACAGGAGAATCTAACAATTTGTACAGCTAATTTTACTCTTTTCCTCCTTCTCCCCAGTTATGAAAACAAGACATACCTTCAGTTTCTTCATTCAGTATCACCTCTGATCTATCAGAAGCCAGGACACATAATTTGCTCAAACCAAGGAGAGTTTTCTTCTTTGCAAAGTACCGAGTTTCTGTATTGGCTAAATTCTGCAGTGTTCGGTGAGCCTAAACAATTAAATTTCAAGTTTTTACAAATTTCTGAAATATTGTGAAAAATGTATTCTTATATACTAATTACATGACATGTAGCTAGATATCAAATTAAAATTATTTGATATCTAACTACATGTAATAAAATTCTGAGACTACTGAGAAAAAGCTTCTTCTTGTCCTAAACTAAACAAAATATACATATTTATTTTGGGAACAATATCATACAAAAGACAAGTTAGTCATCAAGCTAGTCCACTAGGACATGGGTGGATAAAAACTGGAAATGAAAAGACACATATTACAGCAAACTATTACAGATGAGGATTCCCAATTAATCTTTCAGTGTTTGAATTAACATATAATGTTATGATCAAAATGAAAACATCCCGTTAACCTACCCATTGGTTCCATCATATTTGGAAGGAGACGATTAAAATTTTACTATTTTACCCATAAGACCTGATTCAAAATTATACACCCATTTGGAAAGGTATCAAGGAAAGAGGGTTATTTGTAGATTTAGATTTACATTCTGCTGATTATGTACCAAATATGCACATCCCAACTAGGCTGAAAGAAAATTAGCAATGTAGAGTCAATAGAATAATTCCAGTGACAGAAGGAGAAGGAGGAGGAGGAGGGGAGGGAGGAGGAGGAAGAAGAAGAAAAAGAAGATGAGTAGGTGGAAGTAGAGAAAAAAGGAGGAAGAGGAAGAAGGATCAACAGCAGCAGCAAAATCTGCACTTTTAGATACTCTATAAAAATTGCAGAGGTGACAAATTTCCTATACATAGCAAATAAAAGGGTTGCCTCATACACACATTCTGTCTTACTTTAGGAAACAGAGTTATCTTCCAGAGAAACACTAATAGAAGAAATTCTGGTAGTGGAAGTATTCTGCACACACTGTCATGGAAAAGGCATTTGGAAGGCTACACAGAACATCTTGTGAAATGCAAGCATATGTTTGCATGTTGATACATATCTGGTAACATTAGGTAACACAAACAAATGCAGAAGGGCAGAGTCTCAACCTGTGTTTAATGCTGGACAAGTGATTGTACAAAACCACTACTAAAAGAAACATGCCACTGGATGTCAGTTACATTTTCTCATGCAATAGCCCTTCTGTTCCTGAAGGACCTCAGCTTACAGGTTAATGCTAAATATATCCATAAATTTCATCAAGGACCCTTCATTCAGAAGACTCAATACTTTACAGGCACACACTTGACTTGGTTTTCTGTCAGGGATGAGAGGAAGGTGGCGGTGTGGAGGAGCTCACCATTGCTCCGTTGCCATGGACCGACCATCACCTGATCAGGTTTAGACTTACTGCACCCCCCAACCTCCGCAGGGGTGAAGGACCCACTAAAATGGTCCGCCCCAGGAGGCTTATGGATCCAGAAGGATTCCTGACGGCTCTTCAGAAGTTTCCCGCCACCTTGGCTGGTGATTATGTCAATGCTCTGGTCGCTCTCTGGAATAAGGAGGTGACTAGGGCAATAGACACGATCGCTCCGGAACGTCCCCTCCCGAGTACCCGAGCTAAACCATCTCCTTGGTTCACTGAGGAGTTGGCAGCGATGAAGCGAAAGAAGAGGGGACTAGAGGGCGTGTGGCGTTCAAACCCGAGCGAGCTAGACCAAACACGGCTATGTCTCTACCTCAGGGCATATGCCGCGGCAATAGATGCTGCAAAGAATGGTTCCTTTGCAGCTAATATTGCGTCTGCAAAGAACCGTCCAGCGGAGCTGTTCTGAGTTGTTAGAGGTTTGTTATATCCCGTCCCCCAAGAGGGGATCCCTGACAACTCGGCAGCCCGCTGTGAAGCATTTGCTCGGTTCTTTGTGGACAAAGTCGCTTTGATCCGTTCTGGCTTTGACACCATATTAACGGCAGTCTCCAAGGATGTAGCACGAGCACATGCTTGTCCCATTTTGATGGATTCGTTTCAATTGGTTCAGCCTGAGGACGTGGACAAGGTGCTTGGAGAGGCGAGGGCTACCACATGCATCCTAGACCCCTGCCCATCCTGGCTGGTGAGAGAAGCCAGAGGGGGATTGGCCGAGTGGGTGAAGATGGTGGTGAATGCCTCCCTTCAGGAAGGCATTGTTCCAGCAAGCTTTAAATTGGCTGTAATCAAACCGCTGTTGAAAAAGCCATCACTGGATCCGACTCAATTGGACAGCTATCAGCCTATTTCCAATCTCCCCTTTTTGGGCAAGGTCGTGGAACGTGCGGTGGCCGCACAACTCCAGGCATTCTTGGTAGATACCGATTATCTGGATCCGGCACAGTCTGGCTTCAGGCTGGGGCATGGTACCGAGACAGTCTTGGTCGCCTTAGTTGATGATCTACGCCGGGAACTGGCTGGACCTCTCAGCGGCCTTCGATACCGTTGACCATGGTATCCTTCTGGGATGCCTCGCCGGGATGGGGCTCGGAGGTACTGTTTTGCAGTGGCTCCGGTCCTTCCTGGAGGAGCATTCCCAGATGGTGTCATTGGGGGACACCTGCTTGGCCCCACAACCATTGACTTGTGGGGTCCCGCAGGGTTCAGTACTGTCTCCCATGTTGTTTAACATCTACATGAAGCCGCTGGGAGAGATCATCCGGAGTTTCGGGGTGCAGTGTCATCTGTACGCAGATGATGTCCAGCTCTGTCACTCCTTCCCACTTGTCACTAAGGAAGCTGTTCAGGTCCTGAACCGGTGTCTGGCCGCTGTGTCGGACTGGATGAGGGCTAACAAATTGAAATTGAATCCAGAAAAGACAGAGGTCCTCCTGGTCAGTTGTAGGGCCGAACAGGGAATAGGGTTACAGCCTGTGTTGGATGGGGTCACACTCCCCTTGAAGACGCAGGTTCACAGTCCGGGTGTTCTCCTGGACTCATCGCTGAGCCTGGAGCCCCAGGTTTCAGCGGTGGCCAGGGGAGCCTTCGCACAACTCAGACTTGTGCGCCAGCTGCGCCCGTTCCTTGGGAGGTCTGATTGGCCACAGTGGTCCATGCTCTGGTTACATCCCGTCTGGACTACTGCAACGCTCTCTACGTGGGGTTGCCTCTGAAGACGGTCTGGAAGCTCCAACTAGTACAATGGGAGGCAGCCAGATTATTAACTGGGGTGGCATACAGGGAGCGCACCACCCCCCTGCTAAGCCAGCTCCACTGGCTGCCAATATGCTACCAAGCCCAATTCAAAGTGCTGGTTATGACCTATAAAGCCCTAAACGGTTCTGGCCCAATCTACTTGTCCGAACGTATCTCCTCCTATGAGCCAGGAAGATCCCTAAGGTCATCTGGAGAGGCCCTGCTCTCGGTCCCGCCTGCCTCACAAGCACGGCTGGTGGGAACGAGGGACAGGGCCTTCTCGGTGGTGGCTCCCCGGCTGTGGAACATCCTCCCCAGAGAAATACGGCAAGCCCCAACCCTTTTGAGTTTTAGAAAAGCCTTAAAAACATGGCTATGTGCTCAGGCTTTTAACGAATAAACGACAAAGAAGACCCAGACTGATGTATGGATAAAGTACAAGGATATTGGATGAACGGATTTTAAGCATATGTTTTATATTTTATACTGTATTTAACTGTTTGTAATAGATTTTATATGCTGTTTGTTTTTAATGATGTGTTGACATTGAATTGTTGCCAATTGTACGCCGCCCTGAGTCCCTTCGGGTGAGAAGGGCGGGATAGAAATATTGGAAATAAATAAATAAATAAATAAATACAGGCAGATAACAAAATTAAGGTACAAGATACAGATATCTTTGATTGCTTTGTATATTACAGGAGGTGTGTACTTGTGAACAAAGACTCACGTTGACAAACCTGAGACAGAGTATGTGATAGAGAGAGCAAGGAAAAGCAGAGTAGTAGGTGCCTTGGACCGCAAGAAGATCCAACCAGTCCATCATCCAGGAAATAATGCCTGGTTGCTCACTGGAGGGAAGGATATTAGAGGCAAAGTTGAAGTATTTTGGCCACATCATGAGAAGACAGGAAAGCTTGGAAAAGATCATGATGCTGGGGGAAATGGAAGGAAAAAGGAAGAGAGGCCGACCAAGGGTGAGATGGATGGATGGTATCCTTGAAGTGACTGGCTTGACCTTGAAGGAACTGGGGGTGGCGACGGCCGACAGGGAGCTCTGGCGTGGACTGGTCCATGAGGTTACAAAGAGTTGGAAACAACTATGCGACTGAGCAGCAGCAGGTGACTTTTATTAATGACATTGTTAAAATATTTTAAAATTATAAAGCCTACCTTTTCAAAATCACTACTGTTGATGTCATGCAGCCAACTGAGATGCTCATGGGCTTGTAAGAAGCTGGCTAACTGACCGTGTTGAGCAAGGGGCTGAGATAACAGCTTTCCTCTTTTTCCTTTCTCCAAATACCATCGGAAAAGGAAATCTGAAAAATTCTAAAATTCACCTCTGTATAAGTAACAGTTTCTCAGAATTGAAATATGGGTTAAAAATAACAATCTTATAAAGAATGTTAAATATAAACATTTTATCTCGTCAGTATTTTAGTAGAGAAAATCTTAGTATAAATGCTATCAGTTATTAACATACATACATATGTTTACAATTCTGGAATGCTTCACTAGAGGATGAAGAAGCACTTACACATTTCCACTGTAAAAATAATAAATTCACTTTGCTCATAATGTTATTATTTACATTTGAGAATATAAAACACACTTTAAAAAGCACAACAGTTTTGAGATACTCTGTAGCTACATTAATGGAAACCCACAAAAAATCTTATATTGGAAAAGCAAGAGAAAAGGCAAACAAGTCAGGATAAAAAAAAATTACAGATAGCATAGAAAAGGCAATATGGTGAGAACTGCATCTTCATGCCTATCCTGTAATCCATAGTCTTTACATATACAATCTGTCTGTCTTTATCTTATTTGTATGCACTACTAATGGATGAAGAAAAAGAACAGATAGTACCAAATCATCCTTCCTGATATTGTTCTCTCACATTTTCTGGAGAAATAAATCAAATGTTTTTGTTCTCATACCAACATCCACTGATTCTCCAGGTTCCTGCAGTGGCAGCACATACGTTTTCAGTGTGTGGCTGACAGAAACACACTGGGATGGCAGCAGGACTACTTTTAAAATACATTACGTGAATGACTGTATACTCGAACTGCATACTGAAATTTGAAATTAAGGTTAGATATGATAGATGTCCTGCCTAACATTTGCAATTCTACTATGTATCAGTGGTTAATAATTTCTAAAGAAAAATAAGTTAAAAGGTTTTCCCCATAAACTACTCTTGATTAAGAGCAAAATAGCATTACCTGATCAGCAAACTGGGTCATATAACGTTGCAATTTGGCTTGGTTATCACTCTGTTCACACATCTGTATCAAAATGTCAAAGTCGCGGTATTTTTCTGCCAGAGTAGCAGCTAACTGGTACTGTCCAAGAGAAACTGGACCAAACAAGAAAAAGGCCTACAGTCAAATATTTTATCTTGTGATCCTTGCAGAATACATAATAAACATTCATTCATTCAATTTCAAATTGAGAATAAATATTGTAGAAAAACCTCAAATCATGGCAGAAAAACAAACTTGTGGTACTTCTTCAAAATACTATGCACATAGCATTGCTCATTAATGTTCTCTAAAATATCTAAACTGATTCAATGAAACCCAACAAGATGTATTTATTTTTATTTATTTATTTAAATTATTTATACCCACCCTTCTCACCCAAGGGGACTCAGGGTGGCTTACAAGTGGCAATTGATGCCGTTACACCAGTATACAATGAACTAAAACATTAAAACAATTAAAACAGTTATAAAATACAATACGCAAAGTTTAAAACAATGCAAAGTGCTTATGCCATTCATCCACCAGACCTTAAACAAGAGCCTTAATTCAGACCACGTCAAAGCCAACACATACTTATTCTTCAAACACCTGTGTACATAGCCAAGTCTTCAGTTTTTTTTCTGAATCCCAGAAGGGATGGGATTTTGTCATTACAGATCCTTTCAACTCATTCCAGAAGACTCACATGCCCCTTCCACCTTATAAAACTTTTTTTGCATTTTGTTGATTATTAAAGCCAGTTTTTCTTTTACTAAAACAAAGATGCTACCCCTATCCACCAATGCCAGCATGACATCCCATACAGATATAATAGAGAAATGTAAATAATTAACAGTCTTCCCTCCAAAATAGAAAGTCACTATCTGGAAGCATAACTCATTTATTAGTAGAAATATAACACTAATGAATTAGTACCTCTGGCTTTCAGTATGTATACTTTTACAAGGAAGAAATACCAGAATTCAACGCAACACATGAGAAAGGTATTTGTCTTCCATAAGAGGTGCAGTAAATTAGTAACATATACTATTAAAATGATTTTTTCCTGAAAAGATCTCAAGCAATCCATAAATATTAGTGTTCCCTCACTACTTCGCGGTTCACATTTCGCGGATTCACTGTTTCGCGGTTTTTCAATAAACTCTAAAAGCCTATTATAAATCATAAAAAATTACAATTTACAGCCTAAGGAAAGAGAATCCAAAGGGAGAGAAAAGGAGCCCAAGCAGCAATGGGAGGAGAAGGAGGCGATTTATCAACACACTATTGGTTGATAAAGACTTAAAATAGTGTATAACTACTAAAATAATGTATAAATATATAGCATCCCTACTTTGCGGATTTTCACTTATTGCGGGTGGTCCTGGAACCTAACCCCCATGATAGGTGAGGGAACACTGTACTGGTTAAAATCTCACAGTGAAATGGTCTTGCTATCACAAAAGCACCCATAAAGATAAACGAATTCAAACATTATCTCAGGTTTAAAATTTCGAACTGAAATGAAAAATGTAATGTCTAAAATAGAACTCGGTTATGAAAACTAAAAAAATGTTTTTAAAAATACAGGGAGTTTTGTGTGTGTAAAAAATGAAAGTATCTTTCCTATTCCTTTCTCTTCCCATTTCCTGTCATATATATGACATGTCCCAGTTGACCATTAGCACAGTTACCCATTATCAAAGATATACACAGTCCTTCATGTAATAATGACATCACTTACGTAGTGGTAACAGTAATTCTGATCTCTTCTGCGTGTATTCCATTTCAAGACTCTTGTGCCGCTCTCGATACTCAGGTCGGTCCACAGACTTCAGCTGAGAAACATAACCCTCCAGAAAGCAGTCTAATAGTGCCACCAGCTGTTCTGTCACTGTGCTACGAAGCTTACTGTTAACCTGAGGATAGACCTTCTTCAGAATAATTTCATGTTGCTGCATTATTGCAGTACGGACAGCAACAGATGCTTAAAAGGACCAGAAAAAGAAATATTTAAAGCCACTTGACATACAGAAGTTAATGCAAAAAGAGAAAGTATATACAAGCAGTCTCCAAGTTACGAACATACGACTTAGATATGACTCTTAGTTACAAACAGGAGGGAGACAACTGGAGATGAAAGGAAATCTACCTGTAAGAAGGGGAAATCACTCCTGGAAGAGTGATCATGGGGAAAAGGTGTCTCCAGTGAAGCTTTTATCACCAAAATTTTCAAATCCACTTGTTACATAGACAGAAAGTGAGGTGAAATCTTCTGAACGGGCACAGGCAGCAAAAGAAACACTACAAGGGTGTTAACACTTCCCAATGCTATACAACTTAAAAATGTTTTTTGGCTGAAGTTACATTTTTAAATGTTACTATTCTGACTTACATACAAGTTCAACTTAAGAACAAACCTACAGAACCTATCTTGTTCATAACCCAGGGACTGCCTCTATAAATGTTTTCACTATTTCCAGAACAAAACAGGCATACTCAATATAAGATGGAACTATCTGTGTGTCCAGGAAAGAAAGAAAAAAGTGGACATTACAAAATATAGGCAAGCCACAGTTCCACAAAACAAAAAGTAATTTCTAAAGTTCCGTGTGAAATATCTACCCATGTCACTATTTTTCTCTCAAACAACCTGAAAAGTTCAGAGAACATCACTGTTTTTAACAAAAGTAGCAGGAGTCTACTTTGCTAGAAGTTATCTTTATGTAATACTGACTTTTTAAAATACAATACTACAGCTCCCACTAATCGCAATAAAATCACTTCATATTTTAGAAAATTCTAAGCTGAAGGCATTTTTGAGATATATGTAGCCTGCATACAGGTAAATTATGTGTAACAACATATGTGCACATGCACTAGGGAGCTGTAATAAAACATACTCATTTACTCAGACGACTATGAGAGAAATTGTGCTGTTTGCTGCAAAATCACCTTTATAGTACATATTTTGGTTGCATTTCATATTCATTCAAGTAGTGATTCCAAGATACTGTAGTTACGCAATAATACTCATTGAACAGAAACAAATATTATAATTGGTAGTGAAGGTACTATGTCTGAAATGTATTCAGTCCTCCTCTGTTCTTCTCTATTTTCTCTCCAGTAAGAAACATATGAGTTCACATATGTATGCATAATGCAATGTGATTAACAAAGAGAACTTTATTAACTAAGCTCATAGTTTCTTCAGTCCTTAAACATTAATATGTATTTAGTTTATTTTAGGCAACAGAAAAAGGAACAAGCCAAAATGTTTTGCTACTTCATTTATAAACTTCTTAATCATTATAAAATTATTAACTGCACCCTTCCGTGATGAAGAAGAAACTTGTCAAGATGTATTTGTTTTTAAATCACACTAAACATATGAGTAATTTTTGATAAGTTCTAGAGCAAATCACACACGACAACCTATTTAAAATGATAAAATCCTAATAAATGTCCGTCAAAATCAATGCTTATACACCAGTGCAGCAACAGCTTCAATGACTTCATGTCATAAACCAGAGGGACCAATAGGTCGATCTCTGCGTGATCGACAACAGATTACGTTCTGAATATTTGATAATTATTAAACTAGTGTAGCAACAAAATAATAATAGTTGCTTTTATCACACTTTATCTCCCCCCAAAAAGACCCAAAACAGCAAACAAGAGAAGCAATACAATATATGATTAAAACCTAAAAAACATACAAACACAAATGGTCTTCATATACAATATTATAAAAACAAGGAAAACCTAGAGTGACTATCAACCAGTTTTTAAGTTGAAGAAATATGATACATCTTAGATTTGGACAAAATTATCCCTTGAGTTTAGAATTCTTTAATTCACAGTACTGCACCAGCTTCTAATGGGCTTCTTTTGGGGTTTTAGGTTTTTTGACGAGGACTGATCCTTTAAGTCTGAAGTGAGCACTTTCCTCTCACTGGCCTGCCACAAAGCAGGTATTCTACCCTAGACATTCAGGACAAAAATGCAAAAATAGATTCTTAAATCTATCTTCTGTAAAGTCTCTCAGATATTTATGAAACACAAAGCTATTGTGTTTATTCAGATATTTATGAAACATAAAGCACAAGCAACAAATTCAAAAGCTAATTCAGTGTTGGTCTTTAAGTAGGATATAAATAATACCGAAAAATACTGGTGTAAACCAGCAGTACGCATTTACATATTTTTTCCTGTTCTCACCTGTCCATGGAACATACTCTGGTTCTGTTTCAGGAGGTTCTCTTACTTTATACGAAGATGCTTTAGATTGGCGGTCTTGGAGAGCAGCTTGTAGCATATCCTAAAGAACATTGAAAAAGAAAATGCAGAATCTTACCAAAAGAAGATTTGTTTGTGAAGGAGCCTACTTATCAGCATTGCCATCTAATACAGTGGTTCCCAACCTTTGGGCCTCCAGGTGTTTTGAACTTCAACACCCAGAAATCCCAGCCATCTTACCAGTTGTTAGGAACTATGGGAGCTGAAGTCCAAAACACCTGAAGGCCCAAAGGTTGGGAACCACTGATCTAATAGTACAACTCAGATGACAAGCACTTCTAAGGCTGTAGACCAGTGGTTCCCAAACTTATTTGGCCTACCGCCCCCTTTCCAGAAAAAATATGACTCAGCGCCCCCTGGAAAGGCATGGCTTAGAGGGGTGGACGTGGCTCCTGCTCAAGAGGGCAGGGCTGAGCCTCTCCCCTAGTCCAAAATGCAGGGCTGGGAGGTGGAGGTGGGCAGGGCCACAAATGGGCGGCCAGGACTGGGATGGGCGGAGTTACGAGCTCTGAGGCAGGGCTGAGCTTCTATCTCTATCTTGTGGTGCCTGCCAGGACACAGGGGGTGGAGCTAGAGGAGGGGGTGGGGCCTCTTCCCGAGTGCCTGACGGGGCTGAACCTCTCTACCCCACCCCCATGTTCTAACAAGTGCCTCAAGGGAGGTATACAGAGGCTCAGCCCTGTCCCGTGCTCTTTGGAAGAGGCCCCGCCCTTTAGTCCTAAAAAGCCTCTCAGGAGAGGTAGAGAGGCTCAGCCCTGTCTCCGGCTCTTGGAAGGAGACCCCGCCCCCTTCCTTAGCTCTGAAAACATGGCTCTTTCGCTGTGCTTTTGGAGAGCAACCATTTTATATTTCTTTTCCGTTGCTCCCTCTAATATCTATCCTCCAGAATACCCCACTCCCTTATGACCCTATTCGCTGTGGTTTTTATTTTTATGTCTTTCTCACCCCGATTTTTAACTTAATGTTCATGTGGTCTGCCCTTGTTTTTATTGTCTCCTTGTTTTATTTTGTAATGGATATTATTTACTGTATTGCTTATTGTATTGTGTTGTGCTGTTCTTTTATATGCTGTTTACATTGTATTGTTTTGGGCATGGCCCCATGTAAGCCGCCCCGAGTCCCCGTTGGGGAGATTGTGGCGGGGTATAAATAAAGTTTTATTATTATTATTATTATTAGCTCTGCCCTCTGTGTCCCAACAAGCGTCTCAGGAGAAGTATAGAAGATTATCAGCCCTGTCTCCGGCACTTGGGAAGAGGCCCTACCTCTCCTCTGCCCCCGCCCCCATGTCCTAATAGGTGCCATCACCGCCCCCTGGATCGCTCCAGTGCCCACCGGGGCGGGGCGGTAGAGCCCACTTTGGGAATCACTGCTGTAGATAAAGAGGGCGACCGCGAAACTAGAGGAAGGCATCTATATGCTTGGAGGATGACTTTTTTTTAAAAAAAAGAAATGGTAAATCTAAAAACCTGAGATAGTTAGACTGGGATAGAGATTAAGGGAACTGGAATAATAGGTACCTGTTAAGCCAAAAGGGAAAAGGAAATAGAGAAACTCAATTATCTGCCAATGCAGGAAAAATAAAGCTGATGCAAAAAGAAAAGGAATCAACAGTTTCAATCAAAAAAGTAATCTGAATTCCCCTTCAATAACTGCCATAAAAAAATTAACTCGTGTGAACATGAATGGCTGGGTTGGCTATCCAGAGAATAACAGCGTATAGATACAATTGAGAGATTGTTGGTATTGCTGAATTTTTTTGTAAGATTATCAGAAACAAGACTTGTGTTTTTTCACAAGCCACTTTCAGCTTTTTACAGCTTTTCATTGCTTTTCTTTTTCACATTATCAAGTAATGTTGCCACCTTTTGAACGTATGTACTAAGAGATGGTTATAATTGTTTATATTTTTCATTTACGTATTCAATCCTGCATGCTAATTTGAAGCTGCTTTGTACATCCTACTCCTTTGTTCCTTTTGCTGTATGTAGTATTAGTTTTATTTGTTTGCTATCACTACCATAACTTCCTATACCAAGATTCTCTTTGTTAAATGCATGTCATACTAATCTTCCATTTCTTATTAATCTTGAATCAGGAAATAATTCATTTACATTTTAAAAAGTATTTTAATATTAAATAGTAGCCGCTGTCAAAACCCAGAAACACTGAACTAACCATTAATTAAAAACAATACAAATCAACATAGAAAAAGAAAAATATGTATTGTATACATTAAAAAGAACATGCAGACCAAGACACAAGTACAGTGGATAGAATTTTGTTTTTCAAAATTACCAAAAATCCTTAGTAATTATTAAAAAGGTGTTTTCCAATATATAATATGTGAAGGAAATGGGCAAATGAGAGAGGGGTTTTTTTGGAAATGAATTAAATAAAAGGCCAGGAAATCCCCTTTTCTTTAACATCCTACTTTAATATCCCACTGATTTTTCTTTTGGGGGTGTATATGTTGGAGTAGGAATTTATGGAACTATTTAATTTTCCTACTGAAATCAAATGAGATTCAAAAGCACTTAACTGGGTGAAATACAGCCATAGTTTTTAGGTCACTGGGTGAAATTGAATAGTTTGTCAGATAATGGAACTGACATTTATTGACAATAATGGATCTTCCTCACTGCTGCAGCCACTGGCAAAACCCTCAAACTTTCTGCAAAGGACTGGAGGACTTGCCAGAGTTGATGGTGTACTTTTTGTGAGCTGAAATCACCTTTCATAACAGTGGATAAAACACTCTACACTGCTGTTTACTCCCATGTTATTATTAAAATAAAATTTACTTTCATACCTTCATGATGTTATTTACATAGATAACTATTTCAGCCCATTCATCAGATTGAACAGATGTATCCTCCAAGATCTGTTTTTCTTTTTCCAGCAAACATTCAAAAATAGCATCTATTTGTGACACCTGAAAAATTGACAATGGCAAAATCAACACTTAAAATTCTTCTTGGGATATACAGCAATCGTTTAGTTCAGATTTTATGAAATCAGGAAATTAAATGTTCTACTTAATATTCTCTGAGACACCCGATATAGATGTAATAGGAAAAAAGATTTTGTACCCTGGGGCAAAATTGTATACACATAGAAAATATAGAAGTGTTTTAGCTTGTAAAGACTTTATTTTACCTCTCTGAAGAAAACATCAGCAGGAGTTAGACTTGGTGGAATGTCACTTTCTCTTTTCTCCAAAGCAAGCTGTATGGCTGCATTCACTACCTCTGGCAATCTGTAGTGATAGTTTTTGAGAGCAATGGCTGCAGCTAACTTTTCTGCATGTTCACTGAGTAATAACCGAGTTGCCATTGGTGCATTTCTGATTTGAACAACGTTCAGACGTCCCAACAGACCCATCTTGGAGAGAGATAACAGTAAATTAAAGGCCTGTGCAACACTGCATCATATCCATTTTTCTGCTTGAGAACTCTGGGAGCTTACCTTACGAAGGAAGTCAATGTAGAGACAATGTGCTTGTGACTTATTGTCCAACTGGCGAAGGAGGATGATGGAGGAGCTGGTGAAACCCGCTGCTTCTATACAGAAAATGTCATGGAGTATATATATTAGTTCAATTGTAGCTATTTTTTAAAAGAAACTGTCACCACAAATATATGTCTTTCTAAAAAAAAGAAGTTGAGATTCTGCACTCACTACAATGCTATGGCTACACTCTGCCTCTTGATCCCACCCCCTCCCCTTTACCCCATATTAAAGTCACTCCACTGAATGTCAATTAGTTTCCAGCAAAGTACAAAGTGTTGGTTTTGAACTTTAGAGCTCTGCATCAGGCATGGGAAAACTTCTGCCCCTCCAGGCTGTTGGGAATTGAAGTCCAAAACACCTGGAGGGCCAAAGCTTGCCCATGCCTGCTCTACATGGTTTGGGTTCAGGTTACTTACAGGATTGCCTTCTCCTATACAATTCACCCCGCAAACTGAGGTCCTCTGGAGAGCAGCTACTCCAACCAGCCAGAACCCGACTGTCGCCCAGATAACTTTAAATCGACTGCCCTGGGACTGTGGAATTACCTGCCAGAAGGGGGTCTGACAGCTGAATGACCTTTCAGAATTTAAAACACCACTGAAGACCTATCTCTTCCAGCAGGCCTACCCAATCAATTTCTATGAATTTTAAAAATCATGCCCTGTATTTATTGTGTTTGAACATGTTTCATCTATTTTAATATGCATACTTTTAATATATGCTTTTATGGTTGTATTTTAAATATGTTTTAATATGTGCCTTTATAGAGGCATTTGACTATATACTGTGCTCCACCTCAAGTCAAAAGGAGAGGTGGATAAGAAATAAAGAAAATATTATCATCATAATCATCATCCCCTGTCGCACTCTAAAATTCAGGTATTGATACTGAGGTAGGCAGTTCTACAGTGTTGGTCAGCAGGGCATCGCTCCTTCTTGCCAGTCAATGACAATGAGCTGTGGTTGTGTTTCTAAATATCTTTCATCCTTGAGGTATACAGAAGACATGACAAATATGAGTTTCTTTCTGAGAGAGATCCCTCACCATATAATCATTCCCACCCACAACATGGAGCACAGCCATTTTACACACAACAGTCCTTGCCTTCAGGAACTGATTCAGCCCATCGGGGATCAGATGTAGGATAATCATCCACCAATTCCTCACTGAGTTGAGTCACAGCACTATCCAGATCAGAAGATGGGCCTAAATCTACATGTTGGGGAAACAGTTCAGCAACTATGGCTTGTGCATTCTTCACATCATCCCTCAAATAAAAAGATAAGATACAAATGAGTCAACTCTTCAAAGGGAACCATGCCCAAAATCCGACATGTGTAACAGTCCATTAGCATACTTTTACCCCTGTTCCCTTCCACTCCATTGCAAATGACTCCTAAACATCAGAGATCTTTCCCACCTTAGATTATGGAGTGGGTGCGAAGGAATGCCTGAGAAAGAGACACTACTCTCCCAGATCACCAGTGAATTCACATATATTGGAGATTAAGGGTGATGATATATTATCAATATTCTGGCTACAGAATACACAACTAAGCATTGCCCGACTGACTTCTCCCTTCACCATTAAGCAGCTGTGGGGGCACATTCTGAATCTAGGGGTGTTGCTTGAACTTGGGTGTGGGGTGTAATTATACAAAGGTTCTAAATATTTCTCGGCACCATGAACTCAAAAGCACAAGTGCTCTTGTTTGTGTTCCATTTTAGATACTGGGTTGGTGGCAATGCTATATGACATTATTAAAACTGATCACTAAAATCTTAGGTATGTCTCTAATAACTTCTCAACACTATTTAAATGTTCTGTGCTAGTTGTCCTACTAAAGAACCCAACATGCATTTTGTAGATAAGAATCATCGTCATACATGTATTATTTGCTGTAAATCACTCAATGAGAATCTTAAGATGATTATGTGTAGTTTGCAGAATGTAAAGCAGAAATATACTTATATGTGAGTAATAATAAGTTGTATGTGATCTGTATACTCCAGTAACATCCCAACTGATCTTGGAAGTTAGGCAGGCTCAGACCTGGTTAGTACTTGGATGGGGAACCATCAAGGAATATATAATGCTGTAGGATGTATTTCAGAGGAAAGCAATGACAAACTACCTCTGAGTATTCCTTGATGAAGTGCATGGGATTACTATAAATTGAGAGGCTGCTTAAAGGCACATGTATACATACATATATGCACACATATATACTGTACCCATAGAAATATCCATGTTTACTATAGGATAATGTCTTTAACGTATTATCCAACAAACAGAAAGCTCACTAAATACGTCAGTCACTGATGCTATACAAAGACAATGTATTTCCTGGAATGAAACCCATTCAACATTAAATTTACATTTATTTCATACCTGCAATGCTGCAAGAAAGCAGATTTTAACAGTTTTATCTTATCCTCTGGCACTACGATATCCATTCTAGAAGAAGGCTCAAATGCAATACTCTAAAACAGAATAAAAAGAAAAATTAAGGGAGGACTAGCCTTTCCACAAAAACCAAAGGTTAGCTGCAGAAATTTTATATCCTTAAGATGAACACAATTAGTATCGGATGCAGTGTGTGCAATCCATGAAAACCTATGCTCATTTCTAAGACACTTAGAATGTTTTAATTTGTCATTATTACCTCATCATTTGGCTCAGCTATAGAGGAGGCTAGAGAATCCTCAATATCTTCTGGAAGCACAGAAATTGTTTCCTTGGAATATACAGCTAAAATACCACTTTTTCTAGCAAAGAAAATGGGAAGTCCAGCACAAGAACCTGCTCCTAAAATTCTATCACCTGAAAAACATAAATGAAACCCACCATTACCACCATTCACCAATGCCGTAGAATGCACATCTGAATTATACTGGAAACATGTATACAGCCAGTCCCCAAGTTACAAACATCTGACTTAAAAAAGACTCAATATTGTTCTTATATTTTATTATCAGCTACCTCACTGCTAAGTCATATACTTAGTCAATGGAAAGAAGAATTAGAATGGCTAGAGACATTTTTTTCTGGGAAGGTCTGAAAGCACCTTCCTTGGCTTACTGAGCACCTGTAAAATGTGCAATTTGGATTCACTGGAGTTCTTACCTTGCGAACAAAATGTAATTTTTTCCTGGGGCAAGGAAGGTCTTCCTGTTCCAGTTGAACAAGCAAATACAACTTCTTCTGTGTAAAGACAAGCAGCTTGGCTGGAGAAATCTGGGACCACTAAATGACCCACCGGTTCTTCAGCCTGAAAAAATGATCGCTTAAAGATTACAATGAACAACACCTGACAGTAAGACACACAAACACACACACCCCAAACACACTGTGTCTTGCTTTGATTTCTTTCCCCCCCCAGTTATTTCAATTCCAGATTCCTACTTTGTAAATAAAAAATGAATTAAAAAGCAGGAAAGACACTTTTGACACACAAAAAATCAACAACTGCTACTAATTTTGTGAACTTTTGCATACTACACCTTCTGCCCCAAAGACTGAGACTTGCAAAGACAACTTTGATCATAAAGTAATTGCACAGATTTTAAAGCAATATTAGAAAAAGGAAAACAACAAGAGAAAAAAAGAATTTCATAAAGACATTATTTCCTCCACCAAAAAAGAATCCCATGCTTGTTTACTTGTTTGAAACATTTCAACATTTCAACAATTCAAACATTTCAAACAATCGCTTACTATCACCAATGGCCAATGTACTATCACACCATGCCTTCCTAAATAATATTCATAAGTTCAAGAGTAAACAGAAGGTAAAAACTGTTTAGTATTATGCCAGTTACCTGAAAAGGTGGGTTATATTGGGTGACCTCTACAACAACATTATCAGATGTGGGATGACCATTATCTTCCAGTGTTACCAAAGCATAATAGATGAGGCACGGGCTGTCACCAAGATGCCAGGCAGCAGCCAAAATCACCAGGCCATCACTATTCATTCAGGGATATAAGAGTTAAACAGACATCGAACTTACAAAAGTCTATTAAAACACAAGTAGCAAAACAAGGGTTCCTAGCTATTCAGCTCCCATGACTCCACAGCATTGGGCCATGGCAATTAACATGGTGTGAAAATGTGTAGATTGGGGTTTGCCCAATTGTAGTCCTCTACGTGTTTTGGACCTTAGCTCCTAGAAGCCTGAACTGCCTTGATCAGTGAACAGGGATGGTGTAGATGCATCCTAACTGCTCAATGCCCCCTAACGCATCTCACTGGTTTATTCTTCCCTATCCTCTCATAATCCTAGCTGGACTTAATTGTCCTAAACCAAACTAAACTCTATCTTCATCCCACAAGTACTGAACACCTTAGCCTTTTTAATATTTCTTCAAATGTTCAGAAAAAACACACATCACCTCAATGCTCTTACCTATTTCCAAAGGAGCACTTAATTTATTCTGCATATGAAATATCACTTACATAACCACACTCAAGTCCTCCAATTAGTGAATCAAAGAATATTAAGAGTGGGAAGGGCCCACAGGGGCCATGTAAATCTAACCCACAGCCATGCGGGAATATACAGCTGAAGCACCTCTGAAATACGTCCCTACTGCCAAAAATAGTGTCCAGCACCTCCAAGGTTTAAAAAGTGTAATGTTGCGGTGGAATATCTTGCTTATGACCGTAACCATTCCTTTTTGTTCCTGGTCCTTACCTCTAACTGACCCCATCACTTGACAGTTTAACAGCCAAGACACTCCTTTTATATATATTTTTTCCTCATAGCCCCCTTCTCAGCATTCCAAGGCCAGTGATTGGCTGGTTCCACTAAGGAAATGCAGACTAAGGATTTAATCCTTCTTTACTATGTTTAGCTGTGAAGCAAAATTGTCACAATGCAGCATTTTTAAAAGAATATTTCATCTGCTAATTAATATAAATATATGTATACATTTCCAATTTTTTTTGTTTTGTTTTGCTTTTGGCTGGGAAAGAGGAATTTAACAAAAGATCCCTGATTAAATTACAGAAATGGACAACTTTTTAAGCTGTTAAATCAACAAATTAGTAAGAACTTTAAAAAGTTTGGTATTACCAATCCTATTTGTGTTGTCATGGATGTAAAAAGAGATGAGCACACTATGAAATTGTTCACCATTGTTTTACTTTATGAATCTTGCTGTATTTATCCTT
This sequence comes from Anolis carolinensis, assembly GCF_035594765.1. Taxonomy (NCBI): domain Eukaryota; kingdom Metazoa; phylum Chordata; class Lepidosauria; order Squamata; family Anolidae; genus Anolis; species Anolis carolinensis. The sequence continues at coordinate 63,312,880 of NC_085841.1, forward strand.
TTAGCTACTTTCCCACTGTTTGTCCTAAACGCTCAGTAACAACTCTATCATACCCATAACACTAAATCTTTAGTACAGTTTTCCCCAAACTCATATCCTGCAGATGTGATTGAACTGCAGTTCACATTCACTATACTGGCTGAGAATGATAGGAGTAATAGCCTTACATATCAAGGAGGTTAGCTAGATCTGGCAGGTTTAAGAGGAGACTAAATTCAAAGACATAGCACAGTTCAGGTCTTCCAATTCAAGCAGAAAGGATCTAGCTACAGATGGAAAGATCCAGGCTTTTTACTACCACCTACACCAGTAAATTGTCCACTGTGAAAATGCACACGTGCATACTTTAGTGCATTCAATTTTCTGGATTACATTTTTTGTAAATTCCAGTAAACAATGCTCAGAGGTTCTGGGAATTACAGGCCCAAGATATTGGAATGTGGCAGAATGTCTACTCTTACCTAATATTTTAAACAAGAACTTACCGATTTTGCTGTAAATCCAAGTACTGAACATTGACCTCTCCCTTAATTTCTCCATAGTTACTTTCAGATCCCTGTTGAAACAAGAGATATTAAAGTACCAGACATAAGACAAACATTTAGTGCTATATTCCACATGTACTGCCACTTACCCATATCGATTCCATGATACTTTCTTTAAGTAGTCTATTTACATCCCAACTGAGAACCTGCCGTTCTGCAGTTTCATCGACTTCCCACTTGTGAAGATTACAGCTGGTTAATGCATAAAATCTTGAATTGCTGTTGTTCCAAAGAACACTAGAGAGCTGCATTAAAGAAAAATTATGGATAACGTATTTGATTTACTTCTATATTTGAAGGTTCCAGTAGAATGAAACAAGAGTTTACTATCCTAATGTTAAAAGTGATCAGCTTATTTGCATTTTTAAGACCCATCAGTTACAGTTCCCATATAAGCCTTCTTTTTCTGAAAATAAGCATGGAGTTAGAATCACAATATTGAAAGCACAAAGAAATGTGTTTGAGGGCCACCTATAGACTACAGGTTTCCCAGTTTGGCTGTAAAGTATTTAGACTTACTGCTGCATCATTACTGGGAGACAAGATGCCCAGCAGAGAAGAAACTCTTCGACCGATTCCTGAAAACATGCCTTGTCCTTGTGGGAGGCCATGCTGATGAATCTTTCCAGAGTTATCTGGCGTCAGTCGGATAAACTGGCTCCGTGATGATGATAAAATAAAACTTCCTCCCTAGAAGATGAAAAAAAGTTCAGTTTGGTCTATGACATTATTAGGTGAAAAGTTTTTGTTGAAAAGGAAAATGCACATCTATTGTCAGTGCTGTTGTTGCTATTTGCTATCAAATTGGCTCCAACATATGGCAATCTTATGTATGAGAGAACTCCAGGACGTTATGGCTTCTTCAATTAAACCAATCTTCCTGCAATTTGGTATTTGTCTTTCCCTACTGCCCTCCACTTTCCCCAGTGTTGCCCCCCCATCCCCAATGAATCATGTCAGCTCATGATACATTCAAAATATAATAGTTTTCCTCAAAGTAAAATTCTGCTCTCCTATTTTAAATATATATTATGGTGCCCCCGATGAAATCAGAGACAGAATAAAATAAAGATTTCCCAGAGTTGTTCATCTGCAACATTAAAATTTCATAAAATTGATTTTCACATTGAAGTTTCTATTTTACCTTTACAGCTGTGAGAAAACTGCAGAGAGAGCCTCCAAAATCTGTGCACGTCTCAGTGTAGGAACTTTCATGCACAAGACTGGGCCAATATCTTATCGATCCTTCACTTGTGGTAACCATTACTGATAGAGACTTGTAAAGACAGCAAATTAGATTGTTAGCTATGCAATCTGTATTGACATGACAAATGTAAATCATTTCAATATTTTAGTTATACTACCTATACTATGTGATTATGTGAAAAAATAAGGAATTGATTATTTAAGGCTGTTAAACATCGTGCAATGGTTTCAAGGAAGAATTTAGACATATGCTGTTTAACAAATACAAATCCTCCCATGAAAAATTTCTGGTTGAATGTTTTCCCCTATGTCTATCCCCCCCCCCCCAAAAAAAACACATTTTATCAATTTAAACTAGGCATCACAAAATTAAATACAAATATTTATGAAAACGGTGTTTGCATGGCTGGCATACTGACTAATCACTACACCATAAAGTTCTGAACGATTCAATGACCAAAGATATTCTAATTACTTTTGCATATTATATAATGAAAAACACTGTTACATTCCTCACCTGTAAAGAAGATGCCTCACCAGGAATGTTAAGACAGGCTACTGCTACTAAATCTGCATTCCCTTGAAAGTCACTGGGTGGCAATTGCAATTCCTTGCATACAGACAGCTGAAACACACAAATTTGGTACTTCATTTTGTTTGCCAATTTTTTAATTTAAAAGTATGCATTTGTGTTACTCTAATTCCATGAAAACACATTTTGAAGAATATTTATCAAAGATCAGAACAGCTTGGGCACACATCAGCAGTTATCTCCTTTAAAACAACACATAAGATAGCTTACTATTATGAGCAATCTTTCTGAGTCTAACAGACTGAAAATGTGTTTTTACTTTAAAGCCCATGCCCAATATAAAATCATTCATAGTCTAAACCAGGTTTATTCAAAGCAGTGGTCCACAGACTGGTACCATTCTAGAAGCCATTGACAACCAGTACATAGTAAATTTCCAGGAACCTACATGCAAATGATAAAAGGTACAAACATGAGACTGGTCTCAGGCTCATTGGAGAAAAATGCCCAGGCTGACACATCAGTTAATTTGAAAAGCACTGGTCTAAATTTTTAAATGATGCAAAACTGATGCATAGCCAGCTTAACATCACCAATACAATAGTTCTGAAGTTGCCCACTTGTTTTCTATATTTTTCTTATGAAAATGTCCATTATTATTTTTAAGAGTCTATATTTATGTACCTACTAGCTTGGGGACCTGGCAGTGCCTGAGTTATTAGATGAAGGCATTGTTTGTTTTGGGATGTTATGTAATATCACTGAAGTTTGGTCCAGATCCATTGTTTGTTTGGGTTAACAGTGCTCTCTGGATGTAGGTCAAGTATAATTCTTGTAAATAATGGTGAATTCTCCCCAAACCTCTTGTTCAGTTGCTGATCAATTCCTCTGTTAACTGTGTGCCGCAGGAAAGGGTAGTAAATGGTTAAAGTAGAGGCAGTGGGCGGGGTCATGCGAATTAAGGAGCCCTGGAATGTGCATTCTGGAGAAAAAACAGAACATCTAGGATGAAATTATCCCCGCATGAAAGCCTTCATTTGAGTGCGGGGCAGAATGGTGTTTGTGGAGGACACTGGCAAGGTTTGGGCTACATGTTCATGACATTCACTATAACCTGCATGTCAGTGGAGGGAGGGCAATGGGTATCTCCTACTCAGTGGGAATTATAGGTGTTTGTGGAGGCGGGAGGCTGTCTGTGTAATGGACACCTCCTCCACATACACATTATTCACTTTTATTATGTGTATAGATAGATAACTGACTCTTACCTTTGCAGTTGGTGATCGACCAATTTTCCAAATAATCAGTCTGTCTCTGTATACTAGCCAAGCCCATCCACTTCCATCTATTTGCACACTCAAGTGGTCCTCAACTGCAAGAAAGTACCAATTCTTAAACAAATCCTATCAGTTTTTTAAAATTCTATGCAGTGCATTTGGGAGTAGTCAATTAATTACCCACTGTTTGTAGAGCTTAAAGACAACTTGCTAAAATCATTACCTTTATCTTTGTGTATCAAGTCAAATTGAAAAGAAAATTCTCAGCAAGATCTCCAATAAACTGCATGTATTTATTTTATTTCGATTATTTTACCCTATCTTTTGTACAACTGCTCCACATAAATACTTTTTTTCTGAAGATTGTTGTACACCTGCAAATCTTAGGTTTTCCCTGATATTTTCAATATCAATTTTGCAGTGGGAAAACTGAGACCATCACTGAAGATATTTTATTATTACATTCATGATGTCATAGTAGCTAGCCACTGGTGATCAACCTTCCAACTATTTCACCTGCATTTTCTGCATGTTCTTTATAGGAAACCCCACATAAAATATGTTCTTATAGTCTCACATGGATGTTACTGGAACAGGAATAATTGTGGGAAAACTATTTCCCTCCAGGAAAAGTACAGATTAAGCATCAGCTAAAGTTGACAATAGAAACTTGCATATAAAAAAGCAGAGGAATCTAAGGCCCCTCCCATGCTGCCCCTATATTTCAGGATCTGATCCCAGATTATCTGTTTATACCAGATTATCTGGTAGTGGAGACTCATATAATACAGTTTAAAGCACATAATCTGGGATCAGATCCTGGGATATAGGGCAGTGTAGAAGGGGCCTAAGAATACTCTCATATTCAGCACTATCAAAACCACACGTTAAAAGTATCATTTGCTTGGTTTGATAAACAAACCTATTTTTACCTAAACGGAAATAAGCAGTATCTCATGTACAAGTACAAAAACTTTAAAGTTACATCTTTCTATCTCAGTCTTCAAACCCATGCTTTCCAAAATAGTTGTAGATATAAACATTAAAAGGGATTGGCAATGTTCCTGGGAATATTACAAACCTAACAGGCAGCTTTTAGGCTATTTTCCATGTTATGTTGTTTGCATAGAAAAAGTAAAATACTTACCACTAGCCATTCTTAAGGCCTCCATAACTTTTACTGGTAGGGGTGAGCCAAATCCTTTCACGTCATAGTTAATGGTTTCACTTCCTGTTGGATGATGTACAACCTTTGTGGGAGTACACCTAAGCAAAAAGAACGGCAATCAATATTTCCCATTATTTCTGTTTCAATTAAGTGGTAACCTTGTCAAGAGCAACGCTTCACTGACTGATGCTAATTTCATTCTTCACTACACATTCACACTGACCTCTCTCACCCTAGACTTTCCACAGATATATATTAACCTCTTTGCTTAGTTTTCTCCATACCTCACAACCTCTGAGGATGCCTGCCATAGATGTGGGCGAAACGTCAGGAGAGAATGCTTCTGGAACATGGCCACACAGCCCGAAAGACATACAACAACCCAATGATGTACAAGGTTTTCCACCTAGCCTAGTGGTTCTCAACCTGAGCCCCCCAGATGTTTTTGGCCTACAGCTCCCAGAAATTCCAGCCAGTTTACCAGCTGTTAGGATTTCTGGGAGTTTAAGCCCAAAAACATCTGGGGGGGCCCAAGTTGAGAGCCACTGCGCCCTAGCCCCTTCATTCCCATCTACACTACATAATGAATGTAGTTTAATACCGATTCAATTGCTGTGGCCCAGTGCTGTAGTTTCCCTAGGCCTTTCGCCTTCTCGCCCCAAGCGGCGCCTCCGGGGCCTGGGGAGGCCGCCCCTCACGCACTCACCGTGCCGACAGGGAGCTGACGTTCCTCCGGGTCACCGGCGAGAACAGCGCCGGGGAACTGACGGACGCCTGGCCCTTCCTGCCGCCGAGACGGAGGCCTCTTCGGCCCGACCCGCCGCCGCTCGGGGTATGAGGAGAGCCCACAGGAGTCGTAAGATACATCGCTTCACCTCAGGTCAGGACGCCAAGACTCACGGAGTTCACGGAGCCTTAGGAAGTACACGAGTTCCGCGGGCGACTCCCGATGACGCAGACTTGTGTCTCGCGCGCGCTCTAAATACGTCATCCGGATCCCGAGAAAAAGATTGGCTGGAACTCTTGAGAAAGGCAGAGTTGAAGGGCAGCCTCGGAAGAGCGGGGTTTTTTTTAGTTTTTGGCGGGAAGGGTCACACCCGGTGCCAAGCTCGCGATGCTGTTAATCGTTACCGACTTCCTTATTCAGCTTCTCATGGACCTTAGGGCAGTGGTCGTCAACCTGTGGGTCCCCAGGTGTTTTGGCCCACAACTCCCAGAAATCCCAATCTACCAGCTGTTAAATCCAATTTACCAGCTGTTAGGATTTATGGGAGTTGAAGGCCATAACATCTAGGGGCCCACAGGTTGAGAACCACTGCCTTAGGGGAAGATCAGAACGTGTTGTCGAAGGCTTTCATGGTCGGAATCACTGGGTTGCTGTGAGTTTTCCGGGCTGTATGGCCATGTTCCAGAAGCATTCTTTCCTGACGTTTCACCTACATCTATGGCAGGCATCCTCAGAGGTTGTGAGGTCTGCTGGAAACCAAGTCGGGTTTATATACAGTAGAGTCTCACTTATCCAACATAAACGGGCCGGCAGAATGTTGGATAAGCGAATATGTTGGATAATAAAGAGGCATTAAGGAAAAGCCTATTAAACATCAAATTAGGTTATGATTTTACAAAAGAAGCACCAAAACATGTCAGACAACAAATTTGGCAGAAAAAGTAGTTCAATACGCAGTAATGCTATGTAGTAATTACTGTATTTATGAATTTAGCACCAAAATATCACGATATATTGAAAACATTGACTACAAAAATGCGTTGGATAATCCAGAACGTTGGATAAGCAAGTGTTGGATAAGTGAGACTCTACTGTATCTGTGGAATGTCTAAGGTGGCAGAAATAACTTTTTGTCTATTTGAGGCAAGTGTAAATGTTGCAATTGGCCACCTTGATTAGCGTTGAATAGCCTGGCAGCTTCAAGGCCTGGCTGTTCCCTGCCTGGGGGAATCCTTTGTTGGGAAGTATTAACTGTCTGTGATTGTTTCATGTTCCTTGATTAATGTCTGGGCAATGCTGCGTTTGGTAGTTCCTATGTAGACTTTTCTACAGCTGCATGGTATACGGTAGACTCCTGCAGAGGTGAGAGGATCCCTCTTGTCCTTTGATGAACATAGCATGTGTTGGATTTTCTTAGTATGTCTATAAATAGTTTGTAGGTTGTGACAGGAACATGAAAGGCACTGCGGACTAAATCAACCAGAGAGGTCAGCCATTGCAGAGCACTTGAGCCAACCTGGACACAGCATATTATTTCAAAACACAGAAATGTTGGACCACTCTGACAACAACACAGAAAAGCCATTGAAATCCACAAACATGTGGACAATTTCAACAGAAAGGAAGAAACCACAAAAATGAACAAAATCTAACCACCAGTATTAAAAAACTTATAAAATCAGGACAGTAAATAAAGAGCAACACTCTAAAAGCAGGGGAAATCCAGACAAGAAACAATCAGGCCCAGCTAGCACCTCCCAACAAAGGATTCCCCCAGGCAGGAAGCAGCCAGGCTTTGAAGCTGACTTAATGCAAATTAAAGTGGCCAATTGAAACATTTATATTTGCCTCCAACAGGCAAGAGTTCTTTCTCCCACCCTGAACATTCCACAAATATATAAACTCCACTTGCCTACTTTCCAACAGTCCTCACAACTTCTGAGGATGCCTGCCATAGATGTGGGCAAAACATCAGGAAAGAATGCTTCTGGGACATGGCCATGTAGCACAGAAAACCCACAGCAACCCAGTGGCAAGATTTGTTCAGAAGAGGTTTAACGTTGGCTTCCTCTGAGACTGAGTCCCCTTCTACACCGCCATATATGATCCAGATTATGTGCTTTGAACTGGATTATATGGCAGTGTAGAAGGGGCATGAGAGAATGGGATTTGATGATCTAGTGCACAGCTTTCCCATGTGTCAAGACACCTTGTTATGTCCACTGCCCTGTTGTGTAGGTGTGTCACAAACGTAAGAAAAAAAAACCTCTGAGCCTATGTGAAATAAGCAATGAAGCCTACATCTATATATATAAAAGAGTGATGGCATCACGGCAATTTACAAAACAACAAAAGTACAGGCCCCCCAACCTCAAAATTTGACAACACAACCCATCATCCATGCCTCAAGGTTGATACAACAAAAAGAAAAGAAAAATAAAGTCCTAATTAGAGGGAGAGCAATAATTTTTTTTATCCAATTGCTGCCAGTTTAGAGGGCTAGGTTTCAGTTAGGGGACAGGCAGATTTAGGCCTCACTTAGGCTTCTTCCACAGATTATCTAATTTGCACTGGATTATATGGCAGTGTAGACTCAAGGCCCTTCCACACAGCTATATAACCTATTTATAATCTTATATTATCTGCTTTGCACTGGATTATCTTGACTCCACACTGCCATATAATCCACTTCAGTGTGCATTTTATACAGCTGTGAAGAAGGGGCCTCATATAATCCAGTTCTAAGCAGATAAGCAGATAATTTAAGATTATCAATATACAGTAGAGTCTCACTTATCCAACGTAAACAGGCCGGCAGGATAAGTGAATATGTTGGATAATAAGAAGGGATTCAGGAAAAGCCAATTAAACATCAAATTAGGTAATCGTTATACAAATTAAGCACCAAAACATCATATTATACAACAAATTTGACAGAAAAAGTAGTTCCATGCGCAGTAATGCTATGTAGTATTTACAGTAGAGTCTCACTTATCCAACACTCGCTTATCCAACGTTCTGGATTATCCAACACATTTTTGTAGTCAATGCTTTCAATATATCGTGATATTTTGGTGCTAAATTCATAAATACAGTAATTCTATATAGCATTACTGCGTATTGAACTACTTTTCTGACAAATTTGTTGTCTAACATGATGTTTTGGTGCTTAATTTGTAAAATCATAACTTAATTTGATGTTTAATAGGGTTATCCTTAATTCCTCATTATCCAACATATTCGCTTATCCAACGTTCTGCCGGCCCGTTTATGTTGGATAAGTGAGACTCTACTGTACTGTATTTACAAATTTACCACTAAAATATCACAATGAATTTAAAACACTGACTACAAAAACATTGATTATGAAAAGGCAGACTGCGTTGGATAATCCAGAACATTGTATAAGCGAATGTTGGATAAGTGAGATTCTTCTTTAATATGAAATAATTACTGGGATAGAATAATGCAGAACAATATAATCTCTAAAACCAGGACAGTAAATAAACAGGGGAATTCCACACAGGAAACAATCGGGGCCAGCTAACACCTCCCAACAAAGTATTCCCATCATCAAAGTCTGGCAAATCCTGTTTTCTCAGGACCACAGACAGTAGAAGCACATAAAATATCGCAAACAACATCACTCTGAAAACAAGGGAATTCCAGACAGGAAACAATCAGGGCCAGCTAACACCTCCCAACAAAGTATTCCCGTCATCAAAGTCTGGAAAATCCTCTGTTTTCTCAGGGCCACAGTCAGTAGAAGCACATAAAATATCGCAAACAACACCACTCTGAAAACAAGGGAATTCCAGACAGGAAACAATCAGGGCCAGCTAACACCTCCCAACAAAGTATTCCCATCATCAAAGTCTGGAAAATCCTCTGTTTTCTCAGGGCCACAGACAGTAGAAGCACATAAAATATCGCAAACAACACCTCTCTGAAAACAAGGGAATTCCAGACAGGAAACAATCAGGGCCAGCTAACACCTCCCAACAAAAAATTCACTCAGGGAGGAAACAGCCAGGCTTTAAAGCTGCAAGGCCATTACATCCTAATCATTTTTCCTAATTGCAGCATTCATACTTGCCTCCAACAAACAAAAAAAAACCAATCAGAAATATTGTATATTCACAACCTTTAGGAAATAATATCCCCTGATGGCGCAGCGTGTTAAAGCGCTGAGCTGCTGAACTTCTGGACCGAAAGGCCACAGGTTTGAATTGGGGGAGCGGAGAGAGCCTCCACTGTTAGCCCCAGCTTCTGCCAACCCAGAAGTTCGAAAACATGCAAATGTGAGTGCATCAATAGGTACTGCTCCGGCGGGAAGGTAATGCCGCTCCATGTAGTCATCCCACATGACCTTGGAGGAGTCTACGGACAACGCCAGCTCTTCGGCTTAGAAATGGAGATGAGCACCAACCTCCAGAGTAAGACACGACTGGACTTAATGTCTGGGGAAAACCTTTACCCTTGACCTTAACTACCACCAATTCCTCAATACTTTATTTCCCATACCACCATACTTCACCACAGCAACGCGTGGCCGGGCACAGCTAGTTTTTATATATAAATGCAAGGTTTTCATGGGATATGTTGTGTCCCCATATATTTCATTATTACAATTTATGAAGGTCTCTATCTCATAAGGGGTTGGTTTAACTTCTAGTTTGCTAGAAACACTGAACTACTGTCAGAAAACTATACAAGTCTAAATACTGTCAACAACACATTAGGGAAGCGCTGGCCTAGTGAATCAATCCCTTGTACATAGACTCATAAAGCCTGAAATAAAAATCTGAGATCAGTTTCTACATTTCTGAAATTATAGTAGTCTTCTGTGTTTTCATTAGGCCCCAAAGTCTTTTGTCTGCTTCTTGTTAATATAACATCCCACTGAGCCATAAAAACATTGACTGCCTGTTTTGTACATTTCTACTTGACTCTATAAAATAATTTTCCTTGTTTTGTATATTTATTTACTCTATATACCACCTTTCTCTACCCCAAAGGGACTCAAGGTGGCTAATAATAGTGTTTGTATCAGTAATAAACATTTTGTAAGTAATTGATGGTAAGGGATCTCATTTGAATACTTAATTTTTAATTATTTGCCCATCTTATGGTATGTCAGTTTGAGAATACAGTAGAGTCTCACTTATCCAAGCTAAACGGGCCAGCAGAAGCTTGGATAAGCGAATATCTTGGATAATAAGGAGGGATTAAGGAAAAGCCTATTAAACATCAAATTAGGTTATGATTTTACAAACTAAGCACCAAAACAAAATGTTATACAACAAATTTGACAGAAAAAGTAGTTCAGTACACAGTAATGTTATGTTGCAATTACTGTATTTACAACTTTAGCACCAAAATATCACGATATATTGAAAACATTGACTACAAAAATGGCTTGGATTATCCAGAGGCTTGGATAAGCGAGGCTTGGATAAGTGAGACTCTACTGTAAAACTTTAATTTATACGTCAACATGATAAGTCTTTTAAAATATGCATCGTTTAAAACATGCTTTAGGGATTTTATAGTGTTTGCAAAATGGAAGTACTATATAACTGGCCCAAGAACTCAGAAAAATTACCTACTATCATCTACTGCTTTTGCTGTAACATGTTTCTAATCCCTTCCAGTCCTTTCTCCCAGAGATGTTATACAATTTCAGTTTATTTAGATAAGTTTAGCAATATTTCAAAGCTTATCCTGTTTGATAAAGTCATGCTCATTTGCTGTGTATCATCAAATCAGCTGTAAAGCAACCTTAAGATCTTAAGGCAGCTGAATAAGCCAGATTTTTCTGCATAGTTCAATAAAGATCCTAAAACAGAATACGTGGAATTAATGCATTTCTTGGACTGTTATCTTGATTTGGGCTTATGCGTACCTTAATAAAGAACTGTAATCTTCAATTTAAGTACTCTAATTTTCTCAAAGTTCTGATGCCCATTTGATGAAATGTATTATGTGGTAAAACTTTTATAACTATCACAATTGAGATGGCGAATGGAGGAATGTATTATCACACAAATCTGAAGTGGAGAATGGACACTGAAATGCTGTCTACACTGCCATGTAATGCAGCTCCAAACTATATGATCAGTGTAGCGTTTAATGGCTGTTTAATGGCATTGAACTGCATTTTGAGTCTACAACAATGGTTCTCAACCTGGGGTCCCCAGAAGTTTTTGGCCTGACAGCTGGTAAATTGGCTGGGATTTCTGGAAGCTGGAGATCAAAAATATCTGGGGACCCCAGGTTGAGATCCACTGGTCTACAGTGACCATATAATGCAGTTTTATTTTGAATTATATGGTGGATATGATGGAGGCCTAAATTTCATCTGCTATGAAGAAACAAGTGCATATGCCGAAGAGACAGAAATATTTCCCAAATGTATATAGATCCCCATCCTGCTGGCATTTGGCCAATACGTAGCAGAATACTACACTGGTTGGCAAACATTTCCTAAAGTTTGATAACAATGCTCACATTATAACTTAATGAGGTTCAGTGGAGAGACATTTATAAATGCTAAGGAGTGTTATTTCTGTAAGGTCACTCAGTGGACTGCCTTGGTTGAGCATGGAATCAAACCATGATCTCCAGAGCAGTAGGTCCAGCACCCAAAACACTACACTACACTGGCTCTTTACTTGCCTTTGTCTTCCTCTGAGACTGTGTGACTTGCCTAAAGTCACCCAGAGCCATAGTCAAAGGTTCAAACCATCTCAGAACAGACATCCCATTACTATGTATGTTGAGGGAACATTTCAAAACAATCTTCTTCTTCTTCAATCATATAGTCGTTTCCGACTCTTTGTGACCTCATGGACCAGTCCACACCAGAGCTCCCTGTCAGCCGTCGCTGCCCCCAGTTCCTTCAAGGTCAAGCCAGTCACTTCAAGGATACCGTCCATCCATCTTGCCCTTGGTCTTCCTTTTTCCTTCCATTTTCCCAGCATCATGATCTTTTCCAAGCTTTCCTGTCTTTTCATGATGTGGCTAAAATACTTCATCTTTGCCTCTAATATCCTTCCCTCCAGTGAGCAGCCGGGCATTATTTCCTGGAGGATGGACTGGTTGGATCTTCTTGTGGTCCAAGGCACTCTCAGGATTTTCCTCCAGCACCAAAGTTCAAAAGCATCTATCTTCCTTTGCTCAGCCTTCCTTATGGTCCAGCTCTCGCATCCATAGGTTACTATGGGGAATACAATTGCTTTCACTATGCGGACCTTCGTTGCCAGTGTGATGTCTCTGCTCTTCACTATTTTATCAAGGTTGGCCATTGCTCTCCTCCCAAGAAGTAGACGTCTTCTGATTTCCTGGCTGCAGTCTGCATCTGCAGTGATCTTCGCACCTAGAAATATAAATTCTGTCACTGCCTCCACGTTTTCTCCCTCTATTTGCCAGTTATCAATCGGTCTGGTTGCCATAATCTTGGTTTTCTTGATGTTTAACTGCAGCCCTGCTTTTGTGCTTTCTCCTTTCACCTTGGTGATAAGGCTCCTCAGCTCCTCCTCACTTTCAGCCATCAGACTGGTATCATCTGCATATCTAAGGTTGTTAATGTTCCTTCCAGCAATTTTAACTCCAGCCTTGGATTCAAAACCATAGAAGGGATTTACTTCTAATGACTTGGATTCTGTTTCAGAAGATTTGCAAATCTAGTAGAGGAAATTTTTAATTTTTTGCTTTTTAAAACAAAAGCAGAGTTTCAGAATGTAAGAGTTAAAAGAGCCCTCCTTCTGTAAGGAAAATGCTCTCTGAACTGATCTCCGGTATTTCTTAAACGAAATACCAGAATTACACATTTAATTTCTCACCATCTATTAAATGGAAAAGGATTGTGCTTCCAAGCTGTCAGATTTAAAAAAGAGTAAACATCCATATTCATAAATCAAAGCAGCATAAAATATTTACATTGTAAAAACAATTTACTGTTTTATATCTTCACAAGAATAGAATTATAATTAGATTCTCTGAATAAAAAGTTTAGTACAACCATGTTTTAAAATACACAGGAAAAATATAAACACATTTATTATACATGAATTGAAACATAATTTAAAATTACTTGGAAATGCGTTACATTTCCATTTCTTATATTATTTCATTTTTAAAGTCTTTTTTTTTTCAGGATTTTACATTTAATGCAACATTTTCACTGTGCTGGATAAAAGACTGTTTCTTCATTAATTTGCTGAAGAGTCCATTTGGGTTTGCAAGCAATGTTTCATGTTTTCCACACTCAACAATTCTTCCTTGATCAAGAACTGCAACAGAATTAGCATTCTGAATAGTGGACAGACGATGGGCAATTATGAGAACAGTCCTTCCTTCCATGAGTCGATCTAATGCTTCTTGGACAAGGAATTCATTTTCAGCATCCAATGCACTAATTCATGAACAAAATGATGAGAAAGCATATATTATTGTCCTACATCGCACTTTAGAACAGTTACGTTTACTAATTTTCTTTCATTTCAGGTTTTTCATAACGTGACAATATGTTAAGAGTATTTACATACATTTCTTTTTTAAAACAACAACTTTATTTCTGTGTAAAAATACACTTTCTGATAAATCAAGTCCCTGCTGAAATCCAGGTAAGCACACATATTTTTAATCTGCAAGGTAACATACTTCTTTACACTTTTGTTTCAAATCTGTTCTCATATTAGACTTTTTACTAGCCCCAGAGTGAATCTACATTGTAGAATTAATGCAGTTTGACACTACTGTAATTGCTAGGGATTGATGTCAATGAATCATGGGAGCTGTAGTTGGCTAAGGCATCTGCACTATCGGGCAGAAATGGCTAAAGACCTTGTAAAACTACAACCTCCATGATTCTATAACATTCAGCCATGGCAGTTAGAGTGGTGTTGAATTGCATTAATTCTACAGTGTAGATGCAGCCCACAAGTCCAGCTTGATTCTGATTGGCCCACTTTTCAATTCTGTCCGTTTTGTACACAGATAGTTTGAGAAATGCATAACCAGTCGAAGAAGTAGTTCATTATCTCACTAAACAATTATCCCTTTCTAAAACTGACTGACCATCTCCAAGTCATCTATCAGGAGCAATTGTTTTGTCATAGCAATCATTTATCCCCTTGATAGATGAGTTTTTGCTGATAACTGTGATTGAACATTCTAAATATTGTAGATACAGTGGCTAGATTGAACTCAATTAGTTTTCTCCTTGTAAGTGGTTTTCTGTATTATAGAATCATAGACAAAAACCTTGATTTTAATATTCCAACAATATTTCTTATCTCTCACACAAAAATGATACCCACTTATAGTTGTTAATGATGAGTTTAGTACTTCGGCATTGTTTGTGTGTTTGGCAGCTTATTAAACTATATTCAAGGATTTCAACAGAGGCAATATTTTACTGGGAATTTCATGCTTCCAAGAAAATATCATGCCCAATGGGAACCTTGAATTCTTTCTGCAATGTGTTAACAAAGAATATGTAAACTCCTTTGATGCAAATTCACAGAGACAGTAAAAAGTGACAGTGTTCAATAGTTAACAGATAAGATCGATAGTAGAGATGCCAATCCATCCCTACTGTCTTGGACATGGTTGCTTTTCTTTTAAGTAAAATATTTTCCACTTTGTTATTATATTGTGTCACTTTTATTACTTACCTTGTCGCTTCATCAAGAAGAAGGATTTTTGGATTCTAGAAAACAAAATTAATTTGATTTTATATGGACAATATTTTTGAGAGGGAAGTTTTAAGACTGCAAAATTTAGTACAAGAATTGGAATGCAAATCAATTTATATCATCAGGAAGATTAATCTCAGCGATTTAGGGGCCCCTGGTGGCACAGTGTGTTAAAGTGCTGAGTTGCTGAACTTGTGGACCAAAAGGTGTTAGGTTCAAATCCCGGGAGCAGAATGAGCACCCCAGCTCCTGTTAGCCCCAGCTCCTGCCAACCTAGCAGTTCGAAAACATGCAAATGTGAGTAGATCAATAGGTACCGCTCCAGCGGGAAGGTAATGGCGCTCCATGCAGTCATGCCGGCCACATGACCTTGGAGGTGTCTACGGACAATGCTGGCTCTTTGGCTTAGAAATGGAGATGAGCACCAACCCCCAGAGTCGGTCACGACTGGACTTAATGTCAGGGGGAAACCTTTACCTTTACCTATTGATTTACTATTCATGTGAAAACTGCACTGTGTAGAATGGCGTTAATTCGACAGAGACAAAAGTGGCAGGTGTACCAATACTGAGAAAACCAATGCAATATTGAAAGTGATTGTGGCAGAATGATAGTTTCTCAACTACCATGTGCGTTTCTTTAAGGATATTATTTCCCACTTTGATAATGATAATGTTAAAGCCAACGTCATTCATAACTGGTACTGGCCACAGTTAGATACTGTTTCAATTCATTCGTTAGATGAGAAAAAATGTGATTTAAAACAGATTTTCATGAATAGCAGGGAGTCATGATGAAATCACAACATTCAGAAGATTTTTTTTCCTAAAGAAATGTTTCCTTAGTTTTCACATGTCATATATTTTGAAATGGTAGTGTCACATATTCTCTCTTAAGTTTCGTTGCGTGTACTCATGCATGCACTACTTGAAAACTGAATTTCTTTGAGAAGGCATGTAGCTTGAGTGGCTTTAGCCCCCCCCCCCCCCCCCCCGGCCGAAATTCTCAGGGTGGTCTGCGAGAAGGCCTTACATTTATTATTTAAACTGTTATGTTTATTCATATCATGATCTGATCACCATGCACAATATATCACATTGGGATAACGATACAAAAGGTTTGCTGGGTAGATACTCTCCCACCCAGGCTCAGACCCCCCCCCCCCTCGAATCAAAATCCCCCCCCCCCAATCAAAATCCTGGCTACAGGCCTGTCTGAGGTTTCTCAGCTAGAAATAATGTACAAGATAATAATAATAATAATAATAATAATAATAATAATAATAATAATAATAATAATAATACTTTTATTTTTGTATGAAGCCTTCATCTCCCAGAAGGGATTTGGAGCGGCTCACATGGGGACAAGCCCAACCAGATCACAACATCATAAAATAAGCAATTTAAAGCACAACCATCATACTTAAAAACAAAATAAACAGACCATAGTTTAAAATAGCATAAACTATAAAAACATAAAAAAACCCGATCTTAATCAAATAAATAAGGTGTATGGGTCAGATAAAATGCATGGGGCAGGCAACACAAGGTGGGGGAAATGATCTTGGGGTGGAGAATAATTGTGAGGTGCCAGAACAGATTTCAGATCTGAATAGGAGCCAGGATATGGAGAACTTGTCTAATCGAATGCACAGCAGAACATCCATGTTTTTAATTGTTTATGGAAGATAGAGGGGATATTATTGACTAGGGACAGTTAACTTTATTCGATGTTTAAACAAACTGGGGAGAAAGGAGGCTGCTGTACGTCAACTTTAGTAAAATGAAGAATGTGCAAAACAAACATTTTCAGAAGAGTGCACTGTGCTGCATGTTCTTTTAAAAAATAAACAGACAAAAGTATCTAAAATTTGTCAGAATCTTTCTCCTCTCATCAAAAGACAATCCCCAGGTTACAAACAAGATAAGATGTGTAGATTTATTCTTGTTGAATTTGTATGTAAGTTGGATCAGGTATATTTTTAAAGTCTAACTCCAGCTCTCTCTGTGTGTGTGTGTGTGTGTGCAAACTTTGAATAGCATAGGGAGGGGTTAACACTCTTGTAATATTGGTTTTGCTATCTGTTCCCCTCTGTTCAGGAGATTTCACCTTACTTTTACCCTGTGACAATTGTATTTCAAAATGTTTGGGTTGTGGAAACAAGGATTGGTGATAAAGTTTCAGTGGAAACACATTTTTCCCATGATAACTCTTCTAGGAGTGAATGTCCCTTTCTAGGGGTAAATTTCTCTCACTACCTGTTGTCTCTCCCCCGTTTGTAACTAGGAGTCGGATGTTTGTAACTTGGAGACTGCCTCTATACAGATAAGCTTGAGGTAAATATCCTACTTAGATGGCATTCCATACTAGATATTAGGATTTCTCTGACAAAAAATCCTAATATCTGAAAAAAGGACAATGCATTATTGTTTGGTATTTGAATATTACCAGGATATGATCACAACCAGATTACAGAGAAGATAATACATTCAGCAACAGAGGGTCCTTGAAGTGTCTTCTACTATGTAAAGTCTAGAGATTTTACTACTAATATGCATGAAAAATAATCAACAAGCTGTAATTATTGTTACCAAAGAGCTAGCTATTGTTCTTAGGGCAAAAAGTATAATACTTTTGACATCGTGATTAAAATTACTGGTAGTTACTTAACAGGCCCATTAGAGGCTGCTCTCCGCAGAACTGGCTGTTCTAGAAAAGGCTGTAGAGCAGGTTCCTGATTTTTAACTCCTCAGAAATGGCAGCAGATTGCAGAGTAACACATTCTCTCATTCTCTCTATATATCTCAAACATGATATTATTATAACTACAAGATTTCCAATTTAAAAAATGCAACTCCGGAGAAAGATTTTTGACAGTATTATTCTCATTAGCAAAATAGGCAAAACAGGCTTACCTTGAGAAGAGCTCGGGCAATTGCAATTCGTTGCTTTTGTCCACCTGTCAATAAATAGAATATTTATTTATTTACCCTATTTAAACCCCGCCTTTCTCACCCCAAAGGGGACTCAAGGTGGCTTACATATGGCACAATTCGATGCCTTTAAACACATATAAACTATAAACTTAAAATATTTTAAATTTAAAACATATAGACATTTAAACATTACAATCAGTTAAAATCACGCCATCGAAGAAATCGTGGTCTAAAGCCATTCCATGGTCATTATACATATTAGACATCTATTATTGCACTGCACAGATTACAATTCTTTTTAAAATACAAAAACCTAACACTTTCCCTTGTCTTAATTAAACTTCCAGCTTAAATACTGTAGAGATTCTATGCTCCCCACTAATTTACAGAAAAAGTTAAATATTTATAGATAGAATCACAGAATTATGAAGTTGGAAGAGACCTCAAGGACATCCAGTCCAACCCCATTATGCCAAGCAGAAATAAACAATCAAACCATTTTCAACAGATGGCCATTCGGCCTCTATTGAAAAGCCTCCAGGAAAGGAGCTTCCACCACACTCCCAAGCAGCATATTCCACTGCCAAGAAAGTCTAATGGTCAGGAAATTCTATCTAATGTTTAGGTAAAATCTCTTTTCCTGTATTTGAATCCATTGTTCCGTTTTCTTTCTAGGGCATCAGAAAACAAGCTTGCCATCTTCTCAATGTAACATTCATCCATATAGTTTAGCATATTATCATTTGAAAGCATTAACCACATAAACACATTTTCAAAATGGCAACCTCTTACCTGAAAGAAGAACTCCTTTTTCACCAACTAAAGTATCAAATCCTTTTGGAAAATTTTGGATAAAGCTAAAAGCATTTGCAATCTCTGCAACTTTTTCAATTTCTTCCATAGTAACTGCAGAGGGGTTTTCCGCACCATAGGCAATGTTTTCAGCGATAGAGCATGAGAACAGAATGGGTTCCTAGCATGTGTGAAAGCACAGAGAAAAGTCACAATATATAGTTAGGGAGTACAACTACATGCAACAAACAGGATGAAAAAGTAAGCACAATATTCTTTAGTACACACTGAACTGTTCAAGTGTGACTTTCAAGAGATGGAATTCAAATTGATAATGCAAAACAACCCTCCAATGTTTCCAAAAGTCTGTCCAGTGCTTAGAATGGCAAAGTACAGTAAGAGGTTCTTCGTATAAAGAGAAAAATGAATGAGAATAAATAAATACTACAACAAAGAAACACAACTTATCTAACTCGGGCAGCTTACAGGGAGGTTACTACCCCCTTGTTAAGCCAGCTCCACTGGCTGCCGATATGCTACCGAGCCCAATTCAAAGTGCTGGTTTTGACCTATAAAGCCCTAAACGGTTCTGGCCCAATCTACTTGTCCGAACGCATCTCCTCCTATGAGCCAGGAAGATCCCTGAGGTCATCTGGAGAGGCCCTGTTCTCGGTCCCGCCTGCCTCACAAGCGTGGCTGGTGGGAACGAGGGACAGGGCCTTCTCGGTGGTGGCTCCCCGGCTGTGGAACACCCTCCCCAGAGATATACGGCAAGCCCCAACCCTTTTGAGTTTTAGAAAAGCCTTAAAAACATGGCTTTGTGCCCAGGCTTTTAACGAATAAATGATAAAGACGACCCAGATTGTTATATGGATAAAGTTGGAGGATATTGGACGAACGGATTTTAAGCATATGTTTTATGTTTTATATTTTATACTGTATTTAATTGGTTGTAATATATTTTTATATGTTGTTGTTTTTAATGATGTATCGGCATCGAATTGTTGCCAATTGTACGCCGCCCTGAGTCCCTCCAGGTGAGAAGGGCGGGATAGAAATATTTGAAATAAATAAATAAATAAATAAATAAATCTTCTTACCTGACTCACCGTTCCAATTTTAGTCCTGAACCAGAGTGGGTTTAGCTGACGAATATCAACACCATCAACAGTGACCACGCCTTTAAAAAGTTAAAAGGATCTTGTTAGGTAAAATTTCAGATTCCAAATTTGCAAAGGAAAAAAAGAACAGGAAATATAGAATGAAAAACAAAAAACACAGATACAAGTGTTGCAGTGGTTTATAACAATACATTTCAAGTAGCTTTATGAAATAAAAAGATGGGGTCTTTCATGTCAATGTGAGATTTGTGTAATGAGAGTGTTTAAATGTAATTTGTGCCATGCTTGTATTGCAGTCAGATTGCATCATCCAGAGTGTGTTATAGTGTGTAAAGAGTTAATCACTAATGAGCTATGATGACCTTGGTGTGTGGCTGGAACTAGGGAGGATCCAGACACAAGAGTATGTGCATATCTATTGCGTCAGTTCAGTCTGTCTTGAGTTCGAGTTGAGTTTGAGATCTGTTGGAGAACAGATTAGTCCTGTGTTTGTTTGTCGTCTGCAAGTAAAGCTTTGTATATTGCTTTTACTGACGTCTCAAAGTGTCGCTTCATTCTGCGCTCCATTGCTTTTCATACTACTACCGCTGCGCTGCAATACTCTGACATTTCATACATTTTTATATTTCCAGAAAAGAGAATATTTTTCTCTGCAGCAATGTGAACTTCTATAGAGGTCTCTATTTAATATGATTCAGATAAATATGTGTCATATCCAATTACCATATTTGCTCGAATAATGAGCACCTCAATTTTGAGATGCACATTACAAAACAAGGATTTGCCAAAGAAGAAAGGAGAAGCAGCACCCTTTCACCAAGCAGAGACTGTTGAGTTTGAGGAGAACGGGGCTTGGGGAAGGAAGCTACTGCTCCTCCATCAGGCTGAGGCTGGTGATGGAGGGGCACAGGTACCTTTAGGCCTGCGAGTCTACGGCACCATAGAATGTAATGCGCACCTTCATTTTGGTGAAGCAATTAAGCCAAAAAAGATGTGCATTACATTTGAGTAAATACGGTGATTTATAGGACTGAAGGGATGGCAAATCTCACAAGAATATACAGAATCCATACTATCACTTGAAATGAACCCCTCAGAATACGTGTAAAAATACTGGGTGAACCTAATATGTATCTCTGAAGCTTTTTCATACAGTTCTTCCTTATTCAGGAACAGAAATGAGTTTCATCTATCTCTTCAAAAATTAAATAATGGTTATTGACCTTTTTATTAGGTGCTACTCCTTCCACAACACCCTAACACTGCATTTTCCCTCAGTAGTCACTGCCTTGAGCAGATACACAAAACTCCTACATCTTGTCGTTTGGAATTCATTGTGGAACTGAAGAATGTATTTCTTCCCTCTCAGGAGGAAAGTTCTACTCAAGTAGTATGAATCTATAGTCAGGCTCCATATACACCAGTGGTTCCCAACCTTTTTTGACCAGGGCCCACTTTGACCAGGGCCCACTTGACTGCGAACCACTCTCCAACATTTGTACCAAAAGGATTACCCATCAGTTTTTGATCAACTTTAGATTGGGTTTGGTTATTTGGGATTTGGACAGACCACATCAGATCTAGTTTCTGGTACAGAACATATGCCATCCAGTAGTCGCCATCTGCTTGCAGAAAGAAGTCTCTCGGGACTAAGGAGGCTTATTGGGTGGGAGGGGCTGGGAACTACCTCCAAACACACATACACACACACACCCTCATTTCTGGGAGCAAAACCACAGTGCTTGGGGCCAAGTGGGGGGTGGGGAGGGGGCTTTCATACAGTCCCAGGAGGAAAGAGGAGGGAGGCACATACACACAAACCTGAAATGCCAATGGCGGTCAAATATCCCCATCTGCTGCTGCCCCTGATGCTCTTTCTTCCCTGACCTGCCTCTTTCGCCTTCCCTCTCCTTGGAGGCAGGCTTGAGGGCCTTCCTTCCTTCCTTCCTGCCTGCCTGCCTGCCTGCCTGCCTTCCTTCCTTCCTTCCTTCCTTCCTTCCTTCCTTCCTTCCTTCCTTCCTTCCTTCCTTCCTTCCTTCCTTCTCTCCCTCTCCTCTCCTCTCTCTCATTCTCCAACAGCTCCGGGGAAGCCGCGAGAGGGGCAATGGCACTGGCCTTCTTTCTCTCCCTTCTTCTCTCTTTCACTCTCCAATGGCACGAGGGAAGCTGTGAGAAGGCAAGGGGCAGCAGCACTGGTCTCCTCCCTCCCTCCCTCCCTCCTCTTCCTCTCCTCCTCTCTCTCGCTCAGTGGCACACAGCCCTGGCCGTGGACCTGATTTTAAGTCTTGCAGCCCACCCGTGGGCTGCAGCCCACGGGTTAAGAACCACTGGCCTACACTGACCATTTAATGCAGTTCAATGCACACTGCTTGAGCAGAAATAGCTTCAAACTGCAGTGGCCAAACAGCAAAGGTGCCTTGAATCCCTATTACTAGAAAGATGGGATAGAAATAAAGATAAAGATGATGATGATGATATTCCACAAAAGCACTCAAAAGAAAACCCTTTTATGTGCACCAGTGTTTTGTGGTTTAAGTCACCATCCAGCCCACAAACTGGTTCCAGGGTGTCCTGTATAATCATCGGCACAGCAAAGCCACTTTCTTCAATACAGTTTTGAAACAGCATTTTATGGTTAGTATGGATGGCCCCAACATTACATACAAATTCTTACCTGAGATGGGATCATAAAGCCTAAGCAGAAGAGACACAACAGTAGATTTGCCAGAGCCGCTTGGGCCAACCAAGGCCATGACAGAGCCCGCTGGGATGGAAAGGGTAAAGTCTTGGAAAATTAAAGTTTCTGGACGAGTTGGATAGGCAAACTGGATATTTTTGAACTCTAGAGCACCTTTGAAAGCATCCTGGTTTAACATAATGCCCTCTAAATGGGGTGGGGGTGGAGGTGGGAAGAGAGACAAGAATAGAAATTTTCAAAGATATCCACATATAAATACATTTTGAATGAAGAAAGACCCATTTGTCCAAGTAGCCTTCATTTTAGTACCTTGACCGTTTTATGTTCAGTAACATCATTGTTAAGCCAAAGGGTTTGCTTTCTGACATGATAGTGTCTTATAGATCTGGGCGTGTGAGTCTTGTTGTATTTTCAAGTTGTTTCTGATTCATGGTAATCCTATCATAGGCTTTTCTGAGGCTGAGAGTGTTGTGGCTTGCCCAGGATCACTTAGTAGGTTTATATCGTCAAGTGGGGATTCAAACCCAGCGTCATATTCCAATGTTCAAACTATTACCCACTTTCATAGAGTTGTCATGATAAAATGGCATGGAGAATTATGGACGCTACTTCATGTTCCATTCTTTCAAATGGGGTTGGCAGACAAGAGGGCCCTAAATATATAATAATAATAATAATAATAATAATAATAATAATAATAATAATAATAAAAACTTTATTTCTAGACTGCCCTCCCTCCCCAGAGGGACTCAGGGCAGTTAACATACATATAACTGGCATACATTCAATGCCACAATTTCTTCATTAATATCAAAAGTATAAAATGAGAATAACACACACATTATAATAAAAATTCCATATTAGAAAAAACAATAAATTTAAACATGAAAGTCAGTAAATGCCTAATAATGCAATTAAGCAATTGTGTAAGTCTGATTTTAGGCAACTGTGCTCCCCAGGAATTCCCTACTCAGTTCAGAAAGATGAAAGTACAAGAAGCTATGCAGACTCTTTTTCCTTTCTTTTTTTTTACATGTGTTTTCCCACAAACCAATGTTTCACTGTTTCTGCTTTTGCATATCACTATTTAATTTTGTGTTTATTTTTTAATTTACTCTAAGCCTTTCCTGAAACCTATCATTTCTTTGGGGAACCTATTCTTAAAAAGACTACATCTATACTATGCTATTCCACTCTTCCTCTTGTTAAAAATAATGTAACAAAATGCTGGGGGTGAATGTACAGTGGTTGTCTTGAGAATTACAGTGGGATTCCAAAGGAAATAGCCCCTGCTATAGATCCCTGTGGAATACCTAAGTAGGGAGCACTGAAATCACATCTATGCCACACCCACTATGTTCCCACTTGCAGCCAAGTAAAATGAGACTTTCAGCACTAAATCATAGTGGGATAGGGGTTTGTTTTGATGATTTATTTCTAGTGGGAAAAGAAATGATTTTTCAATGTCCCAATAGTGGCCCGGCACCGTACAGCATCAAGAAAAGTACAATGTCATGCAATAAGATCTAGACAAATATGACACTAACACAATCCAAGTGTGGTATAGCAGTGGCAAGCTTAGCAGGTGTTTTCAGCAGCAAACATAAAGCTGCAACGTTTGCCTTTGAACACCTCATTGCAATTTTATTCCAAATCACTTTGGGAAACCTTTAGCCTCCAGATATTTTAGATTACAATTCCCACAATAATTACACATCACCTTTGTTGGCTGGTACTAATGGGAGGTGTAGTTCAAAACACCAAGAGGGTAAAAAGTGCCTTGTTCTACATGATAAATATTTTTTTTCCTCTGGAATGTCTTAGTGTTTTGGACTTGTTTTGTAAAAACATTTCCTCACCCCATCCTTCTATCTATATTCAACCAATCCACGGAGGCTACCTCTTCATGTATCTGATTATCTATTCAGTACCATAAATAATTTTATTCAGTTCTGTTGCATCAGACTAATATGGCTACTTATACATCTGGAATGACTCATAAGATATTATTATAATTTAAGCAAAATACTTATTGCATTCTGATTTAAAGTGCCTATGGATACCATGTCAGCTTAAGCAACTGCAAATTTTAATGAAAACAGAGAACATACCATTAAAAGGAAGTTCTGGCTTTCGATCAATGAGTTCCCAGAGACGCCCTCCTGCACCTAATCCTTTCATTAGTTCAGAATAGAAAGAGCTCAAACCTAAAAAAGAAAATGTATTGTTATGCATGAATGATATAGAATATATACTTGTACTTGAAAAATGCACTACTGAATACTCATTCCAATGATTCCTGTCAACACACAGCCTGAAAAACAAGTTCTGTACATTTTACAGAATATACTCCTCCAATGCACTTTAAAACAGTAGATTATAAAAAAGAACATTCTTGACAGGAACAGTTCATGTAATAGCCTCCCTCTCCCAGTTCAAGAGGGTAAGTACACCCCAAGACTGAAGACAGTTGCATGTAATACAGTTGTTTCACTTCCTCTCTTTTAAATAAAAGGCAATTTTGAAATGGCTGGCAGTACTTCAGACATGAAGGAGGAAATCTTCCTTGTCATCACCTGAACTTTTGATCTGTGTAGTTTGAAAAGCTAGATGGGTGTATCTGCTAAGGTGCTCCTGTGTCAAGTAGAGAGTCTCCACAAATTACATTGAGATGCTATTTTCAAGAGTTCTTTACAGCTTTCATCAACATGCTCATGATTTTGTCACTGTGTTTAACCCTTCTCTGTGGTCTCCATTGTGAAGTTCCATTCTGTTTTATTTCTTTATCCACTCCTTGTATATGCTGTTCAGACTAAGCAAGCTTCTCCACCTTTAAGATTATGTATCCTTTTAAACTGTAGATCCATTCACATATACACCCATATCTAATTATATACAGTGGGACACTGGTATCTGTTGGAGCTTAGTTCCAAGACCCTCAGTGAATACCAATCTGTCCCATTATATACAGTGGCTCAGTAAGATGGGGTTCTTTATATAAAATGGCGTACAATGAGTGTCAAAGAGAGCCTGAGGATCTGTGAAACAGAAGGGCATGCCTAGGTATCAGCTTAGTGTTTGTTGTGTGGCAAAATCAAGGTTTGCTTTTTGAATTTTTTTCTAATATTTTCGAGCTGCAGATGTTTGAATCCATGGATACAGAACCTGTGGATATAGAGGGCCAACAGCATTTTTCTTTGTATTAGAACTGTACTTGACTTCAGGACTGTGGAAATGCACACCGTTCTACTCCTGTTGTTTCTTATGCACTCATTCTACAATACTGTTCATCTATTTATGGAAAGTTCTAGTTGCCTCCTTCATGGTTGCTCTAGGAGAAAATAAATCACCTTTAACACTACAGATGTAGAATGAATATAATACTTCTCATAGGCCCAAGATGTCTTCCTGTTCAGAATGTTGAACTTAAGAATCACATTTAGTGTTTGGCCATGCCAATTTCACTATGATTGCAGGTTTTTTAAGAGTAGACAGTTTAATCTTGGCAAAAAAAAATTGAGACTATAACAGCTCAAAATGGAAACACAACATGGAGGAGAAATTTGGAAATTATAGCTTGTATCTCTTATTAGTGAGGAACATGACTGGTTTAGTGAAATACGGTAATTGTGGATAGATTTCCTAATTAACTTAGTTAAAAAAACAGTTTCATCTGAAATCATTATAGAGAAAAATTAAGCAAGAATATAGCACTGGTCACCAGTATTATACGATCTGTGTCTGAATGCCTGATCACCATCTCCTAAAGTAGTTACTTTACTCTCAGGTCAGGAACAGAAAACAGAATGTTGGTGGACAGCAAAAGAGATCTAAAGATGGGCTTAAAGCTAACCTTAAAAAATGTGGCACGGACAGCGAGAGCTAGGAAGTCCTGGTCCTTGAGTGTTCTTACTGGAGGTCAGCTGTTACCAACAATGCTAGGGATTTTGAAGAGGCACAAATAGAGGGCGAAAGGGAGAAACGTGCCAAGAGGAAGGTGTGTCAAGCAAACTCTTGTCAGAGCCGCCTTCTATCTGGAAATGTATGTCCTCGTTGTGACAAACCATGCAGATCCAGAATAGGTCTCTACAGTCACTTATGAACCCACCACCAAGACTCTACCCTTGGTAGAGGGTACATTCATACTGGGCCAAGAGTGATAGCCTATGAGGATCTATACAGTCTATACAGAATTTGGGATTGTAGCACTCTGAGGGGGGGGGGGGGAGAAATAAATATGATCATGTTTCTCAGAATACTGCTATCATCTGAAGCTAGGGATTTCCTACATTATATGGGGAAAGCTACTTGGAAGTCTTTGTAACAGATATGCTAATCTTAAAAAATGATTTGGAGGTTTTGAGCTGATACAACAAGTTTCCTGGTGAAACCCCTGCTCTGAAAAGTTCATAGAGAAATGCCTTCTCTTAACGCAGTTATTCCATGAAAACTATTGTGTTTTTATTTTTGTCCCACTGAAAGCCTGTAAGTCAAACACCGTAGGCAAGCCTTTGATACATTAATAATAATAATAATAATAATAATAATAATAATAATGAAATCCAGCATATCTATCTTGTTTGCTGTGTCATAATAATAATATAATAATAATAATAATAATAATAATAATAATAATAATAATAATAATAACAACAACTTTATTTTTATACCCCGCCTCTATCTCCCCAAAGGGACTTGGGGCGGCTTACATATGGCATAAGGTGCCTAAAGCAACGCATAAAATAAATACACAGTACAATACAAAATAAAACCACTAGTATATAAAACAACAATTTGAGATCAGAACAGTGCCAGCAACCTAAACTGTCATCTATCGTAAAAACATGGCCAACTGTAAACAAGAAGAAAGGAAAGGGATAGTGCAAGTTGTAGCTAAGGAACAAGGGAATGGGATGAAAGTGCTGTGCTGTATCATAATTGTGGACTATTGGGCTTGACATTCTCAGAGGTTTGTCTAAACATCCAGAACTGACTCAAAAAGATCATTATAAATTTTAAAAAGTTATAATGAATGAGTTTTTCTGAGCATGTATATTTTATAACTATAATAAGCAAAAACCAATTCTGATTCCTATATCATAAGGCAATGTATATCCATGTTAAGACATTACCATGTTAACATATTAAGACATGTTAAGAATGCACCTTAAGATGGTTTTTTATGCACTGGGCATTTTAAAGTCTTTTAAAATAGTAGTATAAATATATAGGCCACTTGGTGTTTAGAGATCAGACCATAAAGAAGAGAAATAAATATTTTTGAAACATGCCAGGTTTTGAGTTTCCTGAATCTCATCTTGTATTCCTAATGTCCCTTTTTTCTAATCAATGAATGTACATAGCACAGTCAATAAATGCTATTTCTCATTATTTTCACGTTTTCTCTACACCATTTGCTAAATAAACAACTAAGCAAATGAGTTCAGATCAATTCACTCACAGTGCACACTTGGGGACTGGTCTGATTTCATCTGGCTTGAGCAGATGGGTTGCCAAGCATATTTTGAGTGGATTACTTTCTGATACCTGTTACATCTGTTATTTGAACTTGCTTTATCTGTAGCACAGCAGTAAAGATAACAATGATGCATCTGAAGGCTCTATTTATTTCCCAGTCAAGGTTTCAAACATGCACTATCCTAATTAAGTGGCTGTATAGAGGCTATGGATAGTCTACCCCCCACAAGGTCTGGCTCCAGGTATATTAATTGGTTTAATATCAGTTATGAATATATTTGAAATTCCTCAAAGAACTGCCATGCTAATCTTCCTGTTCCATAAGACCATTACAGACCATTATTATTATTATATAGACCAAAGTATGCAGGCCAGTGTTGCTGTACTGGACATTAATGATAAAATATATAAAGCTACATCTTTTAAAGGTAAAGGTAAAGGTTTCCCCTGACGTTAAGTCCAGTCATGTCTGATTCTGGGGTGTGGTGCTCATCTCCATTTTTAAGCCGAAGAGCCGGCATTGTCTGTAGACACCTCCAAGGTCATGTGGCCAGCATGACTGAATGGAGCGCCGTTACCTTCCCGCCAGAGCAGTACCTATTGATCTACTCGCATTGGCATGTTTTCGAACTGCTAGGTTGGCAGGAGCTGGAGCTAACAGCGGCTGCTCACGCCGCTCCCGGTGCTTGAACCTGGGACCTTTCGGTCTGCAGCTCAGTGCTTTAACGCACTTTGCCACCGGGGCTCATCTTTTATAGGACATAATTATTTTGGTAAAATTTAACACAAGTCTTTTAATTCTCTGTAATTCTATTAGTTAGAAATATAGTTTTTCTGCAACTATATAGCTAGGCTAAGAATATCATAAGCTAAAATTATTAACATTCTGCACCAAAAATATTAAGGGGAGGTGAATTCTGCCCTATATGCATTATGCAACGTTTACAGATTTGCACACCTTTTTTGTATAATCTGTACTTCCCTGTGTAGTATTTAACAATTACCCAATGTATTCCAATTTCCTAGTGATGAAGGGGGACAGAGAACTATGCAGTGCACAAAGAACTTATGATACTCTTACTGGTAGAAACACTGTTCAGCTGTACCTGACATTTTGAGGATTTATGTCCACACATTTTTAATCTTTGCAACCAGAGGAACAATAACTGGATTTGTTTTTTTTAAAAGTCAAGACTCCTTAGCAGCCAAATTATATGATCATTATTTAATTTTGCTGACTTTCTGTACTGAAATCATGGTGTTCACATAGTCATGATATTTACCAGGTAACTGATACACTTTAAAATACCTTTGGTCCTTCAAGAGCCATTCATACCAGTTACTTTCAAGGCCTTTAAATTATTTTTATTATCAAGTATACATTTTATGATGCATACCTCCAATGCTTATGCCAACCCAGAAGGCATACATTAAGAAAGAAGACAGTTCACCAATAGTCATGTGGGCACTGCCCATCAGTAATCCTCCTTTGTATAAAACAGAGAGCACAATCAAATTCCCAGAGAGCCCAGTCTGAGGAGGAAGAAAAGAAAAGAAAACGCTGAAAGAGTAACATGTATTTCAATACAATCCTTCAAGCTGCATCTTCTGAAATGCTGTTATATTTAAAAAAAAACAACACCTAGGCCCCAAAGTCTATCCCCTATCTAATATAGTAACTGGGAAAAGCATCCTAAGGGAATGCCTGAATGGAGCAACACTTTCATCTCTGTTATTTTAAGCAGGAGGATCAACACCGGAAGAAACTCAGTTACTTCTGAGAGATATTTTAGGAATCCCGATTTTATTTTTGGTATTTTCTAAAGACAAAATACTTCGAAAAGTTTCCAAGGATAGCTAAATACATGTTAGCCCCCAAAGTGCCCTAGACCTGTGCTTCTCAGGTGAAACTGGTATGGTGGGCTAGCAACTGTAGCCCTAGAAATTTGCTGGGGAATGGCAGAACTTCTAAGGGATCAGCACCAATCCAGGGTACACCATGTTGAATACACTACTCAAGCAAAACACATTTCTGCTACAATCTACCTGTAATTTTCATTTATTTCCCCAACAATTTTGCCCTGGTACACATCAAACTGAAGGTTCCCAATGCTCAGGAATTGCTACTTTGATATGCCAGACAAGAGGCGTGAAGCAGAAAGCCAAGATGGACATGTTTACTGGAGTAATTATCATGCAACCAATTGCATGATTTACTGACCTGGTGACTAATTTATTTGCACACCCATTAGAGCATAGCTCTTAAAAGCATCTTTGGTTAAACATTTTTTTAGAAGTATACCATTAACCTCCAACTACATTTGAAGAGCAAAGACTCTCTCAACTGCCATAAGAACTGCTTAACGGAAATATTTATGTCACATTGATCCAATTTCTATTTAAAAGGCTTCAATATCCAATCTGCAAATTTGCTTTTAATCAGATAAGTTTCCAAAGAGGTTTTGAGAGTTTTAGGGCAGCTATTGGCAAAGAAACTCTCTGACAGGTCTGGATGTGATGACCATAGTTAATACTGACAAGCAAATCCTCAATAACACACACATACATGCACACATTCCATGTTCTGAGGTGTAACTTATACGGTTGCAAATAATTTTCTGTAAAGGAACTGTAATATATTAGCTTACAGGGAAAAATAAACATGGCTATGTATACAACCTAAGAACATTTTAAATACTCCAAAAGCAAAAAAATTTCCAGGTGTGTTTCAAAAACACTTTACGGATTCCTCACCTTCTCCTTATACTTACTGCTCCAAAGAATCCTGCTCGAGCTATGGCTTCCTTATTGGCCAACTGTAGCACATAGTCAACTTTGTTCCTATATTTCTCCATTTCATTTAACTCGTGTCCAAAAGCTCGAACAGTCCTTAAATTTCCAATCCGTTCTTCTGCTAACTATAGGAGGGGAAATCAAGGAAAACTTTCTAATACATCAGGAATGTTAAGAGTTCTCTCATTAAGCAAACACAGATGGAATGGATTTCTGCTAAGGGATTTATATAAGATAAAGCCATTTTCCATATGTATGAAAAAGACACAGTAGTATAAGGGTTTGAGCACTGGAATGCGATTCTGAAGACCAGGATTTTAATCGCCAGTCAATCATGAAAACCCACTGGGTGACACTAGGCAACTCAGACACTCTCCGCTCAAGGAAAACCTGTGATAGATTCATCTTAGGAGCACTGTAAATTGATAATGCCTTGAAGGCACACAACAACAACGACATAAAAGGCATGTCTGAGGTTCTTCATGGTTCAAAGAAAAAGGAAACTGATAACAGAGATGAGTCTATTTCAAATCAGTGGCATGTTCCTGAATGTCACTTTTAATACATACTGCTTCTTGTTGAATAGATGTGGGTTTTTTAAATGTATATCTAAAGATATATTTTTAGTGGGGGGGGGTCCTCACAAAATGTGCAAAATTCAGAGATATGTAAAATGAGAACACATACCCTGTTTCCCCGAAAATAAGACAGGGTCTTATATTAATTTTTGCTCCCAAAGATGCACTAGGTCTTATTTTCAGGGGATGTCTTATTTTTCCATGAAGAAGAGCTCACATTTATTGTTGAACAACAAAATGAACATTTATTATATACTGTAAAGTAGTTGTCATCACAAACCAGCATAACCAGACAAACTATGAATCCTATCAAGAATTTCTTGTTACTACCATTATTTACATGTACAACAATCTATGGTACCTCTTGCAATTTAGGTTTCACAAGGTTTCCACGCTGATTTCTCTCTATTCTAGTTTCGATGTAGTCATGAATGATGAATAATATAATATACTATAATAATAATAATATGATAATATAATAATAATATAATGATATACAATATATTAATGAGATAATATAATATAGGATATAATAATAACAGAATATGATAATAATATGGTATTAATAGGATAATATAATAATGGGATATAATAACAGAATAGCATAATAATATAATAATAATAGGATAATATAATAGAATAATAGAATGGAATAGAATGATATAAAATATATTAATAGGATAATATAAAATGGAATATAATAATAATAACAGAATATGCTAATAATAAAAATAATAATATGATAATATAATAGAATAATAGTATAGATAATGATATAAAATATATTAATAGGGTAATATAAAATGGAATTTAATAATAACAGAATAATAATATAATAATATGAAAATATAATAGAATAATAATAGAATAATAATATAATGATATAATAATAATAGAAAAATATAATATAATGATATAAAATATATTAATAGGATAATATAATAATGGGATATAATAATAGTAACAGAATATGATGATAATATTATGGTAATAGAATAATAGTATAAAATAATCAGTTTCATGGCATAGGATAGGAATAAGGATGAGAGGAAAATCCCAATGCGTCCTGTACCTTTAAGGAGCGAAGCCTTGGGGAAGAGTGGAAAGCCCTCTTCCTTCCCTCCCTCCCACCCTCCCTTGCCCGGGCTCCAGGAGCCAATCAGAAGCCTCTGGGAAGCAAGGCAGCATGGCCAGGAGGGAGACGGAAGAAACGGCAGCAGCAGCAGCCACGGAAGGTTCTTCAAGCCGTGGCTGGGGGAACAGGAAAGGCAAGGCCAGCCAGGGAGGGAGGGAGGCACAGAAAACAAGCACTTTCCCTCCCTCCCTCCCTCCCTCCCTCCCTCCGGTGTGTGTATGAGGAGTGCTGCTTTAGCCCTGCAGCCATGCTTCCCAATGGAACTCTGCTGCAGCCTTAGTTGCTAGGTCTTACTTTCAGGGGAGGCCTTATATTTGGCAATCCCCCCAAACCCCTGCTAGGTCTTATTCTTTGGGGAGGTCTTATTTTCGGGGAAACACGGTAGATAAATTTCAGTCTGTGCATTAATTTAAGTAAACCAGATCAGTTGAAATGCAGATAGATCAAATCCTGTGTGCTTACTCAAAAATAAGTTTAATTGAGTTCAATGAGGCTTACTCTCAAGCAAACAAGTGTAAGACTGTAGCACACAGTGACTTCAGCTTGGCATCAGGCAAGGTTGACTGTACTGCACTGATTACTTTAGATAGTTGTGCAATGACACAAGACCAGGATAGTGCAAACAACAGAGAAAGAAAACTTCTTTATCCCACAGTAACAAGAATTAAAAAACAAAACAGAAGTGTTCCACACTTATGTAATCCAATGTTCTTTGATTCTCTAACTGAACATCAATCAGGACATAGCTAGGTGCTTGGGGAACATATATAAACACAGGGGAATTTTGCTGATTTTTTTTTTAAATTATCTTATTTAGCTTAACAGACAACTATTTTGTTTTGACATTTGAGCACTCCCTCTAATATGCTGTATCGTCATCTATAATGTAATTTATTGTTGTGTGTGTTCAAGTCCACTGGCAGCCCTAAGGTTAGTAGATCGATCACAGGGTTTTCTAGTCAAGATTTGTTCAGAGGGAGTTTGTTTTTGGCTTCCTCTGGGGCTAAGAGAGTGTAATTTGCCCAAGGCAAGCTGAGTTTCAAACCCTAATTTGATAATGTCCTAGTCCAACACTCAAACTACTACACCACACTGGCTGTCTCTCTTGCATAATTACTTCTCATTATTCTTTAATAGCAGTTACCACCCTGCTGCATTATGTTATGTTCTGCTTTAAAATAAATAATTACAGAACTCACCTGTGTAGCATCCGCAAGAGAATCCTGTGTCATTCTAGTAAGTTTTCGTAAATATCTTCCATACAGCACAGCGATAAAAGCCAGGGGTGGCACCACACTTAGAACAAATGTGGCCAGTTTGGGAGATACAAAGAACTAGAAATAAAAAAACAACAACTTGATTTTAACATTTGAGTACAATTAAACAGATCCTGCTATTTCTATTTACTGGGGTGAAAAACATTTAATGCAGCATAATATGCTTCCAACATTTCACAGGGGTTTTGCAATGTATTTACCACCACACATAATGGAGGAGGAGACATAGAATATCCATGGAGAGGAAATGGCCAATCATCCTGGCTGCCGACTACAACAATTTTTAAAATTTTAACTTTTATCTGGTTTTGTTTAGATTGTCTGTTTCCCAATGTATGTTGTGATACCATATATCTGCTATGTTATCATTTAATTTTAATAATGTGTTATTATTTTTGATGTAGATGTAGATCTGTTTTTGGGATTTGGGTGGATTGGTATTTTGTCTTTGTCCAGTCTTTACGGCATTGAATGTTTGCCGAGATTTGTTGTAAACTACCCTGAGTCCCTTTGCGGAGATAGGGCGGGATGTAAATAAAGTTTTATTATTATTTTATTGGAAGTACTGCAGTTCTTCAGCTCTAAAAAGTGCTAGACAGGCGATGGTACAGATAAATGTTTCACTCCTTGTTGCTGGATGAGTCCTTTGGAGTCAAACTGCAAATGTTATCACCACTGATAGTATTTGTACTAAAAGTGGGAAGGTTACAGCTCTAAACACAGATGCTGCTTAGAGTCATGAGTTAAACCTATTCCAAGTTGGATGATAGAATTGCATCAGGAGTCACAGACAACTGCCAAAAACCTATGCAATTATGTCTACATGTTTTATTGGATTATCTCCCACGTATGCTTTGATCTCCACATCACCTGTCATAAGAGAAATTACACTTTCACTGCCACGTATACATGCATTTTAGAGCAAAGGTCTTTGAATATTAGCACATATTACAATGCTATCTTTAGAGAAAATGAGCACAAATTATTTGGATCTGCTTTGGGGGCTACTAGACATAGCCGTGTTACCACTGCTGTTTCCAGCTACAGTAGAGTCTCACTTACCCAACATAAACAGGCCAGCAGAACGTTGGATAAGCAAATATGTTGGATAATAAGGAGGGATTAAGGAAATGCCTATTAAATATCAAATTACGTATGATTTTACAAATTAAGCACCAAAACATCATGTTATACACCAAATTAACAGCAAAAGCAGTTCTATACATGGTAACGTTATGTAGTAATTACTATATTTACAAATTTAGCACCAAAACATCGCACTGACTACAACTGACTACACTGACTACAAAAACATTGGCTACGTTAGATAAGCGAATGTTGGATAAGTGAGACTCTACTGTATATGCAGAGATTCTCGTGAACTCATGGCCATCATGGGTGTCCCAATCATCAGAACCATTAAGGGAAGGGGGGAATCCCTCCACCTTCTTCCTGGTCACCTCTGTTGATGCCAAAAAGGGGCACCTGCAACAACCCGAATCTCACACAGAGTTTTGTGTCTCTGGCAGTGGTTTTCTGCACTTATTAATGCACGGAAAGCAAACTCTGGAGTATCCACCAACTTTGCCTGACACAGAATAAAGAATTTTGATAGGAAGTTTAACCCAGGGAAACCCACACTATTCCCCATATTTAAACATCATGAAGACAGCCAGAATTCAATTCAGGATAAGTCTTGGTTTTCTTACTCAAATAAATTGGCTCCTGGTTCAAACTGTGTTCTCTGTCTACTGAACTACATTGCTCTCCCCACACATAATTAAAGACTTCCTTATTACAGTATCTTTGCACAATGGCTTTGCAAGTGGAATCCTGAATCCTTTATAATATCAACCAAAGTATTTTGGCTTTTCCAAACAGAGGAAAGGGGAGAAATAGAAACAGACACATACCATCATCCCAACTGCAACTGAGGCCTGAGCACCAGCTCGAAGTCCATCAGAAAGGTTTTCAGTGACTGAACGGCCCAAGAGTGCTGTATCTGAAGATAAGCGATTAATCAGCTCTCCAGTTCTAGTTTTGTCAAAGAATGCTATCTCTTGTTTCAAGAGAGAAGAGAACATTGTTGCTCTCAGACGTTTCACAATTCGTTGTCCTGCAAGGTTCAAGAGGTATGACAATTTGTGACAAAAAAGATTTTACAAATATAAAAAAATTATTTCATGTCAAAAGCATTGCATAACAAATACATTTTAAAATAATGAGAAAAAAAGGAAATCACAAGCAACTAAATAGTTTTAGACCAAAAGCAGGCAACAGCAACCGCATTGTCCGTAGCTTTAAACAACTCCTCCTCTGTACATGAGGCAGGACATTGTGGGCAAGCATACATATGCAGAGTTGTTTGTTCTGCTCCACAGTCACACAAGGTGGAGGATTCCTCCAGGTAGTGCCACCTTGCCAGGTTGTCTTTTGATCTGCCCACTCCACTTCTCAGTTTGTTCAGGGACTTCCAAGTTGCCCATCCTTGGTTTGCCCCTGGAGGAGGACCCTCATGGGGGGCCATCCAGTTAGAATTGCCTGGTTTAGCTGCCCAGAGGGACACCCTTGCTGTTGCTGGAGGAATTATCAAGAGGAGTGGTGGTTCTCATGAAGCTCCTCCCTGATTTGAGTCTACTGGGAGGAGGCTGATGCAGTGGATGGCTTTCACAATGTTCGACCTTATTAAAAATGAGCTAGCAATATAATTTGATTTAAATGGCTGCAGCAAATCCTGGGAAAATGTGTTGGGCAAAAATGTGGTTATGATCATTGTGTTCATAGAGGAAACAGAAGTTTAAAATGGCACAAGATTATGAATAACAATTTTGAATGGCAATAGCAACTGTCCCTGTGGAATTACTAAATGATAGTTAGTCTAAATTAATCATTTCTAAAGCAAACAACAAAAACTTTAAATGTGGAAGTTTTGGTCTGGTATTTATCTCAGTCATTCTGTTAATTACACACACACACACAAAAGGTGACTTGGCATTTTACCCAATTACCTGCTGTCTGCATGAGGTAGACACGGGTTGCATTGGCAGCAGCACCACATAAAAATATTCCACTTAACAAGGCACAGAGGTTGGATAGGTTTTCCGTGAGGTCACCACTGGGATTTGTGTAAATGACATCAATAACTTTTCCCAAGAAAAAAGGAGCAGACATAGTGATCACACTGGAAACAGTCAGAAAGCCAACAGCAGCTAGGGAAAACAAAAACAACTCTTTTAAATAACTTATTATTTGATATATGCTTTATATTTAAACTGAGAACAAAACAAAAATTCAGCTCTATACAGCAAATGTCCATAATATATTATTCATGCTTTCAAGAAGGATAGCCTTTTCAGTTTGCTACATGTGTTTCTTGACACAGTATTATGTGATATTATGCAAATGTATTCAAATGTAGCCAGTATCATGCAGTGGTTTGAGTGTTGGACTAGGTTTCTGGCGAATAGGACTTAAAGTTTCTGCTCAACCATGGAAACACACTGAATGAGTTTGTAGAAGTCATATTCTCAGTCTCAGAGGAAGGCAAAGGCAAACCTTCTCTCACAAATCTTTCCAAGCAAACCCCAGTAGAGGTTCGCCTTAGAATTGTTCTAAGTCAGAAGTGACTTGAAGACACTCAATGAATTCAAATGTAATTCCCATACTTATTCCCTGAAAAGTGTGAGCAAGAGTACACACTTAAAAGAGTAAATGAATCTCTTATTATGGTAGGTGTTTATGTGGAAGACAGTTCATCAGATGCACAAAATATCTTTTGGAGTGCCCAGATAACCAAAGAAATGGGTGTAGTGATAAACTGTTGAGGTTGCACATCTGGCTTTTTACTGAAGAAAAGACTATGGGAAACCCCACCCCATCCTACTGGCAACTAGATAACTTTATCTAGAGCACCCCAGAGCAGAAGGCACAGGGCAGCTTGCAGTTGCCTCTCTCTGACCAATGGAAATACCAGCCCTGCTGGCAGAACAAGAAATACTGAACAAGATGGACAAAACAAATCTGTTATGGTTCAAAGCAGCTTCCTAGCTAATAAGGCTGCTTGATCAGTTTATTTTTCTTTCTTAAAATCTTTAATTTACAAAACCACTGAAACCACTGAGTCAGGTAGTAGACAACTGCAGGTCTGTGCAAAGTTATGTACCAAGGAGAAAAACTGTTGAGGGGATTTCCATCTTATTTAGAAATACAACCTCCACATGTTGGAGAGCATATCTATTTAGTGGCTTTTGCATGCAGAATGCCATATACATTTGCAGCAATAGGCCAAATACATGATCCATACTCTGGGCTGTACAGGCCATCTGCATAGCCACAAGGAAGGCATGATCTTTAACATGTGGAGGTTCCAGAGCTTGGTCATGTTGACGCTAATATTATAACCCCTGAAGTCATACAATGAAAGACAGAGAACTTTTCTAAGCTCTAGGATATTCAACATGCAAGGCCAATATTTTTCCACCTGAACATGTTGTATTACTGAGGGAAGAAACAAGGTAGGTAAAGCAGTTCTTTAATGCATGGGGTTGTAGCTCAGCAAAATAATTCATGCAGCATCTTCATGTTGAATCCCTGATGTCTCCTGCACATCAGATGGGGCTCCTAGTTTAGTATACTAAACTGTTAGAAGTGCAGCTAATTATTGTCAACAATATTAGATTAAATTGACCAATGCAATTTTTAAGTACAATATATAGCAGCTTTGTATATTCCCAATGGTTTAAGGAAGGTTGATCCTAAGAAGGGGTTATTACAGCATTTATAGGTAAGATAGCATAGAAAAAGGGCACCACTGAAAAGCAGATTACACGACTACTAACAAAGAAGAGAAACACAGAATGTATAGTGATCCTCAAAATTCTACACAAAGAATTATACATGGAGTGAGAAATGGCAGCTGTCCAAGTTGGTTTCAACAAAGGAAAATGTACTAGGAACAATATTATAAACAGACTAGCTTTGCCCGGCCACACGTTGCTGTGGCTTATGGGTCTCATTTGTTGGCCAGGAGGAATAGCAGGGAATAGCCTTGCAGCCTCAAAGCCTGGCTGTTTTCTTCTTTTGGGAATCCTTGTTTGGTGAGCTGGAATGCAACGGAATAGGCTTGCTGCTTGGAAGCCTGGGTACTTGCGTTCTCGGGGAATGTTTTTTTGGGCTGCTAGAATTGCAATGAATAGCCTAGCTGCTTCAAGGCCTGGCTGCTTGCTACCTAGGGGAATCTTTGGTTGGTCAGCTTCAATAGTACAAAGTAGTATCGCTGCTTCAAAACCTGGCCGCCTTCTACCAAGGTTAATCCTTTGTTGGTCTGGTTGAATTGCACTGAATAGCCTTGCAGCTTCAATGCCTGGCTGTGTTATACCTAGGGCAATCCTTGTTTGGCAAGCTGGAGTAGTACCCTTAATCAAAGAGCCGCTTTGAAGCCCGGCTACTTGCTTTGTAGGGGAATCATTTTTTGGTCAGACTGAATTGCACTGAATAGTCTTGCAACTTAAAAGCCTGGCCGCTTTCTACATAGGGCATCCTTGCTAGGCCAGGTTGAATGGGACAGAGTAGCCTCGTGGCTTCAAAGCCTGGGGGTTTTCCACCTAGGGGAAATCTTGGTTGGCCAGGTTGAATAGCAATTAATAGTCTTGGTGTGGCAGGTATAAATGCTGCAATTAGGCACCTTGATTAACATTTAATAGCCTTGCAGCTTCAAAACCTGGCTGCTTCCTGCATGGGGAAATCCTTTGTTGGGAGGTGTTAGCTGGCCCTGGTTTTTTCCTATCTGAAATTTACCTGTTTTCAGAGGGTTGCTCTTTATTTACTGTTCTGATTTTAGAGATTATATTGTTCTGTATTATTATACCACAGTAATTATTATATATTATATTTATAATCTTATATTATCTGCTTAGAAGTGGATTATATGAGGCCCCTTCTACACAGCTGTATAAAATCCACACTGAACTGGATTACATGGCAGTATGGACTCAAGATAATCCAGTTCAAAGCAGATACTGTGGGTTATGTGCCTTGGCATTCTGGGTTATATAGCTGTGTGGGCCTTGAGTCTACATTGCCATATAATCCAGTTCAAATCAGATAATCTGTATTTTATAAGCAGTGTGGATGAGGCCTAACTGAACACTGCCTGTGCCCTGGGTGCCATTTTGGCTGAGGGAGTTGCTAGGACATGAAGGGGGAGGGGCCTAAAGGCAGCAGGACCTACCTTTCTGACTGGCAGTTAGGGGGAGAAAGGCTCTTCTTCATCCTCTGTAATTTGGACTATTTTTCTAGGTTTTTTTATTGAAAGACATAGTTTGGATGCCTATGTCTTTTGTGGCCAAATTTGGTGTGATTCGGTTCAGTGATTTTGTTGTTTACTTCATAGTAAAATGAACATTACATTCTTGTATATATAGATTTTAATTAATAATGTGCATGAAACACAGTGTGTATTGGAGATATTGGATAATGAAGTGCACCACAGAATTTCAGAAAGTCCAACACAGGCTGTAACCCTATACCCTGTTCAGCCTTATGACTAACCAGGAGTACCTCTGTCTTGTCTGGATTCAATTTCAATTTGTCTGCCTTCATCCAGACCATCACAGCTGTCAAGCACCAATTCAGGACCTGAACAGCCTCCTTAGCAGCAGGTAGAAAGGAGTAGTAGAGCTGAACATCATTTGCGTACAGATAGCATTGAACTCCAAAACTCCGGATGAGCTCTCCTAGTGGCTTCATGTAGATACTAAACAACATGGGGAACAGCACTGAACCCTGTGGGATCCCACAAAACAATGGCTGCAGGGGCGAGCAGATGTTCCCATCAACACTTCTTGGGAACGGTCCTCCAGGAAAGACCAGAGCTACTGAAGAGCAGTGATCCCAAGCTTCATTCTCATGAGGCATCCCAGAAGGATACTGTGGTCTACTGTATCGAAGGCCTCTGAGAGGTCCAGGAGAGCCAACAGGGACACAGATTATCTACTAAACATCTGGAGGGAAAGGCACTGCAAGTTGGATTTAGGAGTTGGATTAGGTGGGTTGCTGTATCCTTGTCTGTCTTTGTGGTGGGGCACTGAATGTTTGCCTCTATGCGTTTTTTAGTGCAAGTCCCCTTGGGGAGATAGGGCGGAATACAAATAAAGTTTTAGTATTAAAGTAAGGTTTTTCCCTTGACATGAAGTCTAGTCATGTCCGACTCTGGAGGTTGGTGCTCATCTCAATTTCTAAGCCAAAGAGCCTGCGTTGTCCGTAGACACCTCCAAGGTGATGCGGACAGCATGATTGGATGGAGCGCC
The DNA here is from genome assembly GCF_035594765.1 of Anolis carolinensis. Taxonomy (NCBI): domain Eukaryota; kingdom Metazoa; phylum Chordata; class Lepidosauria; order Squamata; family Anolidae; genus Anolis; species Anolis carolinensis. The sequence continues at coordinate 63,354,151 of NC_085841.1, forward strand.
GTTATCTTCCTGGTGGAGCAGTACCTATTGATCTACTCGCATTTGCAAGTTTTCGAACTGCTAGGTTGGCAGAAGCTGGGGCTAACAGGGGGAGCTCTCTCTGCTCCCCGAACTCGAACCACCAACCTTTCGGTCAGCAAGTTCAGTAGCTCAGTGGTTTAACCTGATACACCACCTGGAACTCCTAGTTTTAGTATTATATATTATTATTATTCTCTGTGGACACCAAAATTTGTTTGGTGCTCAGGTTCAATTATACAGAATGGCATAGTAATGGCACACACTGGCATAGTAAAATAGCACCCCTTATTTTTTTTAAAAATGGCTTAAGTGGCGGAAGGGGGAAAGGAAAGGGCCTGAGGCTGTTAAGAATGGTGGGCGTTGAAGTCCAAAACACCTGGAGGGAGAGCCCAAGTTTGCCTCTACTGTCAGTCCCTCCAGCAAAGGACAGCTCCAGGAGCGAGTGAGCTACGGCAACCCAAGGGCTCAAGGCGCGTTAGTCCAGGAAGGCGCTTTAGTTTACCTGCCAGGCGGCCCCTCTCCGGCTGCGCCAAGGCCAGCAGCCTCTGGGCATCCGAGGCGCCGCTACTCTGAGGAGGAGGCCGGGCTTCGGGGGAATCCTCCGCCTTCTTCGGCAGGGCTGCCCAGGAGGAGGACGAGGCGGGGGGCGGCGGCAGGCGGCAAGAGGCGGCGGGCGAGGCGAGCGCGGCCCATCCCGCGCAGAAGGGCGCCCGAGGCCGCCGCCGCCTCAGAAGCAGCAGCAGCGAAGGGAGGCGCGGGGCCAGGCCCGCCATAGAGAGCACGGAGGAGGAGGAGGAGGAGGAAGAGAAGTCGGTGGCGGCGCCTCACGGGCTCCAAGGCGGCCGCCCCATGAAGAAGAAGAGAAGAGGAGGAGGAGGAGGAGAGGCCCCGGCCGGCCCCGCCTGCCGCCTGCTGATAAGGCCCGCTCCCTCCCGCCTTCTTCCTGCCCATCGCCCTCAGTGGAGAGAGGGAGCCCCACAGCACCCCCTGCCGGCTCCCGGCGTCACTGCTGATGAGGAAGCAAGCAAGGAAGGAAGGAAGGAAGGCAGGCAGGCAGGCAGGCAGGCAGGCGGCCCAGGCGTGTGTCAAATCAAATACTGTACAGGCAATGTATTGTCGAAGGCTTCCATAGCCGGAATCACTGGGTTGCTGTGAGTTTTCAGGGCTGTATTCCAGAAACATTCTCTCCTGACGTTTTGCCCACATCTATGGCAGGCATCCTCAGAGGTTGTGAGGTCTGTTGGAATGCCCAGGGTGGGAAAGAGAACTTCCAAGTCCAAGACGCCTGGAGGTCCAAAGGTTGGGAACCACTGGACTACACAGAGAAACCATTGAAATCCAGAAGCATGTGGACAATTTCAATAGAAAGGAGGAAGCCATGAAAATGAACAAAATATGGCTCCCAGTATTTAAAAAAATTCTAAAATTAGGACAGTAAATAAAGAACAACACTCAGAAAACGGGGGAAATCCAGACAGGAAACAAACAGGGCCAGCTAACACCTCTCAACAAAGGATTCTCCCAGGCAGTAAGCAGCTAGACCTTGAAGTTGAAAACTATTCAATGCTAATCAAGGTGGCCAATTGCAACATTCACACCTGCCTCAAACAGCCAAGAGTTCTTTCATCCACCTTGGACCTTCCAGAGATATATAAACCCCACTTGCATAATTTTCCAACAGACCTCACAACATCTGAGGATGCCTGCCATAGATGTGGGTGAAATGTCAGGAGAGATTCTGGAACATGGTCATACAGCCCGGAAAACTCACAGCAACCCAAATACAGGCAGTCCCCAGTTACAGATATCCTGTTTACAAACGACTCGCAGTTAAGAATGAGTTGCTTAACAGTTGTCTGGACTGAAGGAAGAATGCATCTCTCCTTGTTTTGTCATGAATTATAAAATACTCCTGTATTTCCCAGAGATAAAATGCCTACAGAGATCCTCTGAAGAAATAGCCCTTCTCTATGCCATCCAAAGGTTATTTATATTTGGCTGGAGTTACATTTTAAAAAGTACCTGTTCTGACTTACATACAAATTGAACTTAATTATAAACCTACAAAAGTTATGTTTTTCGTAACTTAGGGACTGCCTGTATGACTCTACATGTCATCTTGTGACCCTTCCGATACTGGGCTACAACTGCTGTATCCTCATCATTAGACATCAGAACTAGAGCTGATGGGAGTTGTGATACATCAACATCTGGAAGACTGCCCTTTGTTCTGTTTTGGCAGGAGAGCAGGGTTTGGATTTAGATACAAGGCTTTTGGATATTATATCTGACTTTAACATGTCCTTTTAACCATTCCCCAACCACAGAGCCACAAGTGCTGTTAGGTTGCCATTCATATTACCCCAGTCCGCATGGCAAACCATCAAAAGTGTTGAGCAGGGGTCCCCAAACTAAGGCCCGTGGGCCGGAGGTGGCCCTCCAAGGTAATTTACCGGGGCCCCGCCCTTAGTTTTAGACTTAGGCTCGGCCAAAGTCTGAAATGACTTTAAGGCACACAACAACAACAACAACAACAACCCTAATTAACTTGACTATCTCATTGGCCAAAAGCAGGCCCATGCTTCCCATTGAAATCCTGATAGATTTATGTTGGTTAAAATTGTTTTTATTTTTAAAATAAAATACGCCTCTGTTTAAGGAGCTCCACTGGCTGCCGTTTGTTTTCCGGGCCCAATTCAAGGTGCAGGTTATCACCTACAAAGCCCTAAACGGTTTGGGACCCACCTACCTTAGAGACCGCATCTCCCCCTATGAACCTGCACGATCTCTTCGCTCTTCGGGGGAGGCCCTCCTCTCACTTCCACCACCTTCGCAGTTGCGGCTGGTGGGGACGAGAGAGAGGGCCTTCTCCGCTGTGGCCCCCCGCCTCTGGAACTCACTCCCGAGGGAGATTAGACAGGCCCCCACCCTCCTTGCCTTTCGAAAAAGCCTTAAAACCTGGCTTTTCCAGAGGGCCTTCGACGACTAATTTTTGGGGGTTGATTTGTCTGCCCATTTAATTTAATTAGAGAGTGTTTTGCCATGATTATTGATACCTTGCTGAGTACTTCTGCCACGAAGCTACAGAAGCCCTCTATTTCGGCCTAGAACTGTTTTATCTCCTTGTTTTTAACATGTGATGTATGTATTGATTGTATGACTGCTTTTCATGTTTGATTTTACAATGTGTAATTTGTCACTGTTTTTATTATTGTTGTGAGCCGCCCCGAGTCCCCTCGGGGAGATGGGGCGGGATATAAGAATAAATTTATTATTATTATTATTATTATTATTATTAAATATTATATTGTTCTTTCATTTCTTTTGTTTTTTTGCACTACAAATAAGATATGTGCAGTGTGCATAGCAATTTGTTCATTTGTTTTTTTTCAAATTATAATTCGGCCCCTCAACAGCCTGAAGGATTGTGGACTGGCCCTCTGCTCTGAAAGTTTGAGGGCCCCTGGTGTTGAGAATTTGGGTTTATGTGCAAGGATTGTGAGTATGATGTCTGACTGTAAAACGCCCTTAACCTCTTCCCAAAAAATGCAGTTGGTTTGCAGTTCCAATTATCCCCAGTCCACATTGCAGATCATCAAAAGCAGTGGGAGTTGTCATTCAATAACATCTTCTGGGGACCCAAATGGTAAAAACTGAAGAGCATTGACCACCGTGTAAAAGAATTATAGTTGGCCCTCCGTATCCACTGATCCTCCATCCATGGATTCACTGGCTGCTTGAAGGCAATCTTAAGGCTGATGTGACCCTTGATGGAAATGAGTTTGAGGCCCCTGCAGAATTAATTCTCTTTGGCACCATTTTAACTGCTATGGCTCAAAGCTATGGAGTCCTATGTGTCTTATCAAACTACATCTTCCAGGACTGCACTGAGCCATGGTAGTTAACACAGTGTCAAACTGCATTCAATCTATATCATAAATACACCACTAATGGGTGTTTGACATTATGACACCTTTGCTTTTCTGATGGTTCAGTGTATACACACTGTGTTTCATGCACATTATTAAGTAAAATCTGTATATACAAGAATGTAATGTTCATTTTACTATGGAGTAAACAACAAAACCACTGAACCGAATCACACCAAATTTGGCCACAAAAGACATAGTCATCCAAAATATGTCTTTTAATTTAAAAAAGCCTAGAAAAATAGTCCAGATTACAGAGGATGAGGAAGAGCCTTTCTCCCCCTAACTGCCAGTTAGAAAGGTAGGCTCTGCTGCCTTTAGCCTCCCCCCCCCCCCCCCGCTCTGCCTTAAGGCTCTGCCCCCTTCGTGTCCTAGCAACTCCCTCAGCCAAAATGGCACCCAGGGCAGAGGCAGAGTGCACTTAGGGATCCACACTGCCTATAAAATACAGATTATCTGATTTGAACTGGATTATATAGCAGTGTAGACACAAGGTCCTTCCACACAGCTATATTATCCAATTATAATCTTTTATTATCTGCTTTGAACTAGATTATCCTGAGTCCACACTGCAATATAATCCACTTCAGTGTGGATTTTATACAGCTGTGTAGAAGGGGCCTCATATAATCCACTTCTAAGCAGATAATATAAGTTTATAAATATAATATGAAATAATTACTGTGGTATAATAATACAGAACAATATAATCTCTTAAACCAGGACAGTAAATAAAGAGCAACACTTTGAAAGCAGGGAAATTGGGAATTCCAGAAAGGAAACAATTAGGGCCAGGTAACACTTCCCAACAAAAGATTCCCCCATGCAGGAAACAGCCAGGCTTTGAAGCTGCAAGGCCATTAAATGCTAATCAAGGTGGCTAATTGCAGCATTCATACCTGCCACACCAAGACTATTAATTGCTATTCAACCTGGCCAACCATGGATTCCGCAAGGTAGAAAGCAGCCAGGCTTGCAAACAGCAAGGCTATTCAGTGCTATTCAACCTGGCCAACCAAGATTTCCCCTAGGTGGAAAACGCCTAGGCTTTGAAGCCACAAGGCTACTCTGTCCCATTCAGCCTGGCCTAGCAAGGATGCCCTATGTAGAAAGCGGCCAGGCTTTGAAGCTGCAAGACTCTTCAGTGCAATTCAATCTGGGCAAACAATGATTCCCCTACAAAGGAAGTAGCCATGCTTCAAAGCAGCTCCTTGATTGAGGGTGCTACCCCAGTTACTCCAGAAGACAGCCAGGCTTTGAGGCTGCAAGGCTATTCACTGCTATTCCACCTGGCCAACAAATGATTCCCATAACGCGTGGCCGGGCAAAGCTAGTATTATATAAAATCAGCTTAAAGTTACATGTATAAGATACATATGAAACATAAAGGCATTCCATAATTATATACTTTGGTCCCATCTCCAAGATGTCTCATTATGTACATGTATTGCAAAATATGAAATCCGAAACACTTCTGACATCAAGCATTTCAAATAACCTTTATTCAACCTCTATAATGATTTGTTAAACTTTGTTTCTGACTAACATAGCCTTAAACAAGTATGTGAAAAAGCTTTTTATATTTCAGTTTTGTCTTGCAAACTATCCCCATTCTGTGTTATAAGCAAAAAAAAAATTCAGATCAAGTGCTTGAAGAGCCTCTTAGTGCTTGAAGAGTTCAAATCCTTCCTTGCAATTCAAGAAACATACTACAGTTATACACCAGTTACATGCTGATAGCTTATCTCCAACCCATCCCAGCATGCAGGCTGAAATAAGTGTAACCCCTCAGCAAGACAGAAAAGTACTTGATGTCTTCTCTAACTGTATGCTTCCTAGTAACGGTGTTTGCATGTGGAAACATTTAAATATTGAGAAATACAAGTGATTGTGCACTCCAAGTATTTAAATGAAGAAAAAAATACAACTGAGTAATACCAGCACTAGCTTATCCCAAATGTTTCCTTTCCTCTGTCATATAAAACGATGCATCCCAGGCTTCCTTGTACACAGACCAGAGAGACCCCTGGTGGGAAGAGTGAAGAAAAGCACCGTAAGACAACTGCATAAAAGACCACCATTTCAAAAGGAAGAGTGACATTAGTTTTACATGTCATTCAGTCTTACAATACCCCACATTGGGAAGTGGAAGATGTATCTTCTTCATACATTTTCTACAAATCTTCCTAAAATTTTCTCTGTGAAATGTTACACTTAGAAACGAAATGTGTCGAAGTCGAGTTTTACAAAAAGTATATGTACTATGTCTATTTAAATATTTATATTCTTAAATTGAAGAACACTGGTAGCTAATTGTCAGCCAAGCCATCTAGTTATCTTTTCCACTACATTTGGATTTGCAAGAGAAAATTATATATGGAAAAAGTATGCTTTAATCATAATTTGTCTAATATTTGCAGCCATGATGGTCTCTTAGAAGTTTATTTCTCGTGTCAGAAGTGAATTGAAAATATAATTATAACTCTTAGAAGTGAGAAGATGGTAATGGTGATGATGATGAAAACATGGACAGGTTGTTTTTTTTTAAATTTATTTATGACAAAAAGTTACAAATTAGTTAATAACCCTCCAGGATTCTCCATCTGGAAACTGTTAAGCAAAAGTTGCAAAGCGAACTGTGGTTCTTGAAGAGATTATTGCTCATCTTGGAAAGAAGAATGCAAATATCACTTTAAAACCTCAAATAAAGGAGAGCAGTGTTGCATGCTCTTTTGTTGCAGCACTTTGACATAAGCCTGCCCCTTTCACCCCTGAAATTCCTTTGGGCATGGAGTGAACATGACCCCTTTATTTGCTGTCAGCACAGAAATGGGGGAGAGGGAAAGTATGTAACCAGTTTATTGGAGAAGCGGGCTGTCTGCAGAAATCAAGAGCTGCTTATTCAGTGTATGGTTAGGCTTTGACTCATTTTGTTAATAAAAAAGTGTTACGAACAATTAGCCTTTTGAATGACACTTCTCCTTACTTCTAGGAATGTTCAGGCAAGTAATAGGATCTGAAGCAATGTTCAGGCCCTGCGTCGAGTTTATATTTCTCCTTGAAAAACACAGGAAATAGGGACTAACTGGGCAACTACAGGGAGCAATTTCTATGCTAGACAGGGAAGAAAGTGAACAGGAGGAAAATTAGCTCATTGGAAATGTGCTTAAATAGAGTTCTTACAGATACCAGACAAAAGGACAAGTAGTTTCAAGAGGAAATCAAACCTGAACTCTTATTTGAAGTCAAAATGACTAAATTGAAGCTATTGTACTTCAGACACATTATGTGATGACATGACTCACAGGAAAATATAATACTGGCTAAAGTGGAAGGCAGCAGGAAAAAGAGGAAGACCACAGTAGAGGTGGATAGACTTGACCAAGGAAACCATGACCCTGGAGGGCCTTCTTCCTCACATCTGGAGTGGAAACGAATTAACTCCTCTTTTTCCAATTTGATATGCTGCTATATATTATAACTCCCAATTTTCCTAACTCTATCTATATTGTCATATATTTCCATTAGAATAAATGAAAAGTCACTATGGAAGAACACATTACATTAAATTCTCTTGAAAAAAGATACTTTCTCCCCAGATTTAAAAAAACCAGTGTCCCTTCTACAGCATGAAATAGCATATCTATCATGCATTTTTCACATTCAAGTGCTTAATTCAATGTACTGTTATTATCAGTTTCACAATCTAGCAGACACTACCAACTGGAATAGTGGACCATTGATGGAATGTATTCTAGCCAACGATCTAGGAATCAGTGAGATATCTTTGGATAATGTAGCACTTACCAAGCAGTGTTGCTTTTTTGTAATCATGATATTGTCCATGTGGATATAATTCAGATGTTTTGATGGTGATGGTGATAAATTATGTAATTCACTTATATTCTGCCTTTCCTCGAAGGTAATAGTATGTATGCATAAAAGTTATTTATAAACAATAACAATCCACACACAGAGTTAACTGCATAAACAGTTAACTGCTTGTACTTTCAGCTATTGGTCACATTTTTATGAAGTCAAGAAGTTTCTAATTGATAGGATGGACATTTCTATTTTCAGACCTTCTAAACTTCTGAGTTTAGAGTTTGTGAGAATATATAGTGCTCTGCTCCAGAAGAAAGAACAGTTTTTCAATTCCAAAGGGAACAGCAGACAAGCTTCTTTGTTATGAAAATCAGTTTGCCTTCTCTTTTATGAAGCCATTCAAGACTGCTCATGCCAACAATTACCGGTAATTCATTTTTGGTAATTACTCTCGCTTTTATTTATAGGTTGCCTAATGCTATCTCAAAGTGTTTGGAAAAATGTCACTATAGGACATTATTTATGGTCATTTAAGGGATATGTAAGTCATATTGTTCAAGATGCAAAGAAAGAAATATGCAGATTAAGACTAATCTTTGGCTGATTGGAAAAAATAACAGTATAGTCAGGAAACAATAAACCAGATAAGGAGAAACAGAATTACAGTAGTGGCACCAGTACACTGCTTTTATCATTTTGTAATTACAACTGAATACTTTATTAAGGGATGGGTTTAATTTGGAATGTGGATACATAACAAATGTAACTATTACCTTTATACATATGAGTGAGCATCCATGTGCACAAATGGATGCCCATGGACACAAATAGCTTGGTTTGGAACAGTATTCTAATTCTGGAAACCAATAGAATAATAAAATCAGAGTTGGAAGAGATTGTATGGGTCATCCAGTACAACCCCCTGCCATGCTAAAAAAGCACAATCAAAGCACCCACGACAGATGACCATCCAGCCTGTTTAAAAACCTCCAGAGAAAGAGACTCCAGTACACTCCAAGGCAGTATGTTCCAGATAGGCAAACACAGTGAAGAATCATGATGCCACTGTAAGGCCAACTTGCCCTTTTTAAAAATGTTCCTTGGCAAAATAAATATAAAGAAAATGATTTTTAAAAAGTTTTACACCTGGAATGCTCTTAATTGGCAAGTAAGTACACAGCTATTGGGCTTCTGTTCTATCAAAAATAACTTGTGCTTGAGTTCTATCCAAAATGCCTAAGAAAATCCCGATGGTAGACATTGGCAGGGCTTATTTGTGCATTTAATGACACTGGCACAGGAGAATCCTGTATAGTACAGTTTTAGATCTTGGCTTAGGACAAACAATGTGACATCTAAAATAAAGGCAGCCATTTCACATAGCTCAAAGAAACTCAATAGCTGTTAATGGGGCAGAATTGTGTCCTAAAAGCATTGAATACATTTGTATAAACAACCTTGCCAGCACATGAAAAATATGGTTCAACCTTGAGTCATTTTTAAGTTTTGTGTGGTGGCATTACTGTATTTACTTGATAATGCACCATTGAATTTAATGTGCACCCCAGTTTTCAGAACTCTGAAACCAAAGAAAAGTATTTGCTGGTGAATGTAATGAGCAGTGGCAAAAAATAAATTCTTTGTATTTGGCCAAAAAAGGTGTGCATTACAGTTGCTGCCTGCTTAGAATTCCTTCTTTAAAAACAAAATAATTAAAACTCCAAAGTTTCCAGCAGTGGAGAAGAAAACCTTGGTGTGCATCTCCGCTGTAAAATGAATTCACTTTAACTGTCCAGGCTCAATGGTATGAAATCATGTAGTTGAGCCACCTTTGCCAAAGAATGCTGATGCCTCACCAAACTGTAAATCCCAGGATTGCATAGCACTGAGCCATGGCAATTACATTTGAGGTTATGTCCCTGAAATAGTAGCTCCAGATGCTCCTGAAGCAGTTTTTTTCCTTTGGCTCAGCACTAAGATTACCATATTATGCTAATCTAATGCACATTGTAATTTTGGTGAAGTAATTTACCCAAAGGAGTTTCCGGTGGTGCAGGGGATTAAACCGCTGAGCTGCTGAACTTGCTGACTGAAAGGTCGACCATTTGAATCTGAGGAATGGGGTGAGCTCCCTTTGTTAGGCCCAGCTTCTGCCAACCCAGTAGTTCAAAAACATGCAAATGTGAGTAGATCAATAGGTACTGCTCTGGCGGGAAGGTAACGGCGCTCCATGCAGTCATGCTGGCCACATGACCTTGGAGGTGTCAACGTAAAACACCAGCTCTTCGGCTTAGAGATGGAGATGAGCACCAATCCCCAGAGGGACACAACTAGACTTAATGTCCGGGGAAAACCTTTACCTTTTAATTTACCCAAAAAAGGTGAGCATTAGATTTGAGTAAATAGTATTTTGCAAAAGTTTGGTGAATTCAGATTACTAGATGTGAATCTGAAGAACTTTGAAATATAGATAAGTACCAAATATAATACTTATGATCATTAAATCCTTATAGAAACATGACACTGATTGGTTTTTGTTTACAAAACATTTATTTCTGATTTTGCTAAAGTTAGGAACAATGTGATGGGACTCTTAGCTATCTCCATTTTTGCAGCGCATATGAGAAATAATATAAGATATTTATTTGATAAATTCATATTTCTGTTTTTGAATAAGGAGATAAGAAGTAATGCATCCTTATATCTGAAGAAAGCCTGGATAAAATAAATAAAATAAGTTATATCCCAATAAAGAATAACTTTCTTCCTATTTTTTGGCTTATGCATGTCATGTATGTATTTTATTTTGTTTTATTGTATTGCCTAGGCTTTGCCACATGTTAGCTGCCCTGAGTCCCTTTGGGGAGATGGAGGCGGGGTACAAAAATAAAGTTGTTGTTGTTGTTGTTATTAATCTTGAGATCTTGTCTCAAAACCTTCAGTCTTTAGATATAACAGCCACATATGGTTCCAATCTCCTAATGCAGGGGTCCTCAAACTTTTTAAGCCGAGGGCCGGTCCACAATCCTTCAGACTGTTGAGGGGCCGGATTATCATTTGAAAAAAAAATACAAACAAATTCCGATGCACACTGCACATGTCTTATTTGTAGTGCAAAAACAACAACAACAACAACAACGAAAGAACAATACAATATTTAAAAATAAAAATAATTTTAACCAACATACATTTATCAGGATTTCAATGGCAAGTGTGCTCCTGCTTCTGGCCAATGAAATAGTCAAGTTAATTAGGGTTGTTGTTGTTGTTGTTGTTGTGTGCCTTCAAGTCATTTCAGACTTCAGGCGAGCCTAAGTCTAAAATGTATTTATTTATTATTTATTTATTTACTGCATTTATTTACTACATTTGTATCACACCCTTCTCACCCCAAAGGGGACTCAGAGTGACTTACAAATTATATGTACATACAATATATTATATTATTAGCATAGCACAATATTAGCATTATATATTACTTTATTGAACTATACCACTATACTGTAATATTATTAGTAATATTATATGTAATATAGAATATATAATTAATATTATTATATGGTATTATTATTAGTGTTATATTGTATTACATTATAATATTATTATCAATATTATATGTATATACAATATATTATATTATAAAACTGAGGGCGGGGGCCAGGTAAATGACCTCGGAGGGCCGCATCCGGCCCCCGGGCCTTAGTTTGGGGACCCCTGTCCTAATGCATGATCTCAAGCATAATTTCAACATGACATTACTGTGCATTTACAAATAATTTTCAATGTTATAATTTGAGCTGATATTGATTTATATGGTACTCTTTTCCAAATTGAATTCCATTTATTTTCAGCTGTTAGGGTTGCCAAATTTAGCCTCATGTATTATTGATACTTTTGTCTTATTTTGTATTTCTTACACTATTGTTACATATAAATTCAAATATTGTTACAGGTCTTGATGCACCTATCATTCGATTCAATTTAGCTTGAAAGGCACTATTTTTGTTAATTATAACCATGATGGTTTCATTTGTTCAAATTAGATTTTTGGTCAGATTGTATAGGTTTACCCACTGGAAGTAAATACATTACTTCTTTTTCTTTCCATCCCTTAAATTGATTATATATATATTTGTTTAAATAAGGAATGTTCTAGGAGTGGACAAAGGGGTGCTAGTGCTATTGACTTTTGTATTGAAACCATACCATAAACACACTTCTGTGGACAGGTTGCCTATCCTTTCTTGTTATTTTTTTACCTTTATCTTAAAAAAGTTTCTACCAGATGATTAAATAAGGTATAAAATTACTAACCTCTTATTCACATAATCTAAAATATTCCAAATGAGAAGCACAACATTCAGGTTGGGAGGAAAAATTGAAGATGACCTGTTTTTTGAAGCCAAGCATTTCTCATTCGCAATGCCTCATATTTCACAGAAGAGCATTTATGGAAATTGGTAGTACAGGGACACAAATCCAGCATCCAGAACAGAAATATTTAAATATCAGTGGGAGAACACATTACTTTCCTAGGATATGTTCAAAAGCCATCCTGGAACAAGAGCTAAGTAAGAATTCATCTAGAGAGGTTGAATTATCTTCTGTGGCCCAGGTAGGGGCAAAGGTTTTCTGACCTTTTGCACTTTATTGCACCAAGGTCGCAAACTGGCATTGTAGGAGGAACATCACCCTACTGCACATCATGGGCAACCCATTGCCAGTTGGCCACCACCCTGTGATAACCCTGTCCCCTGCTACTGAAGGAAAAACCTGTCAATAATCCCAAACAGTCCTCTTCACTTACCTCATACAATCAGCCCTACCTGTTTCCGTGCTGGCATTCCAGAATAGAAGTGACATTGGGGCAAGATTGTCCTTCTCGCCAGTTCTCCCACACTAATTCATCATTTAAAGCTTGAAAAAAATTCAAACCTAATCTTCGCTAAAATTGTACATTTGCTTTTACAAAACTGAAGAGTAGAACTGGGAGAAGCCGGAGTTACGAAACTCACTGAGAGTATGGCCATGGGATCAAAGTGTTGCAAATGGAGAGGTTTAACAGTGAGAGTCACCATCCTGGCAAGTTACCACAGAATGCCATGGGATAACAGTTTTGTGTGACAATGTCTTAAGTCTGTTAATTAGAATATCTATACAGGGATGTACCAGACACTATTTAGGCAATTTTTACTGCTTGCAAGTTTTTTTAGTTCCTTTTTCACTAACCCAGCTCATTACAATCCCTTACTCTCTGCTGTTCACCCAGAAGTTAAATTCTGTATCTTATACTTGGATTAGAAAAGACCTTTCATCAGAATGCTTATGTTGAATCTTATCTTTGCCTGCATATCCTTGAAACTCTGTCTATTAGAACCAGAGCCATAAACTTCAGTGGACAATCAAGACAGATACATTTCAGTGGATACTCATGGGGATTTGGTTAATCAGTTAAAATTCATGAGTAAACCAGGGTTTTTTTTAACCTGAAAAAAAGGGGGGGGGTTGACCCCCCCGGCTATAGCCCTGATTAGGACCATGTTTAAATAATAATTTATTGGGTTTTTTTGCATTTCTCTGTTCCCGCCGTCCCACACCCAAGTATCTGCCAAATGAGATATGCTAAAATGGGATATGGTCCTGAAAGCTTATAAGAAATACAACTTATTTGTCTTCAATGTGTTGATTTTCAATGTCCTTTATTAACTACCCACTTTGAATTAAAAGTCTACTAAGGTTTATTTCACTAAGCTAGCTGCACTATATTTCAGTTCAACCATTTGAACTGTCTGCATGAAAGAGACATGCAGAAAATGCAAATCTTTACTCTATCTTGGCAGCAGTGCTGGACAAGCCAGTTGGTGTTTTCCAGAGATTATCTGACTTAGTCTTTATGAACTAAGGAAAGGCAGTGAAATAGCTGTCTTTACCATAAAAATTAAGAAACATACCAGTTATACTTTCGTCTTGATGGAGGGCACTGAATCACATGATTTATCACCTGCAATATACCTGCCTGTGCGGGAAAAGGGGTTTGTCCTCCAGAGACTGGTGGACTACAGTTACCATGAATCCCAGCCTTCATGGCCAATGGCTAGGGATCATGGGAGGTACAAACTAACAACTTCTGGAAGAACAACAGATACAAGAACATCTGCAGAAGATGTCCTCAGTGTTCAAAACAATACACAAAAGCATTTAGTGATACAAAGGTAGTTTGATCTGCCTAAAGGAGCCTAAAACCTGCTCAGTTTGACAAAGAGACACCAAGCTTCTCTTTAAACTAAATGCTTTAATAGAAAAAATTACAAAACCTCTTTCCTCAAAGCAGAAATATTCCATCTTCTCTTAGAATGAAGTAATTAAAGTTGCTTTCCCCACCATTCCCTGCCTCCCCCCATTTTTGCATGCTCTCACTTTTGTATAAAAACTTCATGAAATCTATATTTCCATATTTAGTGGAAAACACCAGAAATTGGCAAATTGTGTCTTCTTACAATTAATAATTTACTAATACAATTCTCCATATACCTTTGTCCATATTTATCATCAGAAAATATTTTTGGTGAGATGAAATGGGTCTTTTCCTATTTTAAGTTGAAACATGCTATGTTACAAACTCAGGCATGTTTTTGTGGGTTATTTTCACGAGGCAAGGCACCTCCAACCAATTATTAGTATTTTGTATCTCCATCACAGTGCAACTAGATTTAGGGGTAAAGGGAATCCAAACTTCTGACCTAATAGCAGTTACATTCTGTATTAAGAAATGACATCTCAATTTATGTTCTTACAGATAGTCACTCCAATTCTATCTCCATATAGAGATGGCCATTGTCACATATGTTCATTAAAAAAACCACCATGACTTTGATTCAGTCTTTGTCCTTGCCCATGAAAGGGCAGGCAACTTTTAGTAATCTTCCTTTTGCTGAAGCCTGTTGCACCCTCTGAAAATCTTTAGAGGATTTCAGATTTTCTAGAAAACTATAGGAAGTGGCTGGCATTTGCCAATGTACTTACTCTTCATCCCCTTCACCAATATAATTATTTTCCAAATCAAAAGCCTTCTGTGGATGAAAACTACCCTTCTGTTAACAAAGGATGACATTTGGAACCAAATTCAGGTCTTTTATATTAACAAGCTGGAAACCTGTCTCAGCTATAATAAACATTATTGTAATGCTAATTATATTTGGGAACATCTGTAGAACACAGTATGTTTTTTTCCCCTCCAAACTGGCAATGATTCAGGTCTTAGAAAGTGTCAATTTAACCAAATAGTTGATATAGCCAGAAAGTGTCAATTTAACCAAATAGTTGATATAGCCAGACTCAGAAACCTCTGGTAACACTATATAGGATGTGCCCATTAAAGATATTTAAGTGCAAATACCCACTTGTGGATTTTAATTATTTCCGTCAGATTTTGGGTTATCCTTATAACAAAATATTCTGGATTGCTGGCTTTCACCCATTGCTTCCTGCCCCTGCGCTACTAACAAACAATCACAATGATGTTCTCTGTTGCTCTGTCTTCTCCATCCTTCTGCGACAATACAAGACATCTTCAAGTACAGTATTTCCATCATTCTGGGCATTTTCGCCAAATGTGACAAAAAAATCACAGTCAATTATATATAATCTCAGTTTATAATAGACTCTGGCTTTCAAAACCCCACCATAACCCACCCTATTCTTAAAAAAAATATTAATGTTCCTGATTCTCTTGTGCAATTCCAGTCACTAAAAGGAGGTTACAGGCCATGAACTGTACACTGAGTACATTATTTATCTGTCCAGTATATACACCAACTAGTTCACTGGAAGAGCCATCTGCAGGAGCATTGCAGTAAGTGTTTCGAATGTCCCACACACGAACAGAGTTGTCCATTGACGCAGAAGCAACTAAGCTACTGTCCGGACTAAAAGTAAGGCTGGTGATATTGTCTGTGTGTCCTCGCAGTTCTTTGTAAAGTGTGCCAGATGCCAAGTCCCACAACTTTAACCGCTGGTCTTCACCTGCTGAAGCTAAATACTTACCATTTGGAGAAAACGCAAGCGACAGCACTGGACCCCGATGGCCTGTAAACAAGCGCACTGTGTTTCCTTGCTGGGTGCTCCAGAGCCTGACTGTTTTATCTGTCGATCCTGTTGCTAAGTAATTAGAATTGGGATGAAACTTAATGCAGTCCACGTCTGCCAAATGGCCTGCGTATATGCGCAGGGGATACGTCCGATCAAATGACCAAAGCCTTGCTGTGCGATCATGGGAACCACTGGCAAAATACAAGCTGCAAGGACTGATGTCCAGATCCCATACAGGGTAGGCATGCCCTTGGTACAACACTGTGTTGGTAAAACTGCCCAGGTCCCAGTATCTGATAGAGGCGTCCTCTGAACATGACAACAGTCCCGAACTGTCTGAAAGAAATCTTGTGCTATACACTGGTCCACAGTGTCCTCGAAGTATCTTCATTTCTGTACCCACATTATCATCTTCTTCATCCTGCAAAGAAGAACACAGATGAGAGTTTTCCCCTTCATTCTATTCAGACAATGCATGGGTGAAAATGGAGATACACTCAGTCAGGGTGTCAATTGCCAAATCTGCATAAAAACAGTATGACTACTACTAGATTGCCTGTGCACAGCTAGTTCATGGTATCCGCGCAAGTATATTGGGGAGGGCGGGGGGGGGGGGGGGAGAGAGAAAGATTAAAGTCTGATGTTGTCCAACAAAATAGATTTGTTATTCCTCAAGTAACTGACAGCTCTTTTTCAAAAACTATAAAGGAGATAATAAAAAACCAAGGAGAAAATAGGACAAAACATGCTAACAATCTGAATAAAAAACCACATAGGTAAAGGTAAAGGTTTTTCCCGACATTAAGTCTAGTTGTGTTTGACTCTGGGGGTTGGTGTACATCTCCATTTCTAAGCTGAAGAGCTGGCATTGTCTGTAGACACCTCCAAGGTCATGTGGCTGGCATGACTGCATGGAGCACCGTTACCTTCCCGCCGGAGTGGTACCTATTGATCTACTCGCATTTGCATGTTTTCGAACAGCTAGGTTGGCAGAAGCTGGAGCTAACCGCAGGAGCTCACCCTGCTCCCTGGATTTGAGCCGCCAACCTTTCAGTCAGCAAATTCAGCAGCTCAGAGGTTTAATCCACTGTGCCACTGGGGGGCTCATAAACCACATATAACCAATAACCACATATAAATCCACAAATATTGTAATTTAAGCTATAGTATAGAAAAATACCATGTTTTACTCATTCTAAGTCGGACTTTCCCCCTCAGAATTGAGGCTCAAAAAAAAAGGTGCATCTTAAAATCTAAAATACTCTTTCTCCCAAACAGGAGCTCTAAAATCAGGCTGCATCTTAGAATAATTGGTGTCTTACACTCAGTGAAATATGGTATTAGGAAGCTCATGCAAGTTTAAAATATATGTTATAAATAGGAGTCAGGTATTCATATATTTATAATTAGTATTTGATTCAAGAGAGCCAGCATTGTGTAGTGATTTGAGTGTTGGGCTACGACTCAAGAAAACCAGGGTTTGAATCCCTGCTTTGCCATGGAAACCCAATGGGTGACTTTGGGTAATTCACTCTCTCCCAGCCTCAGATGAAGGCAAAGGCAGCCCCTTCTGAATACATCATGCCAATAACTCCCTGTGGTAAGTTTGCCTTAGGGTCACCATAAAATAGAAATGGCACACAACCTTTATACCATCTGCATCTCCTTTGTAGCCCATGGAGGCATGAAACAGTTTCCCTGAAACAGATCAACTATTTATAATAAAAAAGGTATAAATCCCCACAACTTTCCTGGACAAGCCAAACCTTGGTTCTCTATTTTTCTGAATGTGTAACAAGCACTATTTACTGTTCTTGTGACTGCCATAACATGCTGGTACCAACTTAAAACTCAGCTGCCAGAAAAATGGCAATAAAATTATATTTATATTAGCAAAATACCCAATTGCCTGTAAATTCAAGATGACATGTTATGGTATAAAACTGTTACTCATTTCTGTGGCACAGTACGATCTTTTCAGATAATGTGTAGCAGTGAAAACATCACCTAACTTTGTAAAGCAGCTGGAGGACAAAATGAAAACTTTGCTTTCCATTCCACTTCACTGCTTCATATCTCTGTATATTAAAATAATAAACCTGCTTGTTATAGCTACCATGGCTCAGATTCTTTTATTGGCTTCGGAACCGCTGGGTTAAAATTACATATTAATTTTAATACTTTCAAAAAGTAGTGTGCTCTCTCCGGTGCCTCAATTCTATCCACAACAATGTCCTTGGCTTAGCCCAGCTGGTGGATAAATGGCCATAAAATTATATTTATATTAGCAACTGGTTTGAGTCTGGTTAACGTTGTAGACTGAAACCGAAATGCTGAACTCCAGGTATATAAGTAGAAGAACAAAGACTAAATGAATTATACGCCTCACTGAGAGCAGATCTGTTTACATCAAACTGCTTTCTGTGTCAGGTCAACGTTCCGGAGACACTCAAATATTATGACAGAACACTTTTTCACAGTATGCTATAATAGCGCTATGATTCCACTTTAACTGCGATAGCTGCATCCAATGGAATCCTGGGGTTTATAGTTTAGTGAACTGTAAATCCCAGGATTCCATGTCTGTGAAAGTGGAAACATATTATTCTAACTGCGTAGTATTAAAAGGCACAGAGCCAACAACGAGACTTAGAGCAGGCATGAGAATCATACAACCCTTTAGGTTAGTGTTTCCCAAACTTGAGTCCTCCTGATGCTTTGGACTTCCAACTCCCAGAAACTCCTGTCACTATTGCCAATGACTAGGAATTCTGGGAGTTGAAGTCCCAAACAGCTGGAGAATCAGAGTTTGGGAAACACTGTTTTGGAAGATGATAGGCTGCAACTTCCAGCACCCTTCCCTGTTGGCTATGCTAGCTAGGACTAACAATGGTTGCAGTGCAACAATATGTGAAGAACCACATGATTTCTATTTCAGTTTATTAGCTTATGTGAGTTTTATGTGCTTTGTTCATCACATTCATGTGATGAAAAAATGTTACATAACCATGGTCCAAATGGAGATTCCAGAGGAAAATGACCTCCAATTCAAGCTTTCATGCACCTGTTTTATTTTTCTATGAATGCCACAATACAGTGGCACTATGGATGTTAAACCCAATATTCTAGGCAATTACCAGGTTGCCTAGAACATCAAAAGACAACAAACAGTAAAGGAAAAACTGGGTGGCATCTAGCACCACTGCCCATGTATCTCCTAAAAGTGTTCCAAAAAGATGGGCTCCTCCAGAGTAGATCTAAACTATGAACACAGAATGAGAGAAGGGAGGTTGCACAAGGGGAAGGAGGCCACAATATATGCTATAAGGGAGTCAGCAGAAAAACAGAGGAGTCAGAGTTGAACGTTTGGAATGCTGACTCCACAGCCCTAAATATAGTGAGTTTAGATTATAGTATGCTGGTGCTTTTTTATTTTAAAGGCTGTAGTATTTTTGTTTTCACTAATAGTTTTAGCTTTATTATCTGCTATCTCCAATTAGTATTTACATTTCCAGTTGCTTCCAATGGTTAATGCAAAACCTAAAAAGCCATGCTGAGCCATTCTGAGGCATGTATTGAAGGTAATGTCAACATTTTGATGATGATGTAAGATTTTTGAGAGATTAACAACCACATTATCTTGTCAGTCTTTCGCTTCCTACACTTCCTCTGACCTCTACACAATTTATATATTTAGCTTCTGCCTTTTAGCAATTAGGATGCATTACAAATCATACATATGAAGGATGAGGCAATTTTCCAATTGCAAAAGATGTAAATTTTAGGCATTTAATGGAGGAAAGCAAGATAAAGCAGATCTGCCATACTCCAGTTACTGCAATGGAGACTTGGGCAGGATCAGCATTTATCAAAATTTTATCCAGATATAAAGTTTGTACCTCAAACTATATCCTAACTGCCTTAACCATTATGTCTGATGAGCAAAAGGAAAGCACCATTCGAGCAATTTGCTCAGGGAGAGCAGTTGATATAAACCATTCATTACACAGCCCAATTAAAAAATGTATTTTTATTGGTGTCTTGGTTTTTAGGCATGTTCCTGGGCTTATTTGGAGTGCTGATTCAGAAAATTACATTGGATAGACTGTGTCAGCTCTAGTTTCTTAGATATGGCTATCATGATTTTCAATAGGTGAGAAGATGCTGACTGGAAGATGGCATATGTTTTGTATCTCAAAAACTAGAGTTGATGGGAAAACTGGTGCCATTTTTGGAATCAGCAGGTCAAATATACCCAGAAACGGTCTAACATATGAGACACAAAAATGTGTGTTGGCCAGTGTGATAAAAATAAAGTACAAGTGAATTCCCACACATATAATGATGGAAAGAGTATCTGACCTCCTCATCCAAGACGTCGCAAGCCAGGTGGATTCGGGACACATCTACTAGATGAGGCTCAGATTTCAGCTTCTTGGACCGCAAGCTCCATAGTTTTACACAGGAATTGTCAAAGCCAGAAGCAAGCAACTTGCTATCCGGTGAGATCTCTGCTGTGTTTAACAATTGCTCAGTGTTGTAGAACGCATAGAAACATATGGTTGTTAGCGAAGGCGGGCCGTCCTTGACTCTCTTAATGCTATCCTGCAGGATGTCCAAGGCTGCCTCGTTTTGCAGGATGGAAGTAGGCATGTCAGTGGGTTCAAGGCCATTGCTCTCACTGCGTGAAGAGCCACCACTAGCATACAGCTGGTAGTCCATCCTCTTGGCTGGCTGCACATCTAAATGGATGTGCAAGGAGAGGACCTTGCAGAGAGCACAGTTGTTATCACTCTGGAGGTAGCGAAGGAGGAAGTTGTAGCTGTCTTCTTGAAGGCGGACGACATATTTGTTGTCCAGAAATGCCCGGAGCTTGAAGTTAGACAGGATGTCCTGAACTGATAGTGTAGTCTGTAATTGCTCAATGATGTCTTTCTGGGAAGCATTCTGCATGAACATCCCATGGAAGCGACTATAGAAACTGTCCACTGTGCTCTTTAGGCCATTTTGGACCATATTAAGATGGAGGTAGACAAAAAGGGGGTACAGAAGAGGCATCACTTCATGGCTGTGCTGGGAGTCTGAATCTAAACACAAAGGCAAGGACACATTACTTTTATTTCACTCAGTTCTCAGCAAGGATTACAATGAAAATAATACAGATCATCTTATGGGGAGGGATAGGATGACTCCAAGCTTGTGAGATCTATTTCATCTTTTTATAGGACCTCACAAATTCACCAATAGGATAGTATAAGGGAAATGCACTTACAATTGAAGAATTGTGAACTCAATCATTTGTTCTGAATACCAGAACTATACAGAGCACAAAATTATTCAACAAAACAATCCACTCTTGGTTATCCTAAGCTTTCTTTGTTTCATCTAAAACATCAAAGTGACTTCTGATACATTAATAATTTTGATTTGGCTGAGACTCACTTCAAAAGAGACATAAAATGTATTTTCCATTATCATTACTGAAGTGTTTATCCAGTATGATATAAAAATTTACATGCTTGATTAGAAGCACTAGACATGATACACTATCTAATGGGACCAAAGCAAAGACTGCAGTAAAGTATTGAGCCTGTTTTCTAACTATTTGAAGCATTTCCTGGCAATTTGGCTTTCTGTACCTACAATTTCTGTACAATTTTTGGCATTTGTAAGAAATTGCCGTTCTTTATCTGTTTTACACAGAGATTGATGTGCAATTTTAAGGACTCGAGGGGATACCACTAAAATGTTTTCTTTATTAACTTCATAATAAACATCTTCAACAACCTGAGCATGTTTACTAGTGTTAAATGAAACTTACCTGAAATGTGCCACTACATTCTTTATTGGTTTTGCTCCAATAGGCTATCCCATCTACCCCACCAGAAAATCATTTCAGCAATATAATTTAGGAAGTATGGGGGATGATGGGGGATTGTTGCTCTTCTCAAATAGCTTCCAGTTAGAAAATTTCACTGATCTATTGCAAATCATCAAGTGCAACTTCAGAGATACCTTCTACTCATCTGTTTCAAGGTATTTGAAATAACTCATTATTTACACAGTAAGTCACCCAATAATAAATGTGATTTTCAGCTCACCAATTATTAATATTGTTGTTTTCTTTATTTATATCCTGCCTTTCTCCCGTAGGGACTCAAGGTGGTTAGATACACAGCAATTCCCAAACTCATGTAAGAGACCTCACGCAAATTACAGCTGTATTTTCTTTATATCCGTGCATAGTGTTCTAATTTATACGACTCGAGGCATATTTTTATGATAGCCTATCCCTCCACTCTTTTATCACTAAGACCAGAATACACATATTAGAAGAGTTTGCTTTCAAAGCATTCTCGAAGTATCATGCTTTGGTTTTATTTATGTTGTGACTAGTCTACTTTTAGCTCCAGGACCAAAGTGAATCCCAATGGCTATTTCAAGAACATGCTTCTGATTAGGAACACACTGTTCTTTGCAACCTGATGAACTATCTCAACCAATTCTCCTCCGTTCATAGAACTTCTTCCTCTATTCAGTTTGCGACTACCACAACCATAAGACAGAATGTACTCTTGATTCCTTTCTCTTCATTTCATTTCTGTTATTTCTTCTGAGGGTCTCTGTAAGCATTTTATATCTGGGAAATATAGGAGTATGTTATAATGCATGACAAAACAAGGGGAGATGCATTCTTCAGTCCAGCCATCTGTGTAATAAAACATGACTAATTTTTTTGTATAATGCTTGTCTGTTTTTCTTTTTCATTAGCCTACTATGGTGCTGTATCCAAATTGGGACAATGCATGGAGAAGCTAAAATTGTATTTCTTGGCCACTTAAAACTCAAACAGCTAGCCAGAAAAAATGTAGTGCTTTTTACATCTTATGAGAAATCTAATACTGCAGCATTCTTGTTATATAGTCCTAAGATCTGAATTTTAGGATGGCAAATACAGGTTTTCCCCAAATTACAAACAAGATAACCAGCTTTCCCTCTCTCCATATCTACACACACACACCTTTGAATAGCATAGGGAAATGTTAACACTCCTGTGGTATTTGTTTTGCTGTCTGTGCCTCTGTTCAGAAGATTTCACCTCACTTTCTGTCCCTGTGATAATCTTTGGAAACAAGGATTGGTGATAAAGCTTCAATTGAGACACCTTTCCTCATGATAACTATTTCAGGGGTGAATTTCCTTTCCAAGAGGTAGATTTTTCTCACTTCCTTTTGTCTCACCCCGGTTTTTAGTTTTGAGTCGTTTATAAGTCAGATGTTTGTAACTCGGGGACTGCTTGTATACCAAAAAAAGGCAGCACTGCATTTTCCAGGACTATAATGAACATTTCAAAGAACTACTTGGTAGAGGCAAAGGAGAGGTAGGTAAGCAGACCTGCAGTTGGTTGTGGTTATGCTATACAGTAAACTCTGCATTTGGGTATGGTGCTTTGCTTTCCATGTCTGTTCTTGCAGTGGGGAATAAAATTTCACAAGAGAAATGACCAGTATTAGGTAGGATGCAGAAGTTATTGAATGCAAAATCTAATGTACAGAACTAAATGAAAGGAACAGTTGGAAGACATATCCACAAAAGCTTTTTAAATGAAAGATATCTTTTTTAAGGCTCTGTGGACAAAGATGACATGAATGTTTCTGTTTTCTCAATTGACAAGCATATAGTTCCCATTGAGTTGCTACCCACCTGTAAGAAAGCTGCATAGCCGCCCAAACTGTACTTCATATTGTTGTGGCTCTGCTAGGCAAGGTGCAGCAGATATGATGTTTGCACAACCTGATTCAGATTGGACTACAGTAATAAACAAAGATTAAGAAAATTAATTTCCTGAAGGCTTTGAAAACTACACACACTACTGTAATCATACACAAATATCTACATACAAATGATTTTACAAGCTAGCAATAAAATGAAAAAGCTTACACGTCTCCAATACTGTATTATCACTCAACAAACAAAAGAGTTTCGGCAAAAGTTGGTAATTCAGGACCCTGCTACCCATACATCAACCTTTACATACAATATGACATTTTATAGGTTACTGTAAGTTATGTGATAGTTCGCAACAACAGTACAAATTTCAGCCACATTAGGAATATATCTGCAATAAGTAACATGTATTGTGTAATCCTTATAACGGTTTAAATTCTAGTACAGTAGAGTCTCACTTATCCAACACTCGCTTATCCAACGCATTTTTGTAGTCAGTGTTTTCAATACATCATCATATTTTGGTGCTAAATTTGTAAATACAGCAATTACTGCATAGCATTACTGCGTATTGAACTACTTTTTCTGTCAAATTTGTTGTATAAAATGATGTTTTGGTGCTTAATTTGTAAAATCATAACCTAATTTGATGTTTAATAGGCTTTTCCTTAATGCCTCCTTATTATCCAACATATTCACTTATCCAACATTCTGCCGGCCCGTTTATGTTGGATAAGTGAGACTCTACTGTAGTTGCAATGGAGTGTTGTAATTTGCAGCAAAATACTATTGACATTTTTCATGGCTGTCCTCATTTTCTTCACTGATAGTTCTGAACCCTTCAATGATCTAAGGAAAATTAATGACCAGTTTTCAGTATCTTATAGAATCATAGAGTTGGAAGAGACCTCACGGGCCATCCAGTCCAACCCCCTGCCAGAAGCAGGAAGATGACATTCAAAGCACCCCCCAATAGATGGCCATTCAGCCTCTGCTTAAAAGCCTCCAAAGAAGGAGTCTCAACCATACTCGGGGGCAGAGTTCCTCTGCCGAACAGCTCTCACAGTGAGAAAGTTCTTTCTACTATTCAAGTGGAATCTCCTTTCCTGCAGTTTGAAGCCATTGTTCCACATCCTAGTCTCCAGGGCAGCAGAAAACAAGCTTACTCCCTCCTCCCTATAACTTCCCTATCTTTATACTTAAATACACAGTAAGCAAGTGCAGTAACTGCTTTTCTATGCAAAACTACCTGCAAAAAGTAACTCTTGAATTATCACTTTAACCCACTTGCAATGTATAGTCAGTTACTCTTAACATTATTTAATTGGAAATGAAAACATAATTTAGCGTAACTGTAAAGCAGGGAAGTAGCACAAAAATAAATTTGATAGCAAAGATGAGGTGGAGGGAGTAATCTATTAGCTGTTGTTAAATATTTAATATCTTCCCTAGAATTACATTGACCCTGGTATGTAGGCTGTGCACTAGGAGTCACTTCTGAGTAGACCCACACAGAAATTGTGCTGTGAATGGTTGGTGGGGACATGTCTAATTTTGTAAGAACTAAATGTTTCAAGCATGGTTTGCTTTGTCCTTCTGAACATCACTGGCTGGGCCCAATGCTGGAATGCAGCCCCTTCCCTCTCAATCTTTCCTAAACTGGAATTAGGGCCATTGGCCAAGAAGAGTCCCAGCTCCTATTCTTTAGAATGTCTGCATGGCTATTCCCCCCACCCAAGGTATGGAAACTTCAAAGTGCTAAAGTACTAGGTATCTATGAGCAAAATGATCTATAATTTTGTTCAACACTACTTTTAAATAATTCAGTATCTTTTGTCTCTAAATTGAGCTAACATTGCAAGCAAAAAGCAGCCAATTAAAAATAACATGGTACACCAATGCTTACTCTAAAACTCCCACAACAAATGTTGCCAGATTTATCATAGGTTCTATAAAAGCCAAATATGCTATTTAAGAGTAATAAACTGTTGACCTGGTGAAAAGAACAGCTGAGGAGAAACCAAGATAATTTAGTTCTTTTGTCATGAAAGTAGAAACATTGATAAAATTCCCCAGTTTAACCACATAGTTCTCAGATGAGTCACTTTAGACACCTGGGAAATGGCAGCATGCCTACTGTGTGCTTCACTTGGACTGTCTTGTTTGAAGAGCCACAAGTCACAAATCTATCACTGAAAAATATAGCTTTCAGTATTTGGACACACCTTGTCACCCACTTGTGTACTACAGAATCATGTGATCATTCATTTTCCAGTCTTTTCTCAAATGATTTCTTAGAGGTTTCACTCTGCTAAGAAGAGAGTTGCATAGTTTCTATTAAATGATTTTACTTGTTAGATTAGTTACCTGTTAGATTAGCTGCCATTTCTTCTGCAGTCTGGCATAAGCGCAACCCTTGCTTCAGAGGACCTTCCGAATCTACATACTGCCTGCGTTTGAGGTAGCAGGAAACTGCCACCTGAATCTGTTCTGTGCGTACACGTTTCATGACCTCCAAAAGAAAAGAAAACATGTTTCAAGACAAAAATAAAAACTAAAATAATGGTAAAATTATCACTTTCTTACAGTATGTTTGGTACATTAGTACCCTGTCAGACAGTAGCATTCCCATGACTGTAAAATGCATTCCTTAACTATTGACTAAAAAAATCTATATATCCCTGGAAGTAGACACATCAGAGAGCCTTTTGAGATACTCAAAGAGTCTCAAAAGTTTTTAGGACTTTTGTGTTTGCAAGAAACCAGTGTGAGTTTCACTAGTCACAGCTTCAAGGCTACAATTGACATCATGATTCCTTTTACATTTTCTTCTTTATTCAGTAATCTCAATGGGATAGTACTGACTGTGGTACTTCCACCTTAAGGGACTATGAAAACTCTGTGTTCTGTGCATTAGTGCTTAATATAGATGGGACTTATATGACTCTTTGTACTATTAATATTATTTCCTTAACCTAAAAATTAGGGGTTGGGTTCAGTTTCACCATTGGCAAATGTATCTCTTTTGGTGAACTTTTAAAGTTTCATAGATAAGCTGTTAAATGTCAACCTTTTATGTCACTGTAGTTCTTCTAGTCAAAAGTACATAAGAGCCATTCTTATGTGAACTTGGGAAGTTTCTAACTGTTTCCTGAAACATGGAGTCAAAAGGCACTGCACAAAAACTGTCAGCAAATTAAAGAAATGTAAGTATGGAGTTCCAGAGTATATAATAAGGAGTATGAGGTGCCTACAAATAATTACAAATTCTGGCCACCAACTCTTAAGAAGTTTGCATCCACCCACAGTGAGCCGCTTATTACTTGTGTAGCCTTCTGTTTATAGCCTCAGGCTGCCATACAACAGTACCCTAGTTATTTCCTTGCCATCATCCATCCAACTACAACAGACCCCTCTCTACTTTATTTTAGCAAGGTTATTGTATAATGTAGTTTGGGGCCATGGTCCAAGTCAGATTTTATGAGAACACACAAATGCCAGGATTGAGTGATCGATCGCTCTATGGCTCATGCAGTTAAGGAGCAAATCAGTTTTCAAAGCAGTCTATAAAACTGGGTGAAGTCTCATCAACATAACTTACTGCCAATTTCAGCTGTATTTATTGAACGGCTTTGCTAACATAGTCTTTTAAAATCAGGAACATTACAGGGATATTTGAAGTGTTTCGGGCCAAGACAGTTGCATTAGCCTCTGCACAATTCCAACCATCATTTCTATTCAGTTTGCAAGTACACAAATCATTTAACACTCCGCTAACTATAGTCCTGATCACGTTGTGAAAATACCTCAAATAAGTAAATCTGAATCAAGAAAGCATCCACAACCACTCCAGAGTTTAATCTGAACTTGCAAGGGTTATAGAAAGATAACCTGTTACCAGTAAATTAAGGGCAAATCTACATTGTAGGATTGAAGCAGTTTGACAGCATTTTGACAGGCAGGGCTGAATGCTATGTTATATCCTGGGAATTACAGTTTGTCTTCCCTGTCAAATAGCGCTGGTGCTTTACCAAACTACAACTCCCACAATACCAAAGCATTGAGTCATGACAGTAAAAATGATCTCAAACTGCATTAATTCTACAGTGTAGATCAGTAGTTCTCAACCTGTGGGTCCCCAGGTGTTTTGGCCTACAACTCCCAGAAATCCCAGCCAATTTACCAGCTGTTAGGATTTCTGGGAGTTGAAGGCCAAAACATCTCAACCTACAGGTTGAGAACCACTGATGTAGATGAACTCATGGTGTAACAATAGTAGTAAAGTCAGTTCTTGGTTGGGAAGTGTTAGCTGTGGATATCAAAATCTGTGGAAGCTTAAGTCCTATAATATATATCGTAGTGTAACGAAATTGTGTCCCTGATAAACATGGGTAAATTTTATGGTTTGATTATTTGGAATCCTTCCAAGCCATGGGTGGTTGAATCCTTGGATGCATAACACATGGATACGGATAGCTGCCATGTGATATCCTGGCTCATACATGGAATGGATTCATGCACAGGGCTGCATGCTGCTACTGCAAGCTACAGTTAACTGGTACCCATGCCAGATAAAAAGTAGTTTATGGTTGCTTGAGAGTTACTATTAAAAAAAGGCCAAATTAATACTGTACCCTATACTATACCACAAACTCCATATTGACTCGATATTGATGTTGAAATATAGTAATTAAAAGCAAATCAAGACAAACTTAATGTAACAAAGTTTTGGTGTATCACAAAAACAGCTTTGTGAATGCAATATGTTGTAGAAGGCTTTCATGGCCGGAATCACTGGGTTGTTGTGAGTTTTCCGGACTGTATGGCTATGTTCCTGAAGCATTCTCTCCTAATGTTTTGCCCACATCTATGGCAGGCATCCTCAGAGGTTGTGAGGTTTATTTATCTGTGGAATGTTCAGGGTGGGAGAAAAAACTCTTGTCTGTTGGAGGCAAGTGTGAATGTTGTAGCTGATCCCCTTGATTATCATTTAATGGCCTTGAAGATTCAAAGCTTAATTTAGGTTTAATTTGATGTTAGGTTTTTAACGCTGTATTCATATGTGGGGTCTTGTTGGGATTTTATGCCAATATTTCTGTTTTTTGAAGACATTAAATGTACGCAGTTGTTTGTTGGAATCTGCCTTGAGTCCCTTCAGGGAGAATAGGGTGGAATAGAAATAGAAAAACTATTATTATTATGCTTAGCTGCTTCCTGCCTGGGGGAATCTTTTGTTGGGAAGTGTTAGCTGGTCCTGATTGTTTCTTGTCTGGAATTCCCATTTTTGAGTGTAGTTTTTTATTTACTGTCCTGATTTTATGGGTTTTTTTAAAAATACTGATAGCCAGATTATGTTCATTTTCATGGTTTCCTCCTTTCTGTTGAAATTATCCACATGCTTGTGGATTTCAGTGGATTCTCTGTGTAGTCTGACATGGCTTTCAATGATGAGCCAACCTGGACACAGCACATTATTTGAGAACATAGAAATGCTGGACCACTTAACAACCACCATGTCAGACTACACAGAGAAGCCACTGAAATCCACTACGTTTGGCAGAAGGAAGACAGACTTTGAAGCTGTAAAGCCATTCAATGCTAATCAAGGTGGCCAACTGCAACATTCACACTTACCTCATACAGACAAGAGTTCTTTCCCCCACCCTGGACCTTCCACAGATATATAAACGCCACTTGCATAATTTTCCAAGAGACCTCACAACCTCAGAGGATGCCTGCCATAGATGCGGGCGAAGTCAGGAGAGAATGCTTCTGGAACATGGCCATACAGACCAAAAAATCACAGCAACCTTTGTGAATGCAGTTTGCAATTTTAGTGAAATTACAGTCAATGAACTTTTGCCCATTTGCATGAGTTATGGCTAACTACAAATGCATTTACACTCTAAAAGAAGTATAGGCAAACTTTGGTCCTCCAGGAGTTGGAAGTCCAAAACACCTGGACGATCAAAGTTTGTCCATACCTGCTCTAGAATGGATCCAGCTTGACACCGCTTGAACTGCCCTGGCTCGATGCTATCCGATTATGGGAAATGCAGTTTTAGAATGTCCTTTAGTAACCCTCCAAAAAAAAAAAGCCCCATGGCTGAAATATGTCATCTCGAAAAGACTTGCAGAGGGGTAAAGCCTGGAAAAGGAGGGACGCTAAGGAAGAACAGAAGAGAGAAGGAAGACGAGAAGACAACACGAGAACTGCCCCCGCCTTTCCCGCTTCCTTCCTTCCTTCTTTCCAACCCGGGAAGAAGGGCCCTCGCTTGCTCCAAATGTTGGAGGGCAGAAAAAAAGAGAGAAGAGACGAGAACTCACTCACTCAGTCACTCACTGGAGCATGGCAGAGCAGCGAGAGAAAGAGAGCTCCAGTGTATGTGTGTGCGCGCCTGCGCGCGCGCGCGGCACGAGACGGGGATTCCTGGGCCGGCGGGCGGGCTGGCTCGCGCCGCGGTCCGTCACTGCTGAGCCCAGTGGCGCGAGACGCCCAACGCTGTTGCTGCAGCTGTCGCCGCTCGTGCAGAGCCGCCCCGGCGCGCGCCCGCCTGGACTCGCCGCTGCTGCTTCTCCTGCTCTTGCCTTGGACGTCCCTTGGATAAAATTGCGGCGTCTCCTGCGAGTGCTCCGAGTCCCGCCGCAGCTCGGAGCACCCGCTCCATGACTGACGGAGACTGACACACAGAGAGAGAGAGGGAAGGAGGCGAAAGCGGCGGTGCTTGTAGGGAGGAGAGAGAGAAGGGGAAAGGCGAATGCGCAGGCGCGGTTGCCTCGACCAATAGCGAGGCTGCATTTTTTTCTTCTTCTCGGCGCTCGGCTAGGAATGCCTGCGTCACCCGCCGCTCGGCTTTTCTCCCTTCGGATCTTTTCGACTCGCTGGTTCGGGGAAAGGTTAGTTAGGCTGACAGAGCGGGAGCGAGAGAGAGACGGAAAGAGGCGCACGTGCGCGAAGGGGGCGGGGCAGGGCAGGGCTCAGCGCGTGGAGCCGAACCAGGAAGGAAGGCGGGAGGAAGCTGTCGCTGAGTGACCGAAGGGAGAAGCGCCGAGGACTAGAGAAGATCGCCCATCGCTCAGGTAGTCTGGTCCCGCCTGTTGCCTTTGTAAGATTTTGGACGAAAACTTCCAGGATGTCTTGTCGAAGGCCGGACTCACTGGGTTGCTGTGATTTTTCCGGGCTGTATGGCCATGTTCCAGAAGCATTCTCTCCTGAAGTTTCGCCTGCATCTATGTGTTGTGTTGCGAACTAAGCAAGTGAGGTTTATATATCTCTGGAATGTTCGGAGTGGGAGAAAGAACTCTTGACTGTTGGAGGCAAGTGTAGATGTTGCAACTAATCACCTTGATTAGCATTTAAAGGCCTTTCAGCTTCAAGGCCTGGCTGCTTCCTGCCTGGGGGAATCCTTTGTTGGGAGGTGATTAGCTGGCACTGATTGATTCATGTCTGGAATTCCCCTGTCTGCAGAATGTTGCTCTTCATTTACTGTCTGGATTTTAGAGTTTTTTAAATACTGGTAGCCAGATTTTGTTCATTTTCATGGTTTCCTCCTTTCTGTTGAAATTGTCCACATGCTTGTGGATTTCAATGTAGTCTGACATGGGAGTTGTTAGAGTGGTCCAGCATTTCTCTATTCTCAAATAATATGGTGTGTCCAAGTTGGTTCATCAAGTGCTCTGCTATGGCTGACTTTTCTGGTTGATATAGTCTGTAGTGCCTTTCATGTTCCTTGATTTGTGTTTGGGCAATGCTGCATTTGGTGGTTCCATGCCTGCATGGTGTACGGTAGACTCCTGTGGATGTGAGGGGATTCCTCATGTCCTTCACTGAACATGGCATTTGTTGGATTTTCTTTGGTGGATCTGTAAATAGTTGGTAGGTTGCGTTTCTTCATCAGCTTGCCTATGCGGTAAGTGGTTCCCTTGATGTATGGTAAGAACACCTTTCCTCTGGGTGGATCTTTGTCTTTACTCTCATGGCTTGTTCTTGGCCTTCCAGCTCTTCTTATGTCTGTGTTGGAGTATCCTTTGGCCTGTAGAGCTCAGTTTAGGTGGTTCAGTTCCCCTTGAAGGAGGTGGGGTTCACAGATTCTTTTTGCACAGTGTGTCAGGGCTTTAATTGTTTCTTTTTTGTCTTGAGTGATGGTTGGAGTTTTTATGTAGGTATTTATCGGTGTGTGTAGGTTTTCTGTAGACTGTGTGGCCCAATTGTTGATTTGATTTATGGATGACTAGGACATCTAGAAATGGCAGTTTTCCTTCATTTTCTTTTTTCATGGTGAATTGGATGTTTGGGTGGATGCTGCTGAGGTGGTCCAGGAACTTTTTTAGTTCTTCTTTTCCATGGCTCCAAATGGTGAAGGTGTCATCCACAAATCCAAAACATCTGGAGGGCTGAAGTTTGCCCATGCCTGGATGATAATGAACTTCTGTGGCTTTCTGCCCACTCCTTCAGATTCCTTTATGGAATAGTTTACTGGCTAGTCCAGGAAGCATGTCCTTCAATCTTTCCACATCGGTTAGATTAGGAAGGATGCATCCACACTGCAGAATTAATGCGGTTTGACACCACTTGAACTGCTATGGAATCCTGGGAGATGTAGTTTTGCAACATCTTAGGCCTTTTCTGCCAAGAAGTGTTGGTGCCTCACCAAGCTACATATTCCAGGAGTCCATAGCATTGAGCCACGGCAGTTAAACTGGTGTCAAACTGCATTAATTCTACAGCGTAGATGTGCCCATTCTGTTTCCAACCTAAGGAAAGCCTGTCGCTGAGTTTTCTTGGAAAGCTTTGTTCAGAGGCAGTTTGTGTTCAGGTCCAGCCTACTTGAGGAACTGCATCTCGTCCTATCAGCCCATATGAGCCCTCTCTCAGTCCCTTTACAAGTACAGTTGGAGGGAATGAGAGAGAGGGCCCGCAGCTCTGGAAGTCCATCCCCAAAGAAGGCTTGGTCCCCTCTTTATTGGCCTTTCGCTCCCAGGTGAAAACCTTTTTATGGACGCAGGTCTTCCCCGACAACATACAGTAGTAGTTATCTCTGCCAGACAAGGCTCATATGGCCAAAGATTTGGAGCTCTGAGACGTTTAGTTTAATGTTTTCACATGTTAAGACAATCCCAGTGGCCTGAGGTTCAGAGATTTTAATGCTAATGATATATGTAATTATTTTTATGCTGATTTATATTCATGTAGGTAAAGGTTTTCCCCTGACGTTAAGTCCAGTCATGTCAGACTCTGGGGGTTGGTGCTCATCTCCATTTCTAAGCCGAAGAGCCGGAGTTGTCCGTAGACACCTCCAAGGTCATGTGGCCGGCATGACTGCATGAGGCGCCATTATATTTATGTAATTGTGTTTTATTATACAATGTGTTAATTTATTGTCAATGGTTTTCTTTACTAAGTAGTTGTTTTCTGTTCTGTTTGCTGCTTTGAGTCCCATTTGTGGGAGAAAAGCGAGATAAAAGCAAATAATAACATTAATTTGTTTTTCTCTGAGGCAGAGAGTGCAACTCACCCTGTGGATTTCCAGGGCTAAGTAGGGATTCGATCCAGAGTTGTATTCCAGTGCACAAACTGCTTCCCCTAACTATTCACTTCAGATGTTGTTAATCTCACAATCTCCATATCACCAGTAAGTCTAACCAAAGGTGATATGTATTCCGTCATAAGTACTTACAAGTTCTGCTAATAAGTATTTATAATTGAACTCTACTGTTTTCAGTTGGATTTTCTGAATGTGAGATTAAGAACATGCAGTCTTTCACTGTGTGAAGTGTCCTCAGCAAAGTGCATTCTTTGTTATAGGGAGAGGAAGTTCAGGTTTCCTTTAATGGATAGGATCTTTTCACATTCCTCTTTATTTTTAGCAGCTACAGAAAGGATAGCTTTTTCTCCTATGTGATGATGGGGATGCCCTGTGTGTATAGCCAAAGGGCAGATCTGTATCAGCATTTCCACAATGATGTGAAGCTGACAGGAGAGTTTCTTAGCTTTGCTAGAATTATGCAGCAAGACCCAGTGAGAATTGGGAGCAGTTTCAGACCTGTCTGGAGCTGGGAATAGTTGGTATTCTCACCCAGCACAACTGATAGAAAGGAATTCATGAATGTTTTGCTTGTCTTGTGTTATGCTTTGAACAACAGCCTTGAAGGTTTCTGTGTAAGAATTCCTCATTCTCCCAATTCATCTTTAAATCAGAAACATGGAAAGACACATCTTGGATAATAAAAATGCTTTTCATTGCAGGAATATCCCCCCATCGTGATGCACTTTGTGTAGTGCAAGCTGTCGCATTATTACTCTTAACATATGCTCTTTGATGAAGGCATGGAAGTTATAGGCTGTTATAAGAAGGATATGAGGCTCAGATAATGAGCTAACCCTCAGTTGAACAGAGACTGCCATGTGTCCTTCTGGGATCAGCCTCTCTGAGGATTCCTATTTCTAAAAATTCCCATGTGCTTTTATGATTGAATGATCTCTGCCATGGCATAAGCTCAAGTCTATATTATAATCAACAAGGAGGAAAGTCTTTGAAATATACCTTTGTTATGTTAGAGCATTTACAAAGTTGTTATCTGCACCAATATGATGCTATATCTTTCTTTTTTGTTTTTTAATTTTAGGCAACCTTATCATTGCCTGGTTTAACTCCTTCATCATCTACACACAAATACCATTTTATAGCATAAAATGTGTATAGCATATCTTATGTATGGTACATTGTCTAGAGCTTCACCACAGAACCCTTTAAAGTTGATCAGCAGCTATATTTATTTTTGACTTAAAATTGCAGCATGTCTGCATATTGAGGTATAGCTTGCATAAGGCTACCTGAACTGGGAATTTTTTTCATTTACAGTGTTTTGTCTTAATTCTACATTAGTTTGTGGTTTCAGTGTAAAAATAGGGTGAATATAATAACAATTTCTTCTGTAATAAGAATAATTTTTGGCACAATGTGAATTTATATGATCTTACTTTTTTTTTAAAAAAAGATACCTCCATGGCAGCAATTTACTCGGGTATTCACCTGAAGCTGAAAAGTCCAAAGACATCTTGGGAGGACAAGCTTAAGTTGGCTCAGTTTGCATGGATCTCTCATCAGTGTTTTCTTCCTAACAAAGAACAAGTAAAGTATTTTCCCAAGTATTTTCTCCTGTATGGTTTTCCTTCTGTCATACCCTTCCCCACCCATTTTTGCTCTAAAAATAACCAATAATATTCCACAAAAAAACCATGGGGTCTAGTTATGGGGCATTTTTAGAGTATATGAAATATGACTGTAGTAGTAGGGCTAGTAGGAGGTTAAACAGTTTCTATTGCTCTCCAAAAACTGAGCTTTGAGGAGCATTTTTGTGTATCAAAAATTCTGGGAATTTTTTTAAGGAATGTGAATATGAGATTTTGCAGAAAAAGCCTCAGTGAAGGTTCTGTTTATTCACTATTATGCACTTCCAGTAACAATTCCATCCCAGACTCAAAGGCACTTGCATACAGTTTTTAATGGGCCACTGCTCTAGACAATCCATAGAGAAAGCTCTACTTGGCTTTAGCAATAGAAATAGAAAGCTCTACTTGGCTTTAGCATTTTGTGCCTGCATGTTTTGTTTCTATGTCCCATGTTCCCTCACACCTGTCCCTAAAAGATCTCAAATTGTTGTCATTAATCGGTCTATTCATCTTTTGGGAACACAGGTCTTACTAGATTGGGTGAGTCACACCTTGGTTTCATTTTACAACAAGAAACTTGAATTGCCAGATGAAATTACTGAGAAGCTTTGGGTGTACTTGGACAGCATTCTTCATAGCAGAAAACTGCAGGGCCTTTTCAAGGATGGAAAAGCCATAACTCTCCGTTTCTCAATTGCACAGGTAACTTGGTGTTTGGTATGCGAGTATTAATGGGACCATTTCATCCTCTAAGTCTATCAATACTAAATCTTACTCTCCTCACCCTTCTGTGATCATGATTTCCAAACACAGACATAATGCTTAGGTAATCTTATTCATGTCTGCCATGTTCTTTTATGACCCCGCAGATGCGTACACTGTTGTGTTTTGTGAAGTGAGGGATCATGACATATATAGGCTCCTAATCCTTTCTTTGATGCCCTTGGTGTATCCTTCCCTGAGAGGTCTGATTGATACCAGCACATTATTTTTTTAAGTACATCTGCCATTTAGAGACAGTTGTGGTGGCAGCCATGTCCTGATTCAAAGCCTTCAGAATGAATGTCTTTGCCTGTCAACAGGAGTAGAGCAAAGAAGGGGCCCTTCTGGACTCCTATCAGAAGAAGCCAGACCTTCCTGTGTTTTATGTCATATAGGGTTTTATCTGTCTTAACCAATACATTGAATTTTGACTGATAGCAAGTACAGGTATTACGACAAGGGATTTCTGAGCTCCTTGTAAAGCAGTGGTTCTCAACCTGTGGGTCCTCAGATGCTTTGGCCTTCAACTCCCAGAAATTCTAACAGCTGGTAAACTGGCTGGGATTTCTGGGAGATGTAGGCCAAAGCACCTGGGGACTCACAGGTTGAGAACCACTTCTGTAAAGGGTTCTATACAACACTCTAGTTGTATCATCTTGAACCTCGTTGAAGTGACCCAATACTTTCCAAAGGCAGCCCCACATAGACTAATTTTCAGTGATCCAAATAAGATGTAATCAAAGTATGTGCCACTTTGGCTTTAATTCTATTGCTCAAGGAGGAAAAGAAATAGAATTTACATGTAGTGACTTGGCCCATAGTAAATAATCTAAAATACATGGTTTTAGCTGCACAAGAAGACACTGTTTTTTTTTTGGGGGGGTTTTAAAAAAAAAACCAGACTGATTTAGGGAACTAACAATTCTTTTTTCACAATATTCCAGATGCTGTATATGTGCGCATTAACTACTATAGTTTTGTTCTTTCCTGTAAAGTCATTCTGGAGGGCATCACTTCAAGTAGCACTGTTTTAGCAGTACTTAAATTATTTCATGTGGGGGATCGTAAAGATCTCCCCCTTCCCTCATATGTCAGAGACTAGCACCACATCTGCACTCATTGGCTAAAATTCTTTCTTTATGGTAAACTTGCCTGCTTTGAATAACATTAGTTTATAACAGGGATGTCAAACTCATTTTCATTGAGGGCCTCATCAGGGTTATGGTTTCCTTCAAAGGGCCATTGAATCCATGGATAGAGAATCCATGGATACAGGTTGGTGCTCTTTAGTTTTTACCCAGTTTGGACCCCCAAATGTTATTGAATGACAACTCACATCACTTTTGATTATCCAACAGCACTTGTGGCTCCGAGGTTGGGAAACAGTTAAAGGGCATTTTAGAGTCAGACATAATATCTACAAGTCTTGCATCTAAATTCAAACGCACTCTCCTGACTAAACAGAACAAACAGCAACCTTCAAGATATATCACAACTCCCATCAGCTCTAGTCATGATGCCTAATGATAAGGACTATCATTGTAGAGCAGCATCTGGAAGGCTACATAAAATGTCATGGCGGGCCAGATTTAGCTCACAGGTCTTGGGTTTGACATATGTGGTTTAGAATATAATTTCTATCTAGAATGTTGATTGTTAACTTTCTTTTGTTTTTTCTTTACTTTTCAGGTTATTAATGAAAGGCTTTCTATTTTTTACACTCAAAAAAAGTTGAAGAACCTTAGCACATTGCTAAGTTGTTGTAGTGGCATCCTTTCCTCATCTCCTCTCTCAATAGTTTATACTACAAAATTTGAGCTACTGGTGGATCTTCTGAGTAAGTTGTCCAACATAGCATGTCAGCAGTTTTTATCAGAAGACATTGTGTCCTCCCAGCTGTTTGAAGTCCTTCTACTGACATTTGGGCAATATCTTCTAGCCCAGAAGCAGCAGGCCAATGCAAATCGTGTATTTGGACAAGTGACTAAGCGCCTGTTCCAACCATGTTTGCTCCTGAGACATTTGCTCACAACTGGGGTGCAGCCGCGGACAAATGATGATGGTCATACACAGCAACATCTGGGTAGAGAGATCCGGAACCATGTAGAGGCCTTGTTGCGAGTTGCTGTTTTTCCACCAGAGCTCCTGCAGTCCTACACAGAAGAGTTGGTGCCAGAGAAGGACTCTCATAACATCAAAAAAGGGGGCTTGAAGCATCTGCTGTTGCCAGTCAACACAATCCAGTCTACATTAGCGGATCCTAATATTTGTCAACCCACAATTCATGGGAAAGTAGTTGCAAATTCAGTGCCTTTGCTTTTTAAGCTCTTTTTAGAATCTTATAACAAAACTGAGAACCATCTTCTTTGTTTTCATTTGCTCACCAAACTTTTTCAGTGCCTTAAGATTTCCCATCTGCAGGGAGATCATTGGAACAATGCACTTTCTTCAGCAGAATGGAGTTCAGATCTCCTTGCCATGGAACAGCTTCTACATTTGGTACTAAGTAGCAACATCTATAATGTTGCCGCTGATAGGATTCGGCACAAGGAAGTCCAGTTCCATTTTTACCAACAATTGGCACAGTTACTGGTGAATCATCCACATGCTGCCATCCCTGCCTGGTTTAGGTGCCTCAATGCTTTGATCTCTTTAAATCATTTGATTGTAGAACCCGATTTGGATGACTTACTGGCCTCGGCTTGGATTGATGCGGAGGTCTCTGAGCCACGTACAAAAAAGGCCCAGGAGTCTCTCGTTGGTGCTCTTTTCCACTCTTACACCAAGTTGCGGCAGTTCCAAAAACTTTTTGAAGAGGTCCTCGATGTGGTGTGTCGTCCAGCTGCTGAAGAATTAAGGCTCCCGATTCTGCCTGCTGGCATCAAGAACAAGTTGTGTGAGTGCTTGCAGGATCTACCACCCAGTCAAATACTGGATGTCATATCTCTCATATTGGAGAAGTGTCGTACTGTCATTATTCCTGATCTCAGAGGTGATTCTGACATGGCCTTGAAGCTTCATTCTATGAGCACACTTCTGCATTCTGTTCTTTTCCATATGACGAGCTTGGATGATTCCACTCCATTACCTATTGTGCGTCGGACTCAGAGTTTGTTGGAGACAGTGCAGACGGAGGTCATCCAGGTTTTGTTCAATCTGCTCAAGAATGTCCATACAGAAAAAGCAAAACTGGAAGTTTGGGCAGAGAAAGTTGGTGACTCATTGCTTCTCCTTGCTTGCACTTGGGTAGCAACTGATACACTTTTTGAGTTGAATTGCAGACATTATATTTCTCCCCTTGCCAAAGCAAACTTTACCCTTGCTGATTCCACTGTAGATATCTTGGATTTTTCAACCATTCTTCCTGGGCTGGATGTAAAGTCTTGGAAGAAGATTACCAAACTTCTAAGTTGTGTCTGCTCCACAAGTAGATATTGCACAGAATGGCTGATGCTCCAAAAAATGAAGAACATATTGATGCACACCGCCTATAATGCTGAGCCATCACATGAGATTTTGCAGCATGCTAGTGCTTTCATCCTGGAGTCTGGACAGCCTTTCTTCAGTGGAGAGGAGGCTGAGCCTTGGGATGGCAGCGCAGGCTCCATAAATTGTCTCTCTTATCCTACTGCACATTGGCATCTTGTAGTTTCCAATCTTCCAGTTTTGTTTCCTTACCTTTCTCTGAGCAACACACAGTATGTTGCAGGTATGCTTCTGAAGACCTTGTTAGTGAACAAAATGCAGATGTCATCAGATGACGAGAGTTCCTTCATCACAATTGAGAAGGTGTCCAAAGACTTGCTGTGCAGTTCTCTTCTTCCAGAAATGTGTGTGCTGCACTCCTCTTTCTTCAGCCATATCATTCAGCATTCTGCTGGAGTGCTCTTGCCTGTAGGACAAAGTATTGTCAACCAGCCTATTCAACAGCTGTCTGCAGAAAATATCCCATGGTGTGATAGTCCCCCTTCCAGCCAGATTGTTAGTACAGGGCCTAGTTATGACCCTTCTGTGTGCTGGGCAGCAATGGAGAAAGTTGCTCAGAATATACTATCACTAGTGAAGAAGAGATCTTTCATTAATTTGGAAGAAGACCACATTGAAAGGCTTTTGGATTTACTAGAGATAATTTCAGCATTGCATTTAGATAGCCTTTTCCCTCTGGACCACACACGGTGCTTCCTTTTGCTGGTCTCCTTGGCTGTCAATACCAGAGCAGCTTGCAGTGAAACTTTGTCTTTGAAGTTCTTGACAACCTGCTTTCATCTCCTAGCACAGCTGCAGACCAGCAGAAATGCAAACTCATCCTTTAAGGTTTTCTATGCTAGTGATGTTCTTGAAGCTATTCTGACCTCTATGTTTGCAGCCTGTGAGACCTTTTCCAGCATATTTAAGACCAGTGAATGGGATGAATTTCTTCACAGCATCCAAACCTTTTTGGAATACTATCTTCAGCTCATGTTTGAAAGAAGGCGAAGTGTGAAACTAAACCTGGAAAAGTTCATGTCATTCTTAGCAACTTGCCAGCCATATGCAACCAACATCAAACACTCCAAATGTTGGAGTCCTGCAGCTGACCAGCTTCTTCTAGTGGCCCTGACTGCTCAGTGTCATACTCTAACTTTACACCTCCAGCAGCAGCATGGGAAGCCCCAGGTATTGGAAACACGACTCAATTTGCTTGAACAAGCAATACAGCAGACGATGGCCACCATTGTGCTCTGCCTTCAGAATAACCCCAGAGGCCAACCTTTGCCTGTTACATTCATACCATGCATTACGACCCTCCTGAAAGCAGATTCCTCCTATGTGCATTTGGTAAGCCTTGTGCCTGGGGAGAGTGAGTCGGAAAGTCCAGTGAAGCCAGACAAAGCCCAGAAGCTTTCTCACAGTGAACTGTACAAGCAGTTTTATGTTCAAATATTAAAAGAACTTGATTTGGCAAGTGGCAATGTCCAGTTCCTTCACTCTTCACTTCAGTTCTTAACTGTTTTCTGCTCCATGCCAGAGATGTATTCTGCACAAGTTACTCCTGTTGCTGTATTTCACTCTATCAGAAAATTACTATTGGGTAAGTAACTTTAATATTTTGTAGTCTTTCATTCCTGGATTAAATACAGAACTGTGGTGGCACATCTAATAAATTATGGCAAGCAGTGGCTAGTAGTGATTTATATCAGCATAGGTGATTACTGCATATTGATGGTTGGTTGGATAAATAAATGGTTTCCATTAGCAGATCTTAATGATTTGTCTTCTGTAGGAAAGATCCAAGTAAGTTTTTCTATGACTGATTTGTCTCAAAAACCAACATGTCCTATCACAGGCAGCAAATTATGTCCGCTAATGCTAAAACTCAGAGAAATCTGGAAATACTTGAACTTGCCTTTTCTAAAACAAAGTCAGGTCCTGCCCCTTATGATATTGATGCAGCAGTGAATAAATATGTGATTTCAAATGAAATTGCGCTGAAGTTAAAATGTGGTAAGGTTTTTCAGTAGAAAGGTAGTTGTATCTCTTCAGTAAGGTTAACATTTAGTGTTTGCCCTCTTCTTTTATAAATCATATTCTCCAAAATAGATATTTTCTGTCTCTTACCTCTTTTGTCAACTAAAATGTTGACGTCAGTTTTTCCGTGTCACAAGGAAATTAAGCCATTTTAAGTAACTAAATGAAAATAATTATTGGTCTATTTTACTAAAATAAAGCTAGCTACAAAATTTTAATTTTGTTGTTGTTTATTTATTTGTTTCATATCAATACATTGTTGTTAAGACAGCCAGCTTTTACAACTTACAAGAATTTCCCAACTTTTAAAAAAATTTAAATAACTGGTAGCTATGGACCACAGCAGTTCTCAGTTGACTCCTCACACAACCTCCTGAATTATGAAAATATTATTTTCC
The DNA here is from genome assembly GCF_035594765.1 of Anolis carolinensis. NCBI lineage: Eukaryota > Metazoa > Chordata > Lepidosauria > Squamata > Anolidae > Anolis > Anolis carolinensis. Next base: position 63,395,583 of record NC_085841.1, read on the forward strand.
TATTACTGTTGAGCCTGTAGAATATTTCTTCCAGTTTCCCTAGAGCTTGTAAAGTTTTGTTCTTTCCAACTTCACTTTATTGTATAAAATTGCAGTAATATGAATGAATGAATGAAAACTTTATTTATAGCCTGCCCTATCTCCTCGAAGGGACTCAGGGTGGCTCACAACAAAATAAATAACGACAAGCATTAAATGCTGTCAGCAGTACATAAAACAGGTTTAAAAAATCAATAAATTATACAAACAACATGAATAAGCAAGACTATACATAGCACAAGCAACATAATTATAAACATTAAATCCTTAAAATTCCATTAAAATTTTCTAAAATTTGGCTAAAATAGTTGGGAGGGTGATGGTGAACTGCGAATTGACAGGTAGTAGCAACTAGGCGAGGGTGCATGTAGATGCACTTAATCCTTCTCCTCTCCATAAGCTAAATTGCAAATATGTGTTTTCAATAGTTTTTTGAAGGAGAGGAGGTCATTTTTAATACTTTAGGGAGGGAGTTCCAGAGGTGTGGAGCGATCACGGAGTACTAGTTAAGGATAATTGTCTGAACTAAAACTATAGGAGATTTAAAAATCAATTACATATTGCAGGAGAAATGGAACCATACATTCCTTTCCAATATATAGGGTTCTAAAATGAATTAGGCTTCTGTTTTAAAAGCAGGTCCTTATGTTGTTTGGTGGAAAAAATTTTCCCTGACTTTTCTCTGCCACTCTCTATCTCTCTGTGTATATGTGTAAGTACATCAGTGCAGTATTTTAAGGTAGGTAGCCTCCCTTTTGCTTATATGTGTTTGAAAAGCTTTGAGATTTATACATACATTTTCCTCTTAAAATGATTCAGTATCCAACCAAAATTAAGGTGCTGCCAAGATATTTACCTGAAAGTCTTCAAATTCTTCACTGAATGTTACCTAGAATTTCTGAGATTTGGATGATTTAAACACTTCTAGTAATAGGTTTTTTTAAAAAACAATTTCAGGTCCTGGAATCCAGTTTATTCAAGATCTAGAAGTCCAACTGACAGAACTGATGACCCAGTTGATGGAGAAGTGTACTACTGACAACTTTTGTACTATTTTGAGGCTCTTGCTTGAAGATCTAGACATTAGCAACATTTGGAAACAAAATTCTAAAGTAGGAGGATTTATATTATTTAACTTACCTTACAAACCTCTTCTATGAGTTAATGATTTACTCCTTTACTATGTGCTGCTGTCCATGTTGCCATCTTTCTTTCCTCTTGCTCAAAGTCACAACCTGTAACTTTGAGCTTTATTTATGTGGATGTACAGTGGGGGGGAAAGTATTTAGTCAGAAACCAATTGTACAAGTTCTCCCACTTAAAAAGATGAGAGAGGCCTGTAATTGACATCATAGGTAGACGTCAACTATGAGAGACAACATGAGAAAATACATCCAGAAAATCACATTGTCTGATTTTTCACGAATTTATTTGCAAATTATGGTGGAAAGTAAGCATTTGGTCACCTACAAACAAGCAAGATTTCTGGGTCTCACAGACCTGTAACTTCTTCTGTAAGAGGCTCCTCTGTCCTCAATTACCTGTAGTAATGGCACCTATTTGAACTTGTTATCAGTATAAAAGACACCTGTCCACAACCTCAAGCAGTCACACTCCAAACTCCACTATGGTGAAGACCAAAGAGCTGTCCAAGAACACCAGAAACAAAATTGTAGCCCTGTACCAGACTGGGAAGACTGAATCTGCAATAGGTAAGCAGCTTGGTGTGAAGAAATCAACTGTGGGAGCAATAATTAGAAAATGGGAGACACAAGACCACTGATAATCTTCCTCAATCTGGGACTCCACGCAAGAGCTCACCTCTTGGAGTCAAAATGATCATGAGAACAGTGAGCAAAAATCCCAGAACCACACGGGGGAACCTAGTGAATGACCTGCAGAGAGCTGGAACCTATGTAACAAGGGCTACCATGAGTAACACACTACGCTGCCAGGGACTCAGATCCTGCAGTGCCAGACGTGTCCCCCTGCTTAAGCCAGTACATGTCCGGGCCCGACTGAA